>NC_086328.1:129880189-130481439 GCF_036172605.1 Pelobates fuscus
CAAGGGACTACCTGCAGAAAGCAAGCCATTCAATATAAGTTGGTTCCTTTCTATTGCATGGCTTCTAATCCTTTCTGGTAGTTAATTACAAACGAAAAAAAAATCTGTTGGAAATTACACAAGCAAAACTAATCGATTGTAATATAGCATTGTCAATGGCTTTCTGCTCAGATCTCTAAAGTTTGCTGGCCCATCTAAAGGTGATTATAGCAAGAGCATACATGAGAATAACTGGGGAAACATCATACTGAGCCAACGTTTCGGATTAATCAAGGACTATTCTACAACAAATGTGTGTGTTTAATGCATTGTATTTAAAGATATCTGTATGATTAATGGGTATAGGGGCAATGGAGTGGAATTTCGTATGTTAAATAATGGGCACATAAATAACATGACAGACAGGCAGGCAGACAGACAGGCATACAGACAGAAAGACAGACAGACAGACAGACAGACAGACAGACAGACAGACAGACAGACAGACAGACAGACAGACAGACAGACAGACAGACAGATAGATAGATAGATAGATAGATAGATAGATAGATAGATAGATAGATAGATAGATAGATAGATAAATAGATAGATAGATAGATAGATAGATAGATAGATAGATAGATAGATAAACAGACAGACAGACAGATAGATAGATAGATAGATAGATAGTTGTATAAAAGACCCAAATGTATTACATCATCACCCTTCACACATAAAATATGATGATATATTCAAATATAACATAGCATTCGTTTAATCATGTTAGATATTTTTTTCTAGATTGGTAAACATTGGATCAGAAATTATATATATATGACCTTGATCGATTTATATCACTGGACTAATATGGCTACACTCTCTCCTATACATAAAACAGAGAACATGAAATTAACAAACATGTTTAGAGATTGGCTACTAGGCTAGTTTAACCCTTACCTGTGCATTGCCAGGAAGGTTGGACTCACTCATGTCAATTTAACATGCATTTCAGAGATGCAATTGAACTGTCACTTTGTAAACCAGCTTAAGTCACTGAGTGAAAAGATGATGATAGATCGCGTTAAATAAACCATATCTCTGTGCTGTGAATTGGACAACTACATAAACACACAAACATGCAAGTATACACACAAACAAAAAAACATACATGCCTAGCTTTGTAAATAAACGTTTATAATGGAGATTATTACCTTTATATGTTACAAATCGAAAAGGTACATTTTCACTCCATCAAATGTTTTCTAACAGACAGACAGACAGACATACAGATAGACAGACAGACGGACAGACAGACAGGCAGACAGATAGACATTAATTTATTATTTTTATTATTTATTATATTATAAACAGTTGATCAGAAATAATGACAAACAAAATATACAAAACAGAAACTTTAAAAACTTCAAAAGAGTAATGTTGTATTCTATTATCATATTTATATATATATATATATTTGTAACACTCAAACGAAATATGTTTTTGCACGAAACCGGTGTTTAATTTATTTAATTGAAATCGAATCGACAGATATTAATAATGACATTTTTGCAGACAGTTCTTAATTCAAACCATTATATGTTTGCTAGAAATAAAATGATTATATAACTGAATCTTCGTGAACGAATAAATATTTGGATAACAAGCACTGGATATATTTGTAGAATAGAATAGATTTTGTTTTTATGGTTTATAAGAAGCCACGTGTGAAATAACATATCGTAACAAGTGTAGAAAATATTTGACGAAAGCAATGTAAATATTATTGTATTTATCAGTGTAAAGAAATCACACTTTGTGTATATCGCTCACCCCGTCCTGTCATTCTATAAATCGCTCTATTAGTGAATATTCAGAGCCTCTGGATTGGGCTTGTAACACAGACCGTGTGATGACTTACAGCAGCTGAAACAATTAGTTACAATAACAAACTTGGTTCGACCTTTACAAATATTCTGTTTATTGTCCCCAGGAGACAGAAAGGCCACAGAACAAGTCTGATATAAATCCCCAGTCATTATAAAGCATTAAATAACTGGCCTGGGGAGATAAAACTGACAGATTAAATACACCTGTGGGCCATGGATAGATAGATAGATAGATAGATAGATAGATAGATAGATAGATAGATAGATAGATAGATAGATAGATAGATAGATAGATAGACAAACAGATAGATATAGATAGGTAGATAGATAGATAGATAGATAGATAGATAGATAGATAGATAGATAGATAGATAGACAGATAAATAGACAAACAGATAGATATAGAGATAGATAGATAGACAGAAAGACAGATAGATAGATAGATAGATAGATAGATAGATAGATAGATAGACAGAAATACAGATAAATAGATAGATAGATAGATAGATAGATAGATAGATAGATAGACAGAAAGACAGATAGATAAATAGATAGATAGATAGATAGATAGATAGATAGATAGATAGATAGATAGATAGATAGATAGATAGATAGATAGATATAGATAGAGCAAGTCAGAGGTGAGATACAATCTGTGGATAAGAGGGTTGAAGAATAAACTCAGTAGAGATCAGAACAAGACACGTACAGAGCAGCCATTCAGAATAAATAATACCATGGATCATTAGCCCATTAAGACATTTAATAAGAAATAAACTACAGTCTCTGCTTGTAAACAAATAAGGCCCTAAAACAAAATGCAAGATGTCTTTCAACACCCAACACCCAACAGAAAAACACCAAACAGAAAACATCACTGATAGCCCTCTGGAACCCAAACTGTAACTCCATGTATCAGGACCATATCCACTGCTACTAGTACTTCTGTGGGGCTAGGGGTGGCCAGCAAAGGTAGCCCCAACCACCATCACCACCAGAAACGTCAGCATTACTACAACTCATTTGGCAAAGCATCATGGGAGTTGGAGTTGAGATCTACATTGTTGGTTCAGGCTCCCAATTCCATCAGGAGTATTGAGGGGTGGGGGGTACATTGTGGCCACCCCTGAATGTGGGTCCCTGGATTCCAGAGCCTCCATACAGCAGGATATCACAGATGCCCACATTAGGTCACCCTAATCTTATATGTAACAGCAATATATATGTTAATTGGAAACTTGTGTATGTAAAAGGAAGGTGGCAAGTTATAATTTTGCTTGTCAATGTCTGCAGTCCCTGTTTGTCTCTGTCTGTCATGTAACAGCTGCAGTCACTCTCTGACTTCCTATTTGATGGCACGGAAATAACAAATGCTTCAGTTTTATCCATACAATTTATTACATTATTGTAGCCAGCACGAATCATCACAATCAATCACAAGGAAGGCCACTTGGCAGGTGTCAATCTTGGTGGGGTTTTTGGAAGTTCTAGTCTATATTTAATCCAATTACAGGGGTCAAGGCATAAGTGCAAATCGCCCCCCCCCCCCCCTTTTTTTTTTTAGAACTGGCATCTTTAGTCAAGATTTTCTTTAACCCTTTGAGGGCCAGAGGTGCTCCTGGCTCTTTGGAAAGCACTGAATTGGGCACCTCTGTCATCCAAAGGGTTAAGAGTCAGCTTTCATCACATGGATAGACTAGAATGGAGGGGGGGGGGGGGGGAGGGAGGGGAACTTTATTTATTTATATATATTTTTTTGTCCCCAATAAATTATCTAGTAGATTTTTTTAATTGAATATTTATTTTAGTGTTTTGTTTAAGTTTGTTGTTATTTTTTTCTGTTACAGAAACATATAAATATTATTGTTTTTTTTAATGTATTTTTTTTTGTGTGAGTAAATGAAATATCTAGTTATTTTGCTGAAGGAGAGGGGAGCCTAATGATGGGAGATTTTTACGCTGGCTGCGCTTTCAAATACAATTGTAGATCGAACTCAGCCTTGTCAGGTTCAGCCAAAGTGAATTTTTAACATCCAGGACGTAGCTGTCGACTCTGTGCGAATTGCATCCAATCAGCCCCAGGGAATGCAGCTAATGTTTCAGTCTATAGCCGGAATGAGGGAGGGAAAAAAAGAAAAATCAAACATTTGGACAGAACCACGCTTATTATTAAAATACTTTAATGGGAGTGAGAATGCAGGACAAATTGAATAAACTTGGAAGCAAATTAGGAATACATGTATCTTGTTTGCAAATAACAAAATAGCAAAAAGACACAATGTGTCAGAATATATTTAATAATCTGATACTAATGTTGTTTCCACACTTGCTGTGCCCTGTGGCTTAACCCACTCACCCCCAGAGAAGTGAGAAAATCACGGTACAGCTTGATAGCAAATATTTTTCCTTAATTTTTTTATTTTATTTTTGGAGGGGGAAGAGGGAAGGGGGGGGGGGGGGGAGTTATTGGACCTGTCCCAGGCAGTGTAAGGGTTACCTTATTGCTGAGGAATGCATAGGGCATAATCCACCGGCACTCATGGGGTTAATAGAAAGGAGATTCATATATTAGAAATGCTGATATTTCACAGGATAAAAGTATCGGATTTACAGGAGGTTATTTACTAAACGGTGAGTTTGGAGAAGAGTGGCCAAATGAGGAACAGAATTGGAATATATTATTATTATTATTATTATTATTATTATTTTATTTTTTACCGGAGAGAGTTAGATTATATTGTGCTGATTTTCACAAGTCGGTAACTAAGTCAAAGTTCAGTAAATAAAGATATAGGGAGCATATCTCTCCGATAAAATAAATACTGTATGACTTTGCTATATATTTATGAATAAAAATGATATATGACATTCTTTCAAACTACTGTTATTTATGTAATATTATTTTTTTTAATAAAAAAAATAATGTATAATAAATAATATACAGTATATATTTTATTAAATAAATAAATGTAAAAGAAATATATGTATATATACACACACACCTTTCTCATTTTAAATGTGTGTAATATACGATGGTATGTAATTATATACAGTACATATATATATCGTAATATATATTATTCATTATTATTATTATTATTATTAATATTACAAACACCATAAAGCATAAACTATATGGCAAACTGGGTGTGAATTTATTTGCTCTCTAAACATCTCATACAGTTATTGGATCACTGTGTCAATTATATTGCTTTACAGCAGGTCAAATGTTCACCAGTTACAATGTCACAGAGTGATGATCACTTACCGTTTTGTGGGGTGAGTTATAGTATCTCCATAGACATATTTCTTCTCCATTCCAATCAGAGCCATCAGTGTGAGTGTGAGTGAGCCTGGTACAGGGATGCTGAGAGTTGCTGGGGCTGTGCTGTACTTTCTCATAGCTCTGCAGTCTGTGCAAAGCCACAGTAAACAAATTGTCCTGATGTGCTTATTATTATTGCTCAGATTATGCTTGGATAGAGAATTAAAGCTCATTATTATAGTGTGTGTTGTGAATTGCTCAGTCTATGTGAAAGCAATGGGTTTGAGGCATCCTTCAAAACCTCAAGTCTACAGAGTAATTGAAAAGTACATATTTATTTCTGCCCCATAATATACATTGTATCTCTTCTTTTACCTTTTTTATGACCCCAGTGACCCAAACTCAGACAAAGTACCCAAGCATCCTTAGTGGGTGACATTATATCATGGGAATTCCTGGCACTAAAACTGAATGTGGACTTTAATTCCCATCATCCCCAATCAAATAATTCCTTGGTTGAGGTTTCTGGGAGTTGTCTTGCACAGTATTTTAAGAACATAGAAACATAGAAGCACACATTCCACCTGCTCATCCTCTCTGTCTTAATCAGAATAAGTTCTCAATTGTTAAATTTTTTTTAATTTATTTTTTTTGCTTGTTTTGAACAATCTAGAGCAGTATATTGATAAACAGAATAATGCACCAGGTTTATTCATGTCTGGTAACGTTGAATTTTTAAAAAAAATAAAATAAAAAAATAAAACATGTCTATTCTTAATATTTCCACCTTCGGAATTCTATTATACAAACTCACACAATATGTTAGTGATGAACAAAAAATAATAATGAAAAAAAAAAAATAAACCATTAAAATAAAATTAAAAAAATTTAACAACATCTTCATAATAATAAAATAAAATTAATTAGTTAATAATAAATTAATTAATTAATAATAACAATAACACAAATCGAGAACATGTACAGTTTTCTGCTAAAGAAAGTTTTCCAATAAATGTCCCCAATTCCTGGCTTAGTTCTCAGCTGGTGGAAAGAGAGGGTTCTTGCAGTAAGAGCTGCCAAAGGGTTAATGTGACCCAGTCCCTCTGGCGTGTTTCTGTGTTTTCCTGGATCCTGGGAGAGATGGAGCCCCAGCCCTTTTGATATTGGCCTGGCTGCTGTGTGCAGGGAGGCCCGGCCAGGCAGATTTTACTTCACGCTTCATCAGGTCCTGGAGAGCGGTGGAGTTTGGATAGAGGGATGGGAGCACCTGGTTCTGATTTAGGACCCATCTCCTCTTATTGACAGCCAGATAAGCAGGCGGTAGCTGTGCTGTTTCCAGTGTTTGTTTCAAGAACCCCGTTGGGTTGCAGGGATTCTGAGTCCCTTAATGGCAGCAACTCCAGATAATCAGTAAAACACCTTTGTGACAGCTCTTTCACAGCCTGGCCTTTTAAACCAGTGAAACATTAGCCATTAGCTTCCTAAGTAACCTGCCAGAGCCCTGTTATATATCTACCTCTCTACTGTGCAATGTGAGCAAACACAGGGACACTGACCTCATCTACTGGGGAGCAGAGGGTAACCAGGGAGAGAGAGAGAACAGAATCTACACAATGTATACACTTATATTATACATTCACTTATAAACCACAGTAATACATTCGTATACTGTACACACATACACACAGTATACACACACACACACAGACACACACATACACACATATACACACACATACACACATATACACATATACACATATACACACATACACACATATACACACATACATACACACACACATACACATACACACATATACATACATACACACACACACATACACACATACATGCACACACACACATATACACATACACACACACACATATACATACATACATACATATACACACATACACACACACAGGCACACATGGTGTATACAGTGTTTAAACTAATATAGAGAAAAGTAGTATACATTGTACAATATATAGAGTTACATTACACATATACAAATATATTGTTTATATTTATAAATATAGATAGGAATAGAGTGCACATATTGACACGAAAAGTATACATGTATGCAAAAACACATACAAAGCTTACATATACATATTTCTGTGGGAAAAGCAAGTCTTATGGCTTGACTGGTTTGCAAATTTGTGTTTAACATTGTATTAACTATATACACATACATACATACATACACACACACATACACACATATACATACATACACACATACACATACACACATATACACATACACATACACACATATACACACATACATACATACACACACACATACACACATATACATACATACACACATACATACATACATACATACATGCATACACACACGCACATACACATACACACATATACACATACACACACACATATACATACATACATACATACATATACACACATACACACACACACACACAGGCACACATGGTGTATACAGTGTTTAAACTAATATAGAGACAAGTAGTATACATTGTACAACATATAGAGTTACATTACACATATACAAATATATTGTTTATATTTATAAACATAGATAGGAATAGAGTACACATATTGAAACGAAAAGTATACATGTATGCAAAAACACATACAAAGCTTACATATACACAGCGTGCGTGTGTGTGTGCTATACAGTAACATATGGAAGTTATGTATTGTATGTATGTCTGTACCTATCTATCTATACAGTATCTATCTATCTATATATATATCTATATATCTATCCATCCATTATCGATCTATCTCTGTCTGTCTGTCTGTCTGTCTATCTATCTAGCTATCTATCTCTAAATATGAATGAATGCATGTTATACTAGTTATATTAGATACAGTGTGATAAATAATTCTAGCTCTCATTGCTGTATACAAAGTATCTTCAGATACTGCATGATCCGACCCCTCACATTACAAGATGTGAGTTAACATTGTGAGTACACAAACACAGTGATTTGACTGGACAACAAATGCGTGTGAGGCTGTCGTCCCATAAAACACGGCTATGTAATCCCATCAGACACACATTATATTAGTGTAATATTAATACACAGGGTTATAACACTATCTGAGATCCTAACCCATTCATTGCCTTTCCATTATTCTCCAATCAGGCACACAGTGGGTTAATAAAAAATACTTGGCTCCCCTATTTAACCAAATAGTACCCGCCATACTTTTAATCAGGTGGGGGTAACCCAGCCATGTATTAATCTATAAGGGAATTGATAAGGCCCGGGCTGTAAAGGGTTTAACAATATAAGATCCCGATACATAGATGACTAAATTATTAGATGACAGGAGGCAACTCTTGATATTGATTGATTAATTAATTACATAATAAAAACAAGTCCTAATAGAGGGGAACAAATCAATTTAAAAGTGTGCATGGGTTTAGTGCCAAAATATCTCAGCAAAGCGCAGAACGTGAAATCACTGATTAGCCTGACACGCGTGTTTATTAATTCATGTGGATTGTGAGCCCACAATGAAAGTAACGAAGCACAAGTAAAAGTGGGATTTTCTACCTGAGTACAGACATTCAGTGCAGTAACTGATAATCTAAACATTTCTCAGATCACTGGGGTAACAATCACTGAGGCATTCAGCCTCTCCTTCTAAAACAAGGGGATCTCAATCAATGTGTCCAACATTCACTTTCCAACACACTTTATACAAATTCATATTACAGCACATACCAATGATTGCTTTACTTATACGTGTACAGATATTTAGAGAGATATATTGATGACAGACAGAAAGAGATAGATATAAAGATAGATAGATAGATAGATAGATAGATAGAGAGACAGAGAGAGATAGAGGGAGAGATAGAGGGAGAGATAGAGGGAGAGATAGATAGATAGATAGATAGATAGATAGACAGAGAGAGAGATAGAGGGAGAGATAGACAGACAGACAGATAGATAGATAGATAGATAGATAGATAGATAGATAGATATAGAGAGACAGAGAGAGAGATAGAGGGAGAGACAGAGAGAGAGATAGAGGGAGCGATAGATAGATAGATAGATAGATAGATAGATAGATAGATAGATAGATAGATAGATAAATAGATAGATAGATAGATAGATAGATATGGATGGATGGATGGATGGATAGATAGATAGATAGATAGATAGATAGATAGATAGATAGACAGACAGATAGATAGATAGATAGATAGATAGATAGATAGATAGATAGATATAGAGAGACAGAGAGAGAGATAGAGGGAGAGACAGAGAGAGAGATAGAGGGAGCGATAGATAGATAGATAGATAGATAGATAGATAGATAGATATGGATAGATAGATAGATAGATAGATAGATAGATAGATATGGATAGATAGATAGATAGAGAGAGAGAGAGAGAGAGAGAGACAGACAGACAGACAGACAGACAGACATACAGAGAGTTACTATTTTACACTTTGATCTGTTGACTTTACTATAATAGACCCAAATTGTTTATATCATCATCCAATAAACATAAAATGTGATGTAATAAAATTAATGAAATGAAAGAGAATATAATATCATTGATTTGCCACTGTAGTTTTACCATGATCCTGTCTAGCAAATAAATAAATAAAGCAAAAAAACAAAAAAACAATGCTAATTCAATTTTCCTGTTTCACTAATTAATGTGGTTCTGTTAGAAGTAAAAAAATAATAGATGTAGATTTAATAACGGTGAGAGTCTGGGCCTTGCTCCCTCTTATAGGTATACATATCATTTAAATAGATATGACTCTATCTACTCTCCCTGTGACGTCACTGCTGCTGAGCAGCCAATCAGGGTGGAGTTGGCATTGATATTAAGGGAAACTTAGAACAGGGGCTTGCTACCCTCCCTTTTGCTGTCACTGACATTTAAACTGTGTGGCAGATTCTTATGAAGAAATTATAGATCAAACCTGCTAGATCTCAACTTATCAAGGAAAGCAAACTATTGGAATCAAGGGATCATGTGAACTTCTCTATTCAGGCTGTAACAGGTAATATGTTCTGCTAATACTCAGTAAATAATGCTAATCCTTGTGCTTATTGTATTTGCTCTGTCTGCTGGCTGCTATATCTTTGGACTGATAACTTTCTGTACATTCAGCCACTTCATGGGAGCCTTAACTACTGAGAATTATAGATTTCCTGCAAAACTAAATAGTTTAAAAATTAACCTTTATATCCAAGATATGTTCCTGTCTATTCTATTTTATTATGTTGAGTGAAACAGTTTCTTTTTTTTATTATTACTCTGTTAAGTAATTACTTTTATGAATCTGGGTTTAAAAAAAAACAACATTGGATAAATTGTTATAAGTTCAAACAATGTTTATGTTTAAATTATGTACAAGTTCGATTTCAGCTTATTTAACGAGAAAGGAATATGTGTGTTTTAACAGCACAAAGGACTTGCTAACATGTTTAACTCAGTCCCCAGTCTATCCTAAAACGTAGGAATGTAACCCACATAGTTTAAATGCATTTTAAATCCTTAGACTTTGTGATTTGAGCTTTTTTAAGGAAAACCCGATAATTAACGATTTGTAGTGGTGTAGAGCGTGTGGAATTGGGTTACATTAACCAGTCACACCCTGCTCTGCTTCAGATGGGGCAACTTAAACCCACTTAAGAAAATTGTATTAAGAACAAGAAAAAAAAAAAATCTCTTGCCTTTCTTTCATTCTCTCGTCCAGACCTGTATTATGTTAACATAGGCTCCTAGCTGACAAAGGACAATTAATTTAATGTTAGATTTTCTTGAAAAGGTTTTTTTTTTTTTTCCTGTTCACATTAGAACTATTTTTCAATGAAAGTACATTTTTTTGTTAATAGAATTCTGTTCAAAAGAAACTAAATCTTGATTTTTAGCCTTGTGGACATCTGTTGTGTAAAGTACACGCAGAATGTGATATACACAAATATTTAATATTTTTAAATGCATGTATTTTGAATATACTTTATTTACCATAAATTATTCTTGATCATGAAAAATGCAGTACGTCTTATACCATATTTAGATAGATAGATAGATAGATTTATTTACATATATTTATATTTCATATTTTTAACGTGTGTGACATGTATTTATTGTGTTAAAAATACTATTATAAAAACGCACCTTTAAACGTATCACATGTATATTGTACCATTTTTTTATTATTATTATTATTATTATTTATTATTATTTTATATAATTGTGGTTTTTTTTATAGATATTGATCATAAAAATATTTGTACAACATTCTATATACATTGCTTTCTTGTATAGAGACACATAATATCTGTATTACAAACAGCGTGAACATTCAACATCCCAAGAAATCAGAACCATCCAGTGTCTCCTCCCTAATTAGAAATGTTTATTAGAATTTGTGTTTATCCAGCTGTCACGTAGAGAAAAAAAGATGTTCAATAATTGCCTCTGACCAGATACGCTTTTCATATGTATATTAGATTGATACAAGCATTTTGGTATTAGATATTATACATTTTAATCCAATCCACTCCGATTCTGATCCCACCAATCTCTTTAGCCGTGGGAATTAGAGAAAAAAAAAAAAGCCACACGGTAGCAAAACGAATAATAGATAAATAAAATCCGAACGGTTAATATGAAGTGACATTTATACGAGCCAAGCCACTAACCTGTGATGTCATTGGACTTGTCAGTAACATTGTTTGTTTGTATTTGTATTTGGAATGTTAATGTTTTGATTTCATAATATAAACATTCCAAACTGCAAGGGATCTTGTGCAGAGCTGAGTGTGTATTGAAAAATGAGACCAATACAATCACAAGGCAGAATAGATGTTATAACTTATTAAGCGTTTGACAAATTGCTCTGTAATTGAAAATATATTATGGAGGAAGGTCTGAGGAACCTGTAAAACGTTTGATCCTGTCTAACAGAATGGGGTCTCCAGTCTGTAATAAAACTCGCATTGAGCTGCTGTGGGACTTGATTAACAAGCAGATTAAGTGTTATAGGACTTTAGCACAGCTGAACAGCTTGTATTAATAGATATCTAACACCTCTCCAAGCATTAACTGTTATCTCCTAAACTCCCTATTGCAGGGGCAAAATCATTCTTTTTTTATATCCCCTTTATTTGTATATTATTATCTAGTGAACATCTATATTTTAATATTCTCCAACAGACATTTTTTTTTAAAGTTATTTGTAAGTTGTGGGAATAAGGTAATGTTCACACTGTAAAATTTGATTATTGCTTTTTTTTCTAATTTCCTGAAAGTTAATTTAGAGAATGTTACAGTTAATTTGCACACCGTAAAGTGTCACTTCGGTTAAGGTATTGTGGTTTGTTTATGAGGCTATACCCCCATTTATCTCTCTGTCCTGTATATTTACAACAGTCAAAAAGCAATCCATGTACACAGACAGGCATTATCTTACCTAGAGGCAAATGCAACTAAACCCAACGCGTCAAAAATTGTGCTTATCTTTATTTTTAAAAGCGATTTGGACAAGAGGACTTTAAGCATTTTTCTGGATATTAAAAAGGTGACTTATAGATCAGATATTAACCTAACAAGACATACATACTATGCCTTCCAACACATAAATCTCACCACTAAAAATACAATACTAGAGATTTCACAAAGAGCTTTTGTTGAACAAGTGATTAAATCTAGCTGGTTTTAGTCTCCTTAAATCATTAGCCACCAATCTTAGCATAATATCCCTAATCAAAGAATGGCAAACTCGTAACCCTTCCAGCATTCACAGCTTTTCTAGAGAAATGACAATATATACTGAAATGACCCAAGGATGCATTTAAACAAATATTGGGATCCAATAAATGTTCTAAAATAGGTGAAGTGTTTTTCAAAAAGTTTAAAGAAAAACAAAACCAGAGAATGCATTTAATAAAATCTAAGACTGGAATCAATTTAAATCGCATCAAATCGCCTTAAATCGCTTGACTATTTTAAATGTAACTTGTATGGTACAGCAATAAAGGATACATTAACACTCGCATAGATGCAAAATATATTGACATTTATTAAACACAAGATGGAGCAATGCTGTGCAATGCAATATATAATCAGATACTGGATTAGACAGACAGACAGACAGAGAGAGAGACAGACACACACAGATAGATAGATAGATAGATAGATAGATAGATAGATAGATATTACAATAAAAGTGTTACACTGCTGGTATACTTTCAGATTTTGATTAACACATTATTTAACAGAATTGAACAATTGTAACACACACACACAGAAACACACACAGACAGACACACAGACACACACACACACACACACACATACAGAAACACACACGGGATTACCCCATAATAAGTTTAATATAGTAACAGAAAAGTTCATTTAATCTTCTGAAACACAGCACTTACCCTCTGTTTGTTGGTACCTCCTATTAAAACCAAACCCCTTTCTGTAGCCTCCATTGAGGTGACGTCAGAGGCACTCACGTGGTCCCAACCTGATGATTTCATTTTACATCCAACTAATACTTTTCTCCCCTTTGGGGAGTGTATTCAAAGAGCCCCCTGGGGGGGAAATAGCAGCAGGTTCGAGCTGATTTAAGGAGAGGCATTTGTTGGTGTTAATCCCGATAGTTGCTAATTGATAGGTGGTTAAAAAAATTCTTATATTTGGCTGGTGGATCTGATTGAACTGTTTGTTTCTGCCCCTGTAAGAGATCTGTGCTGAGTATTTTAATCATGTTGCTTTAAGGAAAAAAACAGTGGGACAAAACAAAAGAGTCTGTAATTGCTGCTGGGAGAGATTGCAATTGATTGGGCTGCTCTTTAATTACAAATACAGTATAAGAAGCAATTTGAGCCAAGAATCTCTGTTAGTGTGTGTGTATGTGTGTCTGTGTGTTCGTGTGTGTGTGTGTGTGTGTGTGTGTCTGTGTGTTCATGTGTGTGTGTGTGTGTGTGTGTATGTGTCTGTGTGTATTTTTATGTGTGTGTGTGTGTTTCTGTCTGTGTGTGTGTGTGTGTATCTGTGTGTCTGTGTGTGTGTTTATGTGTTTATGTGTGTGTGTGTGTGTGTCTGTTTTTGTGTGAGAGAGAGAGACAAAATTTGAAGTATTTTAATTGGACAAAATGTTAAATTGTATCAGTATACATTCTATAGCACTGTTACTAATAGTGCGACTGTTGGTGCAGGTGTGATTTTGCGTCTCTCTTAATCTATTCATAGAGTATCAAACAGGTAAATTAACCCTTTCTGTGTTTCAAGGCCTGCAGCGTGCCTGAGTATATTACCACTAATGACTGACTAACATTAACGGGGGAGGGGGGGAGGGGGGTCATTTATACAATATCCACTGGTAAAAGGTTAAACGTTTCAATTTTGCATTATTTTCTTTTTAGATAAAAAAAGATAGATAGATACATACATACATAGATTATAAATAGATTATAGATAGATAGATAGAAAGACAGATAGATAGATAGATAGATAGATAGATAGATACATACATAGATTATAAATAGATTATAGATAGATAGATAGAAAGACAGATAGATAGATAGATAGATAGATAGATAGATAGATAGATAGATAGATACATACATAGATTATAAATAGATGATAGATAGATAGATAGATAGATAGATAGATAGACAGACAGACAGACAGACAGACAGACAGATAGATAGATAGAAGATAGATAGATAGATAGATATATAGATAGATAGATAGATAGATAGATAGATAGATAGATAGATAGATAGATAGATAGAAGATATATAGATTATAGATAGATAGATAGATAGATAGAAAGATATATAGATTATAGATAGATTGTAGATAGATAGATAGATAGATAGATAGATAGATAGATAGATAGAAAGATAGATAGATTATAGATGGATTGTAGATAGATAGATAGATAGAAAGATAGATAGATTATAGATAGATTATAGATAGATTGTAGATAGATAGGTAGATAGATAGATAGATTATAAATAGACAGACAACACAAAAATAAAATATAATATAAGAGAATGGTCAGCCTCTTTAAATAATTCTGCCTGCCTTAACCCATCCTTGTATTGCTCACCTAATCCTGGTGCGATTAATAGGTCTGTTAACCTGTACATAGCCAGAGGCCACGTGTGTTGTAATCAAAATATTGAAATATTTACACCATTCCTATAGAACACTGAAAGCTTCCCTTAGATAAACATATGGCTATTACAACTAGTTATATTCCCACTGTCACACAACACATGCTAGAATACCCAGTAAATACAGATTGAAACATAATATACCACATACATACATACATACATACTGACACACATATACATACATCTACACACATATATATAGATACATTTCTATACATATTCACACATACACACATATATACAAATACACACACACACACATATATATATACATAAACACACATACATACAGAGACATACAGAGACACACACATACACAGACACACGCACACACACCTTGCAGTCCTGAGCAGGTTATCAGGTGAAGGATTAGGGTATAAGGATGCTATCTAGAAATCAGTGGAGGGCATCCTCCTTCCACACTAAGGGAGGGGGTGTACTCCACATATTTGCATAAAAAGAAACTCAAAGGGAGCCCTCGGAGTTTTAGGGGCCGAGAAAGGACAGTGCAATGACAGGCAGGCAGCTCATTATCCGGCTCCCATTCAGCAGGCCTTTCACTAACATGCAAACTCTCTGGCAGAGTCGTTTGTCTCGTCATTGTACTGTATTTGAGAATGCAATGCTTGTCAGGCCTCTTATTCACTTCCCAGATACTTTATTGATGAGCTGTGACTTTTAGCACTTTCACACGTCAAATAAAGTCAAGTGTATGCTATCTAATGCTTCATTTTGGGCGCTCAAATCCCACTTTCCCTTTTAAGAATCTGGGTTTCTTTCACTTTCCTCAAGCGTTCTATTTTATATATTTGTCCCCTAAGTGTTCTAGACTGTTTCAAAGAGACTATGGCTGCACCCCAAGATCAAGCTGGTGTTCTCAATGTAACCTCGATTCTCTCCCCCAGGGGTTTCCTTTGTGTGGACTGATGTGAATCTTAATATTGCACCATTTAACAATAAGTTCTCTGTGGTGTGTGGGCAATACAGCAAATCTATTTACTTACTTTCCCCTGAGTTTCTGTCAGCTTCGCGGCCTAGTCTCCATTAGTAAATTCATAATTGGAATCAGAATGTTAAAAAAAAATAATAATAATAATCTGTATCTTCTTTTGAAATCATGGACAAGTTCATTTTCAGTTTAGAAAAATCAAAATACCCTGAAACAAAGTACACAATGTTTTGAAAGAACTGATAATAGCAAATAAATACATAAAAAAACAACAACATATAAAATTACTAAAATAAATATGAATTAAAAATATTAAGGAAGGGAGGTACAGAAAGGCAAGCATTGCATGGTCTAAAGGTTTAAAGCGTCCTGTAGTTACATTTCTGGGTCAGATCTGATTGGCCAACTATGTATACTGCTCTAATTAATGAATACAAAAAAATAAACCTTAAAAAAAAAAGTTCAAGATTAAAATACTATATATATTTAGATATAATCGCCTCTAGTATAACTCAGAAAGCAAAACAGTCAACATAGGACACGTGGGAGAAGTTTGCAAATGTTGACTTAGTTCACTAGCTCTCAGGACATCAAACTCCTTCTTAGACTAACACTGGTCATTTACATCTCTGCTACTGTTCCTTTAAGAAAAGTGCAATTCTTGGTTAGCTGGGGGGTAGATCGCAGTTTGCAAAGCGCCTGCCTTACATATTTCCCCCTTTTTACATGTGAATGATATTTTTGGTTATCTCCATTGTTTTCTTAAGGCTTTCTGTGGAAATGCAAATGGGCCTCTATTCACATCCAAAAATCTCCTTCCCAACAATATACCGCTTACAAGGAAAATGATTTAATTCCCACTGTGAGCACTAAGCTATTACAGTTACCACATTTGTTCTAAAGAAAGCTGTTGGTGTAAGGTAGTGATGCCTTTTAGTTGCTCAAAATCAAAACAAAAAACAAACAAACAAATGAATTAAAATAAATAAACACAACATGTAGGTATTGGGAAAAAAAATTGCATAATAAAAAAAAAATCCTTCATGAGATGGTAAAAAGTTGGAGTCGAGCCAAATGTGTTCAATCCACAAAACAAAAAAAAACAAAAAAATTAAATTGCAAAAATGTCAAATTGCAACAAATGTCAATCCGTCCACACACCACAAAAAAAAAAAAAAAAATAAAATATGATGTTAATGAAAAAAATAAATTAATTTAAAAAAAATAATACAGTGTTGCAATTTGGGCTCACACACACATTTGTGAGTGGCTAAAAGGGACAGAGAGAGAGGGAGAATCCATGAAAATGACCCCAAAAAATCTTAGCACTGAACAATCAACTGTATTCCTAATGAAATAGCAGAGCCAATGGAACCAGGCATGGGATAGGGCAGCCAATAGACTGATGGCAGGCTAGCCCCAGTGCTTTGCATAAAGCAATATTTTGTGTGTAAGTCACAGCACTGCATTTGCATGTGAGGAGTGATTAGTGGGTTTGAAAGCAGGCTCTGGTTGAGCCTCAGTTCCCGCTCTGTTCAAGTAGCAGGAGGAAGTGTTTTGCTAGGAGATGATGATTGAGGTCATGCTTTGCTAATGGGCCAGTAAAAGAACTGTGGAGGCGAGGCACATTGAGCAGGGACACATACATTATAACACTGGAATCATCATTCTAGGTGTGCACTGTGCCTGTATACTGCACTCACACACTGCCTCTCCCGTGATACAGTGACAGCCCCTCTCACTGCCAATCTCTGTCTGTCCCTCAGAAACCCAGCAAGGGCTCATCATCTCTGGGAGCAACAAACCGCTTTATTCCCTTACAAAACTCTTTTTAAAAAAAAAAAAAAAAACCAAGAGGAGAGACAATCAAAAAAACAACAACACAACAACAACAGCTTCTTATCGGAGCTGCTCCACTAACTATTCTTCAAAGGATCCTGACAGCAAGAAAATGTTTCACACAGGTGAGTTATTTCCCTTCCTTGCAATGGTGCACTTCCTGAACACATTCCATCCTTGATCACATTTTATTTTAATTTCTTGCATGCTTCTGTATTTGTGCTGTGTTTATTTGTGTTTATTTTTTGTGTGTGTTATTATTTGTGGCATTTGAAAGGAACATTGAGGGTTGTGTGGTGATGCTGGTAGTTGGCTGTGATAGATTTCTGAAGCACAAAGGCAGCTAAACTGGTTTTTGATGTTTATTGTGAAACCATAGCAGGGTGTATAGTGTTACTGGACCTATAGAGTGTGTGCTCTTGGCAGAGTCCTATGGCTGCTGATTAGTGTATGTGTGAATTGGACACTCTGCGTCTGCAATGCTAGGGCAGTTATTCTCTAACCAGCTGGGTGTATAGAGCAGGGTGAGCTGCTGTAAGCTCCCCACATTACCCCCTGTCCTTTTAGGATCACTGAATTCTAACGATGGTGTTACTATATAACGCATTATACTTCCATAGGGGCCAGGGGGGGTTATTAAGGCAGAGCCTTGGATTCTGCAGATTGGATAAGAAATTAAAAAATATATATTAATTGCATTACATTTTATCATTCATTTAATGAGAAGCACGTGGTTTTTTGTATAATCTCCTTTTATTTTACTATTTACTATCATATATTTTTTCCCATTTTTTATTTAAATTTTCCCAAATATCATGCATTAGTTTATTTAATTATTTAGTTACACTTTTTTTTTTATCAGTGTCTTGCATTAATTTTATTTGTAAACATTGAACATATTAAACTCCAGCCTTAGAACCACTGTATTTAAAGTGATTTCAATAACAGACAAACATAACAATGTTTCCTAGAAAGTTTAATTCGAATTATAAGCCCCCTCCCCTCCCCCACCCCCATATCTCTCTTATTAAGAAAGGGTCAATATTTTTTTAAAATATACAAATATTGCCTTGTCTTTAAAAAATATGTCATCTGTACTGACAGCATATTAAAAGTGTGAATGGAAACATATCTATTTATATGTTCTAGAGTAAAATGGGGACATTACTAGCTGTTTGTATACTTTTTAGCATTTTGTTTATAAAGAAACAATCAAAACCAAAAGTTACATTTTTCCTTCAAAACAATCAGGAAGTGCTTTATGTAAAATCTCTACAGTTACTGTCGCAGAATGTTCACACCACTGGTGTTTTGCAGTTTATCTTTACATTATAAAATTATACTTTTACAAACTATTAAAAACACAAAACTAATGAATGAAGGAATACATAAATGACTGCAACGCCATGTGCTAATTTAACACTCTCGTGGCCAGAGAGATGGGGAAATGTTTGCCATTATATAGCACTCCAAATGTTAATGAAATCTCTGTTTTGTTTTTTTACAAAAAAAATTAAAATGTATTATTTTGTTTTTTTTTTAAGTAAAAAATAATCTGAAGTTAATGTCACTCACCATGTTACAGTGTCTTCGATATTTATATTATTAACAAATATTGTTTATCTATGCCAGATACGAGATAAACAAAGTTATTTGTCACGTTGAATGGGGTAGCTGTGAATCTAGGCCTTGCTTTTAAAGCCAGTGTGTTAGAAGCAGCAAAATGTAGTTTAGTGATCAGTCAAGGTGCACAGATACACGATTTATTTTGGCCAAATCTACAGGGATGTCTGATCACTATATAGATCACTGTGATTATTACATTTTGTGACAGTTTCTGGAGGTGTAGGGAGTTGGGGGGGAGGGAGTGTGTCTCTGTTAAAATAGCAGGCAGAATATATTCTCTTTGCACACTGTATGTTCAGACTGGATTAAGTATTTTGTTATAAGGGAGATTAAGGATGTAAAGGCTGGTGTCTGAGGGTTTGGGACAATTCTTGCAGAACGATATGCATGGCTAGGCTCTGTATGTGTTTACAATGCACTTGCTACTGTTTGTAGAACAATTAATGAAACACGAGGATTTGAAACAGTTCTGTGCTGTGCAGTAAAATTAATCAGAGAAATGGCTTTTAATGGGGTGCAGCTCTGAGTTAACTGTAAGTATACTGTGGTATTTATCCTGCAGTTAACCATTGCAGTAGTATTTACTTGATGTTGTCTACATGCTGAGACAAATGCTAGTTTGATGCGGGGGGTACGTGAGATTACAGAAAAAGGGGAGGGGGGGGCAATGAATTACTTAATTCTAAAATAGATTGCTACAAATGGGAAGAAATCTTATTTTTATAGCTTAGAGAAAAACAAAATGATATTCATTGCTGTCATAAAAGAGTCAGGATGGCTGTTTTGGGGAGAAATTTGAGCCTTTGATTATTTCATTATTTCATCACCCCTTTTTTTTCTTTTCAATTCATTCTTTTTTTTTCTTTCTTTCTTTTTTTTTTCTTCTTCTCCTTTTTACCAACCCTCTTCAATGCTTTCGCTATTGTAATTGTCTCTTTCCAATTGGGTGCCCCTACTGTGCTGTTGTGTAGTTTTACAACCCCTAACAACCCACACCAGTAACACAATTGCCTGCAGAAATTTATAACAAAAAAATGACTTTGCTTACCACTATTAAAGATTCTTTGGGTCACGATTATTATAATCAGTGGGAAAAAAGTGAGTTACATTGCTGCTGGGCTGTGTGTAAGTTACTGAGTGTATTTAATAGCATTCGCCTACTTTGAAGAAAGTTTGAAAGAAAAAAAACAACAAAAAACAAGCAAAACAAAACACTAAAAGCACTGTGAACATTCTGTGTAATTGTGCTGTCCCCCCTCCTGTTTTCACTTTCTGAGGCACTGAGTTGAGATAGACAGCGTGTGTCAATGTAGAGTCCAAAATAGAGGAGCTAAACGACATTAAAAAAAACTTAACTGAAGAGTTTGAAAAAATAAAGAAATTATTCTACAATAAACAAACTTTGATTAAAAAACAAACAAACATATTTAGCTCTTTGACCTGTCTTACAGCCTAATTAGGAGTCAGAGCTTCAGGAAGTGGATTGAGTATTTACTCCATAATTGTAAATATGTATCTTTTTGTTTATATGTTTATTTCTGTTTATTTATTTTTCAAAAACAGAAATAACTTGCGAATGAAATCTGTGTCTGTGGTTGTGCGTGCGTGCGTGCGTGTGAAATGTGCGAATTTAAATATACTTTTAATTTTATTTATCGTAGAGGGAAAACACTAACAGCCATCCAGCAGATGCTGGTGTGGAGTCGACATTTTGGGAAGAGAAACACAGATTTCAGGCAAGTTTCTAAATATTTGTGCTTAGAATGTTGTTTTTGTTTTTTTTTTTTGTTTGTTTTCACCGAGTCTCCTGTTAAAAAAACTTAGTTTAGATCTGTTGTATCTCTAGTCTGATATTATTCATGGATAGTCTTTTCGACATTTAGAAATACACCGGATATTATAAGTTATTTACCCGTCTGTGTTGTCTGTGTTTTTGTATGAGTGCGTGTTTGTGTGTGTATAAGTGTGTGTGTTTTTTTGTATGAGTGCGTGTTTGTGTGTGTATGAGTGTGTGTGTGTGTTTTTGTATGAGTGCGTGTTTGTGTGTGTATCAGTGTGTGTGTGTGTGTGTGTGTGTTTTTGTATGAGTGCGTGTTTGTGTGTGTATGAGTGTGTGTATTTTTGTATGAGTGCGTGTGTGTATCAGTGTGAGTGTGTTCTGTGTGTGTTTTTGTATGAATGCGTGTTTGTTTGTGTGTGTGTGTGTGTGTGTGTGTGTGTGAGTGTGTAGGGGGTGGGTACGAGTTCAGTCAAGGCCTTAAATGAGTTTCCTAATTAATTGGAAAATGTGTTATTTATTAATAGAATTCCATAGAACTGCCACGTGGGATTTGGTTGCAACTTTTCAACATGCAAAACAGTGAGTAATTACTTGTGATTTCGATATATTGAGAGATGTTACTGTGAAATTGTATCACTTTTTTGGAGATCTAAGAGATTATCGATACATTGAGCTTTGTGATTTACCTGATGGTCCCTAATACTCTATAGAGGCCAGGGCTGGAGAGAGATGTTTGGGAACATTATTCAGATGGGGTCCCGAAGGTCCTTGCTATGGTCCCCATTGGTTTAAAAAGCTAATAGTTGTTTTTGTGTTTAATTCGGATTGTGTGCTGGAGATGTCCTCGGGGTCATGGTCCTTGCAGGTCCATAGTGTGTTAATCAGGTTTGACTGAGTTTGATGGTTTTTATATTGCTGCTATGGTCCCCTATATCTATCTCTCCTACATGGGACTGGCAGGGTTAATTACTAGTTACAATGTAACAACATTAAATACCTACTCACATTCATAAAACTGAATGTATGTGTAAATATATATACAATATATACTATACTACCTGTATAATATATATACTAATGTAATATCTTATTCTCTGTATGTGTGTGTGTGTGTGTGTGTGTGTGTAAATATATCTACTAATGTAATCTCTTATTGTCTATATGTGTGTGTGTGTGTGTGTGTGTGTGTGTGTGTGTGTGTGTGTAAATCTATACACTATACAATATATACTAATGTAATCTCTTATTGTCTGTATGTGTGTGTGTGTGTGTGTGTGTGTGTAAATATATCTACTAATGTAATCTCTTATTGTCTATATGTGTGTGTGTGTGTGTGTGTGTGTGTGTGTGTGTAAATCTATACACTATACAATATATACTAATGTAATCTCTTATTGTCTGTATGTGTGTATATATATGTTTGTGTCTGTGTGTTTGTGTGTGTGTGTAAATATATATACTATACACTATATACAAATGTAATCTCTTATTGTCTGTATGTATGTGTGTGTGTGTGTGTGTGTGTGTGTGTAAATATATATACTATACACTATATACTAATGTAAACTCTTATTGCCTGTATGTATATATGTTTGTGTGTGTGTGTAAATATATATACACTATAAAATATATACTAATGTAATCTCTTATTGTCTGTATGTATGTATGTGTGAGTGTGTGTGTGTGTAAATATATATACTATACACTATATACTAATGTAAACTCGTATTGTCTGTATGTATATATATGTTTGTGTGTGTGTGTAAATATATATACACTATACAATATATACTAATGTAATCTCTTATTTTCTGTCTATATATGTGTGTGTGTGTGTGTGTAAATATATATATACTATAAAATATATACTAATGTAAACTCTTATTGTCTGTATGTATATGTGTGCGTGTGCGTGTGCGTGTGTGTGTAAATATATAATAAGTATATTGCGAGAGTTGTGTGGAGCAGCGCTGTATACTCATATAGTGTCTATCGATATTTAATAAATACGACGAGGTGATTCATTGTATTCAGAAGTACACGCTCTGTCCCCATAGACCGTCATTCAAAATTTCAAAAATAAAGCTGTGTATTACATTCACGTTATTCCATATCTCCAGTAATTAAAATAGCGATATATAGTAATTAATATTTATCATCCATGTGCGATAGTTCCATCCATATCACACATGGTGTTTGGAGAGACTGACGCTCTCTGCTGTAAATACAAATCATTTCATGGTGCAGACATTTATTCTGTTCATTTATAGAAATCACATTAAATGACATACTGGACCCTGGAAAACCAGAGAAATCTCAATGTATCCATTCTGGTAAAATATTTTATAAATAAATAAATAGCAGAGTAACAGTGCAGAAAGCGGAGGTTCTCATTTCGTTCAGTTATTTAATCCTGATGCTCTAGCTGTGTGTGGAAGATGATTTATTAACGTTAATGTACGAACAGGATGTGCAGATTATGCGCCATTGACGCACTTTGTCACAATCTCATCTCTCCCATTAGATCAGTGCTTTGTACACCCTGTATTTAACTAAACCGAGAATTCTGCTGATTGGTACATTTGACACCAAAATAGGCGAGTTGGGTTTCCTTTGAGGCTATTTTATTATTGTGGAATTATTTGGTTAAATCTCCCCACTGTAACTTTGTTCGGTGCCAGAGGGTTGTGCAAGAATTGTACACGATGCTTTACCGATCCCACCCGGTGTGAGAGGATTTTATATGCGTTGTAAATATCTATTGAAATGATATAAATCGCCAGGAAGTAATTAGCTCACATTGTACTCTGTATCTGAAGGGGGGCTGGCTACATTTAGAAATTCTCATAAAAATCAACTTTTAATGTTAATAACTTTGACTTTAAAATTCCTTGACTATTTCAAAAAAATGAACTAAAGCATAAAATATATATTTGTTTGTGTTTATAATAATTATTAGCAAGAAAGAATGCATTAATCACGTTCAGCCATCATTTATGAGATAATAACTAAACTGTGAAACTCGTACATTGAACCAGGAACTGGCCAGGAATTGTTATAATCTCGTTTTCATGGTTGGAGAATTCATTTATTTATTTTTAATTTAGGCTATTTGGCATTATATTTACGAATCCCTGGTCAATTCTCCACAACTCCCTGTCTATGGAATCCGCGTCAGTGACTTATAATGACTTCACAGACAAGTCTGAGAATTTAGGTTACATTTTTTTTTGTATTATTATTATTATTAAAATGAAAATCTCCTTTTTTTTCTTTTTCATTCCTCTTTTTCCACCTAAAATTTCCAATTCGATATTTACCTTATTATATTCTTAGATATTTTTTTAATAAGATATAGGTAGATTTTTAAATTATTATTATTTTTTTTTTTTTTTTTAGCAAAAAACAAAATTAAAATTAAATACGAAAAATATATGTTCACTAAAAAAAACAAGAAAAAACAAACAAACCCCCCAGAAATGTATCCCTGGCAGAGAAATGGTTAATAGTAGAGAGGCGTCGATCTATCAATGACAAACCCAGAACAGTCTTTATTTGAGAGCTAAAACCAGGCATAATGCCGCTTCCAGCTCCAAATGCCATTACAAGGTGCCTTGTGATCTCCACTTCAAAAACCTACATAATAATATTTGGGTGAGACTTTTTGGGGGGTTAGTGTAAAGGTCGACACTGGCTCTCCAGCCTTTGTGTTAATAACTCCTGTGTGTATATAGATTCAGAGCTTTCAAATTGACACCATATGTTCTCTTATTAGATGACTAGTTGTACAATACAAGGAGGCTAATCATGGCCACTGGGCAGAGATCTACCGCTCTCCCAGGGGAAATTATATCATGATTAAGGCTTAACCTTTTAAGTGAAATTTTAGTTTTGCTTTTGTCAATGTCATTTTTAAGTTGATAAATAGTCTTCACCAATGACATTCCAAGAGATAGGGAGGCTGACAGCTCCCTACAGCAGCCACATTGTAGCTAAAGACTCCGAATATTTATTGATATGTGGACAAGCCTTTAAAGATGTTTAATGAGAGAAGTTTTACCCTCCATTGTAATCTGAAAACAGACAGCAAGGGAATTAATCTTATTCAATAAACACACCGCTACATATAGAAAACAGCACGAATTTATTGGGTAAAATAAACATAAATAGAATTAGAATTCTGTTTAAAAAAATCACAAGTTCCAAGTCTTGGGGAAAAAAGAAAAAAAAAAGAGAGGAGAGAGAGAGAGAGAGAGAAAGAGAGAGAGAGAAAGAGAGAGAGAGAGGGGTCACCTTGAAACTAGGGGTGTCAGGCTAAAATGATATATTATCATAGCAAATCTGCTAAAACCAAAAACAACACGTGAAAAAATAGTAATAATATAAAGAATGTATAAACCATAATATGAATTGTAAAAATAAAGTTAACGAGTGTCACTTTGTATCCTTTTTCTGATGACCTCTCCCACCCCAGCCTTGTGCCCATCTTGCCCCCTATAGCTCCATCATTTCTTTTTTCTTATTTTTGTTTTTTTCCCCCTTGAAGTAAAATTGCAGCACCCTTAGATTGTATCTGAGTGATACCCAAATGAAGACAGAGAGGGTCGTTTTTTTGTTTTTTTTTATCATTGGTACCATTTGTCCTGACGATGCAATTTGCAGAAGCAGAGGACTGTCACGAAGTGACAAGCCTGCCACTAGCACTTCCACTGATCTTTTCAATTAGCCTTCCATGCATGATCTGGGGCGACTTCCGCCTATTTCCAGAAATTAAACTCAAACTTGACGTGCATCTAGTTTTATTTTTAAAGACAAATGTCAGGGAGGCTCATCATATTTTCCTCCTCTTCTATATTTGGAGCTTATTTATTGCTAAGAAGCCAGAGCTCTTCCAAGTGGATGTATTAGCAGTCTGAGAACACAGTCAGCTCTTCTCCAGGGGAACACATTCTGGAACTGAACCTTCAGGTTGGGGATTTTAATCAACTAACTGCTAATAACTCATTAAGGCATTCACCAAAAAAGGGATGGCATCATAAGGCAATGTCTGCAGAAGAATTTAATGGTATTTATAAAATGGGTTAAAGTAGATTAGCCTCAGATTACTAGAAGATCTTAAAATACAGATCTGGTATTATTTTGATCTGTTAGTGACATATAGTGGGGTTTGGCCAGAGATACAATGTATCCTATATCTCCATCTCTTCAGTCTTCGTCTGATGGGGTAATTTGAAATAGGAAAATTGTGGCGTTTCCCTTGAAAGGAAAAAAATATATATTTATATTTCTGTTTGCTATAAAAAAAAAAATGTGTTGAAGAATTTTTTTTTTTTAATGCTCTTAAATATTGGATTGTATTAATTGACGGGATTATAGAGGATGTGATTTTTTTTCAGTTCTGAATTAGGAATAAATTAAGAAAATTAGTCAGATTTTTTTAATGATGATCTTTTTTATGGTTTGGAGTTAATATCGTTTGGTCAGATTTTTTTGTGATTGTTTTGTAAATATTTAAGCTTTTTAGTCTGGTTTTATAATGTGGGCAATTCGTTAGCTACTGTGTCTGTTGTGCTGCCTTTAGTTTGTATTTTATATTTTATTTCTGTTTTAGTTTATTGTGATTAATATTATTTTTGTTATTGTTTTGTATTAATATTGTTATTTTTTGGGGGGGGGGGGAGGGGGATGTGAAAGTGGTGGCAATGGGTTGGATGGGTGTTTGGCTGTGTGAAGTTTCAGTAGCATCCCAAGCATGTAAATCCTTTCTGTCCCCAGGTCACAGTGGAGTTAACCAGCTTGGTGGAGTGTTTGTGAACGGTAGACCTTTGCCAGATTCTACCAGACAAAAAATTGTTGAGCTGGCTCACAGTGGAGCAAGACCTTGTGATATCTCCAGAATACTCCAGGTGAACAGGCTTAGTGCCTTCAAACTCCCCTTACTAGCTTTGGCTACAATGTTGCAACCCATCTGTCACTTACACTGTAAACATTCTACCAGAATAAATATTGTTCCATCTGTTTGAAAAACAATATACATCTGCTTAAACAATGTATATGTAGCGATTCAAATAGACGCTTTTATAAGGGCACTGTAATAGCTGTTTTATTTATTTGATTTTGTTGTAATAGCATAGTAATTGGCATGACTAAGTGTTTCCCTGTGCCTGAAAGCATATCCCTGTATGGTGTGGCTCTTAAATAATCGCCCTCATTATGAAATTCATAAAATTTAGTATAGTATAATATATATATATATTTTCTGTATTATGTTAATTATTAGCTAAGCCGTTGGCATTTTTTAAAGTCATAATAATATATATATATAATTTATCTGTTTTTTTTTAATTATATAGATTTATATATTTCTTAGTTTGTAGGGCCAAAAAAAATGTAATTTTAAGAAAAAGTTCTCATACCATTTAAGGTATATTTTTGTATTATAGAGCCATGCAGATGCAAAAGGCCAAGTACTGGATAGTCAAAACGTAAGCTGTCATTGTTTAATGCATATTATAACATTGTATCACTGTCTTGAAATTATTAATAATGTGATTTGTTGTCATTCTCTCTATTCAGGTGTCCAACGGGTGTGTGAGTAAGATTTTGGGGAGATATTACGAGACTGGATCCATCAGACCCAGGGCAATCGGGGGCAGTAAGCCTAGAGTTGCAACGCCAGAGGTGGTTAGCAAGATTGCTCAGTATAAGAGGGAGTGCCCATCCATTTTTGCTTGGGAAATTCGAGACAGGTTGCTGTCTGAGGGAGTCTGTACCAACGACAACATACCTAGTGTAAGTGAAACCTCTCCTGGGGGGGTCATGGGGAGAGTCTCCGGGAATTGGGATACCTCTCTTTGGGGGGGGGGGTGGGGGGGATCATGGGGCGATACTCCATTCAGGAATTGGGGTACCTCTCTTGGGGGGGGAGGAGGGGGATCATGGGGAGATACTCCATTCAGGAATTGGGGTACCTCTCCTGGGGGGGGGTCATGGGGAGAGTCTCCAGGAACTGGGGTACCTCTCCTTGGGGGAGAGGGGGGGGGGATTAATGGGGATATACTCAATTCAGGAGTTGGGGTACCTCTCCTGGGGGGATCATAGGGAGAGTCTCCAGGAATTGGGGTACCTCTCCTGGGGGGATCATGGGGAGAGTCTCTAGGAATTGGGATACCTCTCCTGGGGGATGGGGGGTCATGGGGAGAGTCTCTAGGAATTGGGGTACCTCTTCTGGAGGGGGGGGAGGGAGGATCATGGGGAGAGTCTACAGGAATGGGGAAGTCAGGTATTTTTTCTTGTATTGTATTACTGAACAGAAAGGGTTAACCTGTATTAGCAGAGAATCCTTGTGATTCGGAACCTGATACTTAGTTGCTGGGGAATGTGCATTAATTCTTCTTTAGGATGCTTTGCAATGCCTTGGACTTGGTTCTGGCACTCAAAAGGTTAAAATAATAACAATACAAATAATAATAATAATAATAATAATGACAACAGCATATTTAAGATATTAATTCATATTTTAGGTGGTAGATAAATTGTTTATGAATGAATGGGTTAAAATGCAAATAAATGAAGACTATAGAATATTATTATTGTCATGATTTATTATTATTATTATTTTCTTATTAATATTCATTATTATTTTGTTGTTATTATTAATATTTAATATTATTATGATGCCATTTTTGAGGCTGAGTTTGCTGAAAGGAAGCAGGAGAGTTGGTAGCTGGGCCCCTAGGGGCCGCTTTGCGGTTGCTGTATGTCGCGATATGACTGGAGCTATCGCGATTTGTCTTACAGGTATCATCCATAAACAGAGTCCTCCGCAACCTGGCGAGCGAAAAGCAACAGATGGGCGCAGATGGCATGTATGACAAGCTGAGAATGCTGAATGGGCAGACTGGCACCTGGGGTACCCGGCCTGGGTGGTACCCGGGCACATCAGTGCCAGGTCAGCCTACACAGGGTAAATACATGGGCTATCTGTATACTGTACTGGTATGGGGGAAGGAGAGGGCCAGCATTGAAACAGATACATAGACAGACAGAGAGAGAGAGAGACAGACAGACAGAGAGAGAAACAGATAGATAATGGATAGATAGATGGATAGACAGATAGATAGATAGATAGATAGATAGATAGATAGATAGATAGATAGATAGATAGATAGATAATGGATAGATAGATAGATAGATAGATAGATAGATAGATAGAGGACATTGTTGTGTATTGTACACGCACTATATAATGTACAAAGATATTTAATATGTTTTATATCTATTATATTATGCTTATATTTTATATACTTTATTTACCATAAATAATTGCAGACCATGAGAAATGCTGTAAATTTTATACTCTCATGAGATCGATAGACAATAGATAGAGAGAAAGAGAGAGAGCGAGATAGAGAGACAGAGAAAGAGACAGAGAGAGAGAAAGAGAGAGAAAGAGACAGAGAGAGAGAAAGAGACAGAGAGAGAGAAAGAGAGAGAGAGAGAAAGATAGATAGATAGATAGATAGATAGATAGATAGATAGATAGATAGATAGATAGATAGATAGTTAGAGATAATTTACCACTGCTTTTCATTGTGTTGTTTGCATATAAATCAATAGTAAATAATTAATATAAATCATATCATTGTGTTAAATAGAAAAATGTAATGCAGTAAGTTCCAATGTGAGTTAATTTTGTGATATAAATGTATCTTTAGTTCGGCTGCAGCCGGTAAATGTAAAGGAAGTCTGTCTGTCTGTCAGCCTGAACCGATTTATCGATGATTTATATCGATGATTTATATCGTTATAGTTACACATAGGACAAATACACAATAGATTTAGTGATTAAACAACAGATCAGATATGCACCCACACAATATAATAATAATAATAATAATAATAATCATCATCATAATAGTAAAAAAACAAGTAAATGTAGCCAGTTATTCTCACCAACACAATGTACACCACTTTCAATTAACATTTTAAAATCATCAATAGAACCTTAGTAAATATTATAGTCTGCTCGCACTGTTTCAGGCGATGTTTGGTCTTACCGGCCGATACTGTAACAGGGTTTGTGCGATGGGGAGAGTGACAGTGTATCAGGAGTAATATAGTATTAACATTGCATTAATGGGGCACTATATGCTGAGTACTGGCAGTTATAGGAGTAATTGGGGCAGTATTTGTATTGCTGAGGTGGTGGTGGGTTACAATTGGGGGCATTATTTGTATTGCTGTGGTGGTGGTGGGGTACGATGGGTAATTGGGGGCAGTATTTGTATTGCTGTGGTGGTGGGGTACGATGGTAATTGGGGGCAGTGTTTGTATTGCTGTGGTGGTGGGTGACTAGGGGGTATAATTGGGGACAGTATTTGCATTGCTGTGGTGGTGGTGGTTGTGGGGTACTATGGATAATTGGGGGCAGTATTTGCATTGCTGTGGTGGTGGGGTACTGTGGATAATTGGGGACAGTATTTGTATTGCTGAGGTGGTGGTGGGGTACGATGGGTAATTGTGTGCAGTATTTGTATTGCTGTGGTGGTCGGGTGGAGGGTGGGTGCAGATTTTATTTGGCTGTATTGTGGGGCACTATCTCTGCTGAAGGGTTGGTGGAGCAGTATGCCTATTGCTGGGGCAGTAAAGCAGTATTTCTACCTCTGGGGTGTCTTTTGTTGGGGCAGTATGCCTATTGCTAAGGGTGGTGGGCACTGGGCAGTATGTCTGTTGTTGGGGAAGTGGGGTAGTATCTGTTGGTGGGAGCCACTCTCTCTATTTCTGGAGCAGTGGGGGCAGAATCTGAATATTAGTATTTGTGGTGGGGGGTTGCAGTTGTTTTTTCTAATGATTATGTCATTAATAGACTGCAGTGTTGATTTTCTGGTGATAGATCTATCAGGATGCATATGGAGATTGGGAGGGTTATTTTCTGTACAAGGGGTGGATAGAATCGATGGATAGAGTAGTAGCCATATTCCAATGGGGCAGTATTTCTCCTGCTGTTGTGGTGGTCCTGCAGTGTAGTATTAGCTATAGCTGTAATATATAATGCCACAAAGCTGTAGGTTTAATATATAATGCCCCATGGGTGTAGGTGTAATAGATTAGTACCTATAGCTGGAGGGCAGTATCTCAGGACCAGTAGATGTGGGGCACCTTCCCCTGTGGGGCTATATATTACACCTTCCCCTGTAGGGTAATATATCGCACCTTCCCCTGTAGGGTAATATATCTCACCTCCCCATGTAGGGTATTATATCACAATTTCCCTGTAGGGTAATATATCTCACCTCCCCCCGTAGGGTATTATATCACAATTTCCCTTTAGGGTAATATATCTCACCTTCCCCTGTGGGGCAATATATCTCACCTTCCCTTGTAGGGTAATATATTACACCTCCCCCTGTAGGGTAATATATCACACCTCCCCCTGTAGGGTAATATATCCCACCTTTCCCTGTAGGGTAATATATTACTCCTTCCCCTGTAGGGTAATATATCACACCTCCCCCTGTAGGGTAATATATTACACCTTCCCCTTTAGGGTAATATATCACACCTTCCCCTGTAGGGTAATATATTATACCTTCCCCTGTAGAGTAATATATCACACCTCCCCGTAGGGTAATATATTACACCTTCCCCTGTAGGGTAATATATTATACCTTCCCCTGTAGGGTAATATATTATACCTTCCCCTGTAGGGTAATATATCACACCTCCCCGTAGGGTAATATATTACACCTTCCCCCGTAGGGTAATATATCACACCTTCCCCTGTAGGGTAATATATTATACCTTCCCCTGTAGGGTAATATATCTCACCTTCCCCTGTAGGGTAATATATTACACCTTCCCCTGTAGGGTAATATATTATACCTTCCCCTGTAGGGTAATATATTACACCTCCCCGTAGGGTAATATATTACACCTTCCCCTGTAGGGTAATATATTACACCTTCCCCTGTAGGGTAATATATTGCACCTTCCCCTGTAGGGTAATATATTACACCTCCCCCGTAGGGTAATATATTATACCTTCCCCTGTAGGGTAATATATTACACCTCCCCCGTAGGGTAATATATTACACCTTCCCCTGTAGGGTAATATATTACACCTTCCCCTGTAGGGTAATATATTGCACCTTCCCCTGTAGGGTAATATATTACACCTTCCCCTGTAGGGTAATATATTACACCTTCCCCTGTAAGGTAATATATTATACCTTCCCCTGTAGGGTAATATATTATACCTTCCCCTGTAGGGTAATATATTACACCTTCCCCTGTAGGGTAATATATTACACCTTCCCCTGTAGGGTAATATATTATACCTTCCCCTGTAGGGTAATATATTACACCTTCCCCTTTGGGGTAATATATCTCACCTTCCCCTGTAGGGTAATATATTACACCTCCCCCGTAGGGTAATATATTATACCTTCCCCTGTAGGGTAATATATTACACCTTCCCCTTTGGGGTAATATATCTCACCTTCCCCTGTAGGGTAATATATTATACCTTCCCCTGTAGGGTAATATATTATACCTTCCCCTTTGGGGTAATATATCTCACCTTCCCCTGTAGGGTAATATATTACACCTTCCCCTGTAGGGTAATATATTACACCTTCCCCTGTAAGGTAATATATTATACCTTCCCCTGTAAGGTAATATATTACACCTCCCCCGTAGGGTAATATATTACACCTTCCCCTGTAGGGTAATATATTACACCTTCCCCTGTAGGGTAATATATTACACCTCCCCCTGTAGGGTAATATATTATACCTTCCCCTGTAGGGTAATATATTATACCTTCCCCTTTGGGGTAATATATCTCACCTTCCCCTGTAGGGTAATATTTGAGAGGTAATACTGAAGTCTCACTCCTAGCAGATACACATGTTGCTCTCACTGACAGCTGTTGGCTCTCGCAGAGTGAGAGCTGTATTTACTAATCTCTGCCAATATTTGGCATTAACTATATATTTGTTATGTTTGTAACAGTGGAACAGTTTGGGGGCAGGAGAGGGGGCTATTAACCTCCCCCCTCTCCCTCCTCCCAGACTAGGTGCAATAGTCTGAACCTGTCTCTGGCCAGCTTTACGAGGGATCCCGAATAGGAAGCCCAATATCTCCCACAATGGATGTTTCTGTCACACACAAGAATTTGTTATGGGAACAATTCTGTCGCTATGTAATTGCTCATTAGAGATCGTTTTGTTTCTCATTAAGGAGACATGAATAAGCGTCTAGTTGGATGGGACATCTGCAGAAACGTTTCACAGGAGACCTCTGGACACGATACGGCCCTGCTTGCCAATTAGAGATGTCAGGGTTTTAAGATTAGGAACAATATAGGAAGCCTGGAAGATGGGAAGGTGATCCTTATACAAAGTGTCAGCCCATCTCTGGATACCGGGGGCCCCAGGCAGGGCAGGGCAGGGCTGCCTATTCACTAACATGGGAGCTGTGTGGGGAGATAATATTGCGACAGTGCGATATTCCAGAGATAAATGGGACATCATACATCATACAACGTGTTACACACTCACAGGGTATGTGGGGTTACATTGTAACAGTGTGTAGGTACTAACAGGTCATTCAAACAGCAACAATACTGCAAGGTCGCATTGTATATCAATAGGAGAGAGAGAGAGAGGGGGGGGGAGAGAGAGAGAGGGAGAGAGAGCGAGAGAGAGAGGGGGGAGGGAGGGAGAGAGAGGGAAAGGGAGAGAGGTAGCGAGAGTGAGAGAGAGAGAGAGAGAGGGGAGTGAGTGGGGATAGAGAAAGAGAGAGGGAAAGGGAGAGAGAGGAAGAGAGAGAGAGAGACGGAGGGAGAGAGAGACAGAGGGGAGTGGGGAGAGAGAGGGGGAGAGAGAGGGGGGATAGAGAGAGAGACAGAGAGAGAGAGGTAGAGAGAGAGAGGGGGAGAGGGAGAAAAAAAGAGAGGGATAGAGAGAGGGGGAGAGAAAGAGTGAGAGAGGGGTATAGAGAGGGGGAGAGAGTGAGAGGTAGAATGAGATAGGGAGAGGGAGGGAGAGAGAGACAGACAGAGGAAGAGAGAGGGAAAGAGGGAGAGAGAGAGAGAGAGAGAGAGAGAGAGAGAGAGGGGAGGGAGAGACAGAGAGTGAGGGAGAAAGAGGGAGAGAGATGCATTCTCTCACATTCTATTTAGAATTTCCATTCCATGTTCTGTGAATCTCAATCAGTCTTTTAGACTGTGATATTTAGATGGTAACTGTTTCCGGTTTACCATGCTGGGCTCTATTTACTAAATAGCGAGTTTGTAACAGGAAAAAACAAAGAGATAAAAGTTGGGGGGAAATCTGCAAATCGACAGAACTGTTGCTACTCTGCAAACTGACTGTATCAGACAGCATACTGAATATAATGGGCTCTGGACTCGCTGATCACTGGTCCCCAGGAGTAATATAGGCCAGACCGGCAATTAAAGTGTTAAGTGTGTTACAGCCTGTCAGAGCAACACTGTGTCCTCATTCACTTTGTCCATAAATGGAGATATTCAGTTATATAAATTTATATGAGACTTTATGTTTCAGAAAAGCAGGTTATCCCTGAAGATAAATAGGTTAAGTTTAAAAACCCTTGGATACCATTAACCCCTGGGGTGCTGGAGTCTTCAACCATTGCTCCACTGGCACCGAAAGGGTCAAAACATCTTATTTTTTTTTAATCTCATGGGCGAATTTATTAAGTGAGCACTTCCACGTTAAACCCTCACTGACCGAAGGATGAGGACATTATCGAATTGTATTGGGGGTTAATTCGCTAAGGATTTATTGTGAATTCTAAGTAAATTCGGTGATTTATAAAATGTAACGTTATAGCAGCCGAACGGAAACCATGGCTTATTTGTAGAATTTCTCCTGTTTGGTTTTTCGGCCCCAATTCAAATTAATTTAGAATTCACCTTTAATTCCCGACAATCCGCACGTTATTGAATAACTGCTAGATGTGACTTTTTTTATAAAATTGTTCAAATTGTCCAGAGGGAAAAATAATCTTTTTTTTTCCTAATTCCATTATATTCGGTTTGTTGGCGGCTGAGCCGATTCTGTAATAAACTACCAGATTTCTTTAATATATGGAAATCAAACCAGTGTTTTTATGTTCAGTGTCTTTTATTTTTTTTTAATCAAGCCGATTTCGGTAGAATTAATAATATAGTTTTTGTGAATATATTTACAATAATTATTTATTCATTTTACAATAATATTTTATTTATTTATACTTAAAGGTAAATTGAAAACTGCCCTTTTGATTTGACAATTAAATTCGTAGTTCGGTTCATTCTTAAAGTTTTCTAATTTCTAAATATAATTTCTGCTCAAACGATAAATATATATAGTGAATATTTGTTGTATTCTACAATTAAACGTACTTCATTATTACTATCTATGATGAAATTAAAATGGGAATTAAATGTAATTAAATATAAAATATATATTGTAATTAAATTGAAACAGTAAATGTTAATTAGAGATATATTATTATTTCTACATAATATTACACAATGAGATGTCACACTAATATAATCCAAAAAGCTAATTCCTATCACACACAATTTTACATTTTAATTTAAAAAAATCTATTTAAGGGTTAATTTGCTAAATATGGAATTTATCCTGGTGGATCTCCCCTATGCTATTCCTCTCTCCCAATAATGTGCTTTTTGTTGCCCAGAATGGTTGCCAGAGCTGTAGAGCCATTACTCAGGAAAGCATAAGGTAAGGGCTAGGTCTCAGAGGGAGCAAGTATGGTCCCAATATTAGCAACACCATTGCAACAATGGCTGCAATAATTGACACACAAGACTTGACAGGACAAAAAGAGACATCTCGGTCTGGGGGGAAATTCTCCAGCGATTTAGTGGTTTTAGAGATCACTAAAATACTTTTTCTCATCTTTTTTTTTCTTTCTTCCTCTCTTATAAGACTAAAGCCCTCTATAGGATTTAACAAAAATTCCCTTTTCACCAGATGCTTCTCATGTTTTGATCCCATCTCCCAGCTGAAATGTGCAGGACTCGTTCCTTGCTTTTGCTTGTTTTCTGCTTCACTGATTGAGACACTAAGAAACCCAGGAATGATTTTATTTCTCAGAGTCACACCCCCCCCCCCCCCCCCCCCTTCATCCCCAAATCCCACAGTTCGCGTCAGATGGTCTGGCTATAGGATAATACGAGTACATTCACTCTCCCTTTTAGGGATTAGGACTGGAGGGAGGGACAGGGGACTGAGCAAGTCTCTCTCAGAGTTTATATACAGACCTTAAAAAAGATCTTCATTGAGTGTTGGTTGTTGATTTTTTGTAATTCAATATGAGAACTCCACACACTGGCATTATCTCATGTCACAAAACATCCTGAAAGGGTTAAAGGAGACTATAGGCCTGTTTTATTGATGTGGCTAGATTAACCCCTCTAGTACTGGGACCAGTTCTGGCAGCAAGGGGTTCATGCTATTTCCATGAGAGCAATGGAATGTATTTAACTAGAGGGTTTATTTACTAAACAGCAGTTTAAGGTGAGCAGAGACCCAGTCTGTACATTTTTGGGTCAGTAATTCAGAGTGACTGGACTGGATTTAAAAAAAAATAAAAAAATGATTTTGTACATTACCATTTAGTCTCTGACTAATACATAGATCACAATCTTGCCATGAATTGTATTCTTTTTTTTTCTTGTTAAATAGTGAGATTTCAAGCTTTCATTAAATTGAATCATTTACATGCTGCCTGAAAAAGACCTAGAGTCCCTTATATTATGTTCTGTTTTATATAAATTAATTTATCTCCATATAAATGCACAGATATCTTCACACCTGCACCTCTGAAATCATGTTAGATATATCTGATGTAATGTGACTATTTCTTAATAAACATAATAATAATAATAATGACAATAATAATAATAATGATGATAAACATAAAAATAATGATAATAATAATAATAATAATAATAATGATAAAAAATAATGATAGTAATAAACATAATAATAATAATAATAATAATAATAATGATAAACATAATAATAATAATAATAATAATAATAATGATAAAAAATAATGATAATAATAATAATAATAATAATAAAAGCAGGGTTCCCACACAACCACCCAAATGCCTATAACTACTATTCCAGTAAGCATTATTACAATTATACTTTTACATTTATGGCCTAAAAGCTTACATAGGCCTACGTGATGATATTCTGGAGTGTAATCACTAAAAGGTTTTGGTGACTTGTGAACAAACTAGAATAATTTAGGATTTAATTTCAGAACTGCAAAAAAAAATCCAAAAAAAAAATCACATTTTTCCCAACTCATTCTTTTTTGTCCTACATTTTACAAGTCTGTTGACAAGTCCCCACAATTCGCTGTTTAGTAAATAGATCCCCTCTCCATGTCATCCCCTCGTAATGTGAAAGTTAATGTCCACCTGTTTCTATATTGTGTTGAGAAAAAAAACTCTTGAGAGTATCACAGCCCACTTAATCAATTAAACCCACTCTAGACTTTGCCACCAAAACACTCCAAACGCCACACATCAGATTGGAAGAGTAAATAGAAGTTTTAGGCTAATATGTGAGATGAAGCTTAGCTAATCTTAAGTGAGCACTTTCTTCCTAATGCTGCTGTGTAAATAGCTTGAGAGTGTATGGAGCTGCCCCATTGACAAATTTAGGTGTTATTTTCCCCCTCTGGTCCTAAAGAAAAAAAAAATCCCATATAGCTATGAGTAGGCCAACTCTGAGGACAGTGATTAATGATAGACAGAGCATAAAGGTTAACATACTTCATTGCAAAGTCTGTTGACTGGACCCCTTGTGACACAATGTAGGTCTCTACAAACTTCAAGAGAATCCTTTTGTCTAGGCCTCTCTGATTGTGTCTTCAAAATTCTGCCCACGAAAGTTTGCCAACCCTCCTGTTCCAAGTGTTTAATAGTTTCTCTTACGCTGAAGGTATTGTGTCTTTTTGAAAGGCAGCCCCTTTACCATTCAAGTGTTGGTGGCAATCTCAATAGTGCTGCAGACCTCCATATGCTAGCCACTGTAGTTGAATCCAACTGTTTGAAATGTTTTAAAACCCCAAACATTCCCTTCCTTTTTAAACTGTTTGAAAAGATTCCCAATTCCTTTCACTCACAATTCTCTTAACCCTTAGAAGGCAGCACTATTGTGCAATGATCCCACTCTGAAGTCAATTCCCACCATATTTAAACAGAGAAAATATTACTTCTGCCAAGCAAAGAGAATTTCAATCGTCAATCGTATTTTTTTTTCATTTATTTTAGTATTTAGCGATTTGTTTTCAAAACAGCCCTAAAATAATTGGCTCACACTATCCATAATATACTTTCTAAAGTCAAATTTCTCGTTGCTTTACAATAGCAGTAATCATTAGTACCATTGCATTTAGTCATTTCTTTTCTATTAATATTTATTAGTATTTTTATTGTTTTAGGTTGGGTGAGGTGACATTCTACCCACCTTTATAAATGATCAAAATAAGATTTTAAAAAAAGAAAAATCTATATTTTACATTCTAATAAATAGGATAGTAACGGTGACTTATTTTAAATTAAAAAAAAATATTCAGTGCATTAATTAAATATACTTTAAATTTGATATGTATATGGTTAGTTAGTTACTGAAGTCACTACAATCTGTACTCAAATTATATGGTATTTTTTTTCAAGAAATCATACTTTTCAGCAACATATTACAAAGAATGGACAGTCCCTTTATCTAAATATAAATTCCCATTTTGTGCAATTATAGGCTGCTCTTGGTGATGATATAATTACAACTGTGCTCTGTAATAGGTGTCAGGAAAATGCAGGATCATACAATAGTTGAATAAAATTGTAGAACAATAGCAATACTTCTAAATTCAGAACCTCTAAAATGAAATTGACTGTGCAGAATTCAAATAAAAAACGAGATAAATATTTCTTTTAAACATTGCAAGCTTGGTTTGAGACTTCATTAGCATTTCCCACAAACCTACGAACATTTCATTGATTAGAATTAATGATTATAGATGAGCAAGTTAAAATAAAAACCTGTAGTATATTTTTAGTTTTTTTTTTAAATATTTTTTGTTTAACATTTTATTAATTGCTACATACAACTGGTCTAACTGGAAACTTGTAACACATTTTTTTTTTAACACAAATGTTCACATTGTGAAGGTACGAGCAAGTTGCTATGGAAAATAACTAGCTAGCTAGCTTATTCTACCCAGAATCCATTGCCATGACAGCAAATGTACTATTTTGTGAGTTTTAGTAGAATACGAAGGGTATTTTTACTAAATAGAACATTGGGGCGACCTGAGAACCCACATTGACATTCGTGGAAAAGTAGATTTTTTATGAAGTGAATGAACCCCTAAATTATTAATGTTAACCTTTTGGGGTATGTGAAAAGCCTACTGAAATGTTAACGCATTTTCTATGTAAAATATTTTATTATTATTACTATGTTTTGTTTCGAACATAATGGTGACAATTGCCCAATATAATGTGAATTGGTTAACTTCACTAAATTGCACGTGTTTTTGCATTTCAGATGGATGTCCGCAGCCAGAAGGAGGGGCGGAGAATACAAATTCCATCAGCTCCAACGGGGAAGATTCGGATGAGGCTCAGATGAGACTTCAACTGAAAAGAAAGCTTCAAAGAAACAGAACTTCGTTTACCCAGGAACAAATAGAGGCTTTAGAAAAAGGTGTGTATTCATCGATATCAATATAGTTTAAACAAGAAATAAACAAGAATAAACTAACTAAAGAACGCATGGTGATAAGACGAGATCCAAACTGCAACGTTTAGGCCAAAATATCGGAGTTGAAATATAATAAATCCAACCTAGATAATTTAAAGATTTTAGTCCCCTTGGCTAAATTATCCTAAATTTTGCAAGTCTTCACATATAGTTATTTATTGAATAGAGCCCATAATCTCCCTACTTAGCATACATATGTATTGTATTATTGCAATTAGTACAAGTAGAGAGTGATCGGGTTTTTGGTCGTAAAGATGGGCCTTAAAACGCGTTGGGCCTTAAAATTTAGAAAAATTTCCCTGCTGCTGTTTTTGAAAAAAATGAATAAAAATAGAACAATTGGCAGCATTATTCTGAGCTGTTCTAGCAGTATATAGTGTATTGTAAATAAAATGTATCATCTTAGACACTACACAGAATATCAGCACTGCTAATGGATTTGTAAAAAATGTTTTATAGTGTAAAAGACAAAACTTACAAATTTACAAAGCTTTAAGTCAGTGCTTGCTTGAATACATATGCCAATTAAGGGATATTATAGCCAACAAAACAACTTTATCTTAATGAAGAAGTTTGGGTGTATATAGATTATGCCCCTGCAGTCTCACTGCTCAATTTTTTGCCATTTAGAAGTTAAATCATTCTTGTATCTGTCCATGCATCTCTAGCCACAACATCCCTGGTCATGACTCACAAAGTCTGCATGAAAAAAATGGGTTATTTTCAATCTAATCTTAACTGACTTTACTCTTAGCACTATATTAAACTTTAATCACACCCAGGAGGCTCTTGCAGACTCTAGAAGGTATTTAACAGAGCAGGAGATACAAAAATTCCAAGTTAAATGGATTGTACAAAAAAATAAGTTTAAACATTAGATCTCACTTTACAGGAAGTGTTTTGAAAGGCTGTGTAAGTCACATGCAAGGAGGTGTGGCTAGGGCTGCATAAACAAAGTAATTTAACTCTAAGATGGCAGAGAATTTAGACAGTGAGATTGGTGGGGCATGATCTATACACCATAACAGCTTCATTAAGCTAATTTTTTTGGGTGACTATAGTGTCCCTTAATACCATTTAGATTTAAACGTTTTACCCATTAAGGACAAATGTTTGTTCTATATTGTAGATCTGTGCCATTCAGCAGGAATGTTGTCAGGTTCTACGGAGCTACAGATTCTAAATAGGTTGGGTTCATGGAAAAGATTGTCATGCCAGCTTGTTAAGTGATTGGCCTCTAAGGGGGCTGCACACGCATTAATATGCCACCTCTTATTTTTATGTCCATATCCAGAAATATTTATAGAAAGGAGACACAGAGAAAACTCTGCTCATGTGAAGAATGCTGTAGGAAGTAGATAATTGTAAAATTGTATCCCACAGGTATAGGACTCTGCAGACGTTAGTTGTGAAACTCGGTATAGCATGTATAAATGGCAGTAAATATATTATTGAAAGTAAAATTCATATTCTTAGCTAGATGTGTGTTTCTAAAAGGATTTCGGATCATTTTAAGTAAGAGACAGTTCCTTTTTTTTTTTTTTCCTATAATTTCTCGTTATTAACCTGCTCATCCATATGCTTTCAGAATTCGAACGGACCCATTATCCCGATGTGTTTGCCAGAGAAAGATTAGCTGCCAAAATAGACTTGCCAGAAGCGAGGATACAGGTAACTGTTACTATGTAATTAAATATGATGTTTGACCCCAAGTGTAAACTGCATTTCATTTATTTCCAAGCAAACCAGTCATCTGGATATGAGACGCAGACCCTACGAACGTATATCTCTATTTATAGGAATCATAATGGGTGTCGGGAGAAAGGGGGGAGGTGGATTCTTTTAGAAAACAGACCTTCGCACTATTCCGTTACTCCTCAACATAAATTTATGTATATGTGGCTTCGTGTGGAGAATAAACAGTGTGTGTGTGTATTGTTTCTTGTAGGTATGGTTCTCTAATCGACGGGCAAAATGGCGAAGAGAGGAAAAATTGCGCAATCAGAGAAGACAAGCCAGTAACACGCCAAGTCATATTCCCATAAGCAGCAGTTTCAGCACCAGTGTCTATCAACCAATTCCGCAACCCACCACGCCAGGTGAGGGGACCAGACTGTCCATACGAACACTGTTACTGTGTAGAATCCTGTCTATGGCAATATTCTAAAAGGGAAACAATCCCCGCGGATACCAATGAGATGTTCCTGTTTATTGTTCTCTCTTTAGAATATTGTCCCAGAATTGAGCTTGACATATTTACTCCCAGTCTTCGTCTAAGACATTCCCTAAGCTCTGGATAGTTATCGTGTTTCCTTTGTTCTTTCCTGCAGTCTCCTCATTCACATCAGGCTCCATGCTGGGAAGAACAGACACAGCTCTGACAAACTCATACAGCGCTTTACCACCCATGCCCAGCTTCACAATGGCAAACAACCTGCCTATGCAAGTGAGTACACTAATAGCTGAAAAATCCAAGCTTAACCAGCATTTTACTTGTTTAATGTTATATATCGTGCACACGGATTATTGATTGTAGGTGTAATATAGCACAATGACTTTAATAAGATTTTAAATGAGCTCCAAGGAGGGACCAACATAGTTGACCTGTAATGCAAAAAGAACCAGCACTAAATTATTACAAAATATATTCTCATTGTTCTAAGTAACTTTTAAATGCACCAGATGATGCTGGTCCATAGGGGCAGGTGGGTAGCACCACCCAAGTTTTTACTGCAAAAATAAATAAATAAATAAACAAACAACTATAACAACTGATAAGTGAGCTAGAAAAACATGTTTGTCATGATTGTAACAGCTGTTTTTTATCCGCCTCGTTATTAATAACTGGAGTTGCAGCTGGTTTTAAAAGGACCTGGGATTCCATGAGGTTAAGTGGGTAAAACCCTAGAATTCGGGGTGGGGGAGCACCCGCTCATCTTTAAACATCACCAACCACCACTGAGAAGCACTAAGGCATAACATGAAAGCAAAACGATAGCCATTCTCCTAGGAGTTATGCAGATAATTGTATTTGGGGATAAATGTTCCGTAGTTTTTCCAGTTGCATTTTCTCCATCTAAAAGGTCCTTCTAATGTTTATTAAATAATAAAATATATAATATAGCCAATTTGCAAGCAATCTATATCTACTCTGTTATGGTTAGAGAAATCCTCACAGCGTGATGTCGACTCATTGGTTAGTAAATAGACCAATAGGGGGTTATTCAATATAGTGAACATTGTAAAAAAAAAAAAAAATGACAAGGAAATCGCACATTTTAAGCCAAATCGGGCAAACAGCTGTATATATATATATATAAATATATTTTTTTTACAATTTGGCAATTACTGGCTTAAATGTATAATTCCTTTGCCAACACAAAACAAATGCAAGCTTGGTAAATAACCCCACCAGTCTCAAAGCATGGTTTCATTGCTTGAGTTTAGACCACACGGTTCACTTACTGAGCAAACTGTAGTGAATTGAAAACTGATTTGTAAGATTTGTGCTAAAATAGTGACGTTATATTTGGTTAGAATTGGTAAGTGTTTTGCAGGACCGTGAGCAAATATTTCTACAAGGGCTCACTTTCTTGCAAATCTATCCATTTATATATTTGGAGAAATCATTTTTGAAACTTTACTAAATCCTCTGGTTGGAATCAATATGAATCACACCTCTGATGTGCAATGACCTGTTATGAGAGAGAGATGCACACTAACACAGTTTATTCTTTGTCACAATATGGGTTTTGATTTATCTTTAGCAGAAATCCTATCCTGTGCCGTGATCACAATTCTATTCAAAATTGACATATAGCAATGTATATTTGTGCTCTTAGCATCTATCAAGCCATTCATTCTGCTTGATAAAACATACTGGAAGGTCAAGCTGTCCAGATGAAATTTCTTTTGACTAGAAAAAAAGCCCACAAAACATTGGCAGTTTCATTCAGTACACAACGACAATATGTCAATTTTCCATAGAACACATTAACTGTATGGTGGTAGACAGAATATTTTCATTTTATATCTATCTGCAATTTAATATCCATTCAATCATATCGTCCCCATGTACTAACAGACACATTTATGCACAAATATAAGCACAACCATAAAAACTGTGTGTGTGTGTGTGTGTGTGCATTATTTTATTTAGATCTAAAACACTATAATCCTGAACATTGTGATTAAAGTGAACCGTATAGGAACAGGTTCAGTTAGTAATTTAACTTGCCCCATTCTGTGCATATAGCACAACCAGCACATGTTGTGTTCAATTTCTTGCAACTTTATTACTAATACAAACAATGCACAAACTATTTATAATGATCGCCATCTTTGAAAAAGTGTTACAGTAGACACCGGCTAATTACATTTTCATTCAGGCTACTGATGCTTTGAGTGTTTCAGGGCTATTTTCTAGCTATGCACTCCAGAAATCAGTAGAATATACGGTATTTAGAACTAGCTATTCTGTCACAATGCATCATTGTTTTCATTTTGTATTTATTTATTTTTTTGTTGCCTTTATATCTTAATTTCTTTTTAGCGCTAATACTTTATTTAGAACAAGATGACAATTCTATTTAGAACAACGATGACTCATGATTTTTCTTTACCCCCCCCCCCCCCCCCCTAAAAAACCCAAACATTATAATTTACATCTCGGCATGCTTGGCATTATTATAAACCGAAGCTCCACCCACATCCCGTCCACACAATAAGACACATTTCACTGTAGAAGTAGTGTCAGTGACACACACACACACACACACACATTCACAACCTTTGGAACTGTGAGAGTGCGTGTAAATACATAATATCAGTGCATTTATCACCCTCTGGCTTTCAAAGGGTTCCCAAACATGCGCACACAAGCACATCTCTCTTATATTAAGTCCCAGACGGGCAGATGTTGGATACAGGAGGTGCAGTGATTGTGTTTAATTCACAAATTTCACTGAGTAGTAATTTGAATTTTCTTTCTTCTTCCAGCCCCCTGTACCCAGCCAGGCATCCACCTATTCATGCATGCTACCCACAAGTCCATCTGTAAATGGGCGGAGCTATGATACATACACACCTCCCCACATGCAGACACACATGAACAGCCAGCCAATGGGTACATCTGGCACCAACTCGACAGGTAGGAATTAGTTTGTTTTACCCCCTTTGACACATCGCATACACAGCCACCTGTGAGTGGGTTTATCCACACATATCCACACAGTACAGTGCCAATTTAATGTAGTGTTTGTTCTGCTACAACCCCCCAGCATCCAATATTTATAAAAAAAATATATAAATATAAACACTTGAATGTCACACTTTTTACAGCATGAGTAATAAACAGCCAGAGTTCTAACCACAAGACACCCAACGCTTCATGTCTGCATGACAAGAGCAATTGTGGCAGAGACGCTTACGTCAGCCTCAAAGAGCTTTGACCTCCAACCCAATTCTGTAGCTACAAATAACTGCGTATAGCACTGGAGGCATTATTTTTCGGAGTGAGTTCCAGGAAAAATTAACAACCGTTGTGTTTAGAACTCTGCAAATTAACCAATATATAAATTGTATCAATATAATCATCTATGATGATCTAAATGATGACGAACCTGAGAGTGCATGATTTATACACTGAAAGCAAAAACAGACTTTTTCACAACATCAAGCAATAACGACTATTGTTTTTCTCACAGGTCTCATTTCCCCTGGAGTGTCAGTCCCAGTACAAGTACCCGGCAGTGAGCCTGACATGTCTCAATACTGGCCAAGACTACAGTAAAAATCGTGTTAATTTAACCAATGACTTTATGGAAAATAATTGGATGTTCAGCAGTATTTTATAAACAAGGTTTGACTGGAAAATTACTTCTGCACAGTAACTGTGCCATGGTTCTCTTGGAGAGACTGAATCATCGACTTTTGCACATTGACGCCATTATATCAGTTGGAACAAATCTTCATTTTGATATCCAAACTTTTATCCATTTGATGTAATATTTGTAAATTGACATTTGTATGTTGAGATGAACAGAACAACATGGATGGATCTGATCTGCATTGGTCATGCAAACATTTTTTTAGTGTATTTTTTTTTTTTTTTAAGAAAGCCATGATCAAGCCACGAAAAATTTGAAACATTTTATCAAGATATATCGATATCGACTACTGATTTTGTTTTTACATGGACCAATGCTCCACATTTGTATCAAGCCCTTCGCATAGAGTGCAAAATGGAACTGTTGTCACGACGCCCCCATCCCCCAAATCTCCCTGTGGTTTCCCCAAAGGTTGATATTGTTTCCAAAAACAAAAAAAAAAGGTAAAAAGAAAAATTGACGAGAAAGATGTTTGGTAGATGAAAGGTAGATTGTGTCTTCGATATAATCCAGTTTGTTTTATGTCGAAATGTACGTTTTTTTTTTGTCTTCCCTAGAAATCCCCCAGAACGATTTCTATAATAAAGTTAATTTCATTTATATTTGACAACGATATTGTATAGATGTTTTATACACATTTCCATGCATCATGCGTTTTATTTTTTTGTTGTTGTTTTTTTTTTTGATCAACAAATCGTTTTACTGTTCCTAGATAGATTGTACAAAAATGTTCACAGTCCAATCATTCCTGTGCATTTAGAGCATTCCTTATACCAATTAAAAATGCTTGCAAGAGTTTTCAAGTTAAGTGTTTTTCAAGTTGTTCAAAACTACATATCAATTTTAACCATTGTTGATTGTAAAAACCATACCAAAGCCTTTGTATCTCCTTTATTATATTATTTCATTTTAATCCTCTAACGTGGTGTTGCAAATTTTGTTACCAGTTTGGTATTAATTCAATTTTGTTTTAATTGTAATTTATTTTTTAAATAAATTAGGGAAACTGAAAGAGATCTTCTCAAACATTTTAAATGATCAATTCGATTAGTTTTGATTTATTTAAAAGTCTCGTAGACAGAAGCTATTGAGTAAACTTCTTTACGACGTCATGTTCATTGGTGCAGAAGTTTAGCACGTCCATTGGTGATCATGTATGCATGAAATCGAACAGAAGGCCCCGCATATCGCTTAAGAGACCCTTAGCTTCATATTCCTTGCTAAAGAATGGTGACAGCTGATTGGCTGTGAATACCGAATGGGTGGAGCAACGTCTGCACGGTGGCTGTATCATTATCAGTAGTCTGTTTGTTCATATAAATATAAATTTATTGCTGTTGTTGTTGCATATGGGTGTTTGATTTATCTGGACAAGGTTCAGATTCATTTTTATTCTGGCACAAAAAGAAAATAAAACGTCAAAAAAGTATTTAGGGTTTAACTCAATATGTTAAAAAAAAGGATGTTAAGTATTTGGATGTTATAACTAATTGGAATTCTGGGACAATTATTTCAGCAGTTGAATATAGTGTTATGTTGCTTAAACATAGTTTAATTATTATATCACTCGAGTAAGTATAGTACGGTTTGTGCAGAAGATGGTTTGGGACCAAACTGTCAAAATGAAGTTTTTCAGATCAGAGAGATTTTTGGGTTTGTGTGCTCTCCTAATCTTGTCTGAAAGGTCTAAGTATTTTACAAAACCATGTATAACAGCAGACATTTAGATGCAATAATGTATTATGACAACAAATAATTTGGAACAATAATACAAATCAACGTTATATACATGGAGACATTTACGCTATCACATTGTATGTTCCTTTCAACACCTCAATTGGACAACACTGTAACCTAGAGCGATATTTCAAGGTTCTATACACAACTTGACTTGTTCGAGGCTAGCTCTGTTTTCTTTTTTTTTTTTTTTGCATATTGTTTTTATTTAAGATAATTACAAACATACAAAAAATAGACATTGTGCTGTAGTAACAACAAAACAATTGTCTATATAGTTAAATAGCCTGGCTATACAATTGCTAATCAAACTAATTACAATGTATATATTTTTTTTTACTTTTAATTTTGCTTATAAAGTTACAGATAAAACACAAGAGACGCATCAAAAGAATAGCAATGACATAAAACATAAGCTAAAATAATGAGCACAGTACAGCACAGGTAGTAACTACACGTCTTGGTAATAAGATGGCTAGAATTAAAGTTGCATTTTAATGAACGCAGACCATTTTTAAGGAGGCATTTACAGTGTTGATAAAATAATATGAGTACAGGATTAAAACGAAAAAAACTAAAATAAAATAAAAAATCTTTTCTTGAAACCATAAAGACCTCTCAAATTTAGGGAGTTCTGTGTTTGTGTGTGTTGCCGGTCACTAATTTTACGTTTTCCTGCTTTATCTCGGGTAAATGGTTTGTTTGAATAACAAATGTATATAACCAGGCTAAGCCTGTTGTGACAGATTAGGGGATGCTCATTATAAAAACTGCCTTTCCTACACCTTGTTAGGGAGATCTTAATGGGTGTCATGGGAAACCACGTTTTCAGGACAAAGGTTTCCATACAATCTTAAGTTGGTCTAAATGAAATCAATACATTTATTGTATCTTTTTTTTTTTTTGGGTTGAATCATGTGACACAGGTTGCAAGTCTGAAAAATGTATTACGCAACCCATAAAAAAAAATGGACACAATGACTCACGAGGTAGCTTAACAACTTATAGTCATACCTACCCTATACACCACAACTTAGACACGCAGACTGTATTGTTGGGCCTACCAAGCACTAAAAGGCACATGTATGTACATAAAAAACAAAAAATGCGTAGTTACCCGATAGCCATACTTTGTCGTGAAATGTTATTTTTTTTATGCGTGCCCCAGCTGTTGTGGCGTTGCACACTCATTTGTTATATTTAAAACGCAACAAAAATAAAGAATTAAAAAAAAAAAATGGACAGCACAGATTTAAAATATATTGGTTCAAGAAAATCTACTTTTACTAAGCAAAGCATAAAAACCTTTGAAACATGTTCCATAACCAGCTTGTCACGGATCTTATTATCTACCCGTGACTGGTTTTTACACACATGTAATTCATAGAGTCTCTTTATTTACGAGTGATTTGACATAAGAAGTTACAAAATGATCAACCAATCAGGAATAAAAGTCTAAATGCATGCTGGGAATTAATAAGATCTAAGTTTAGGTTGCAGATAATGTAAAGGACACCTGTCACTGTACAAGACTATTAATATTACTTTTCTTTATCCCCATACATTTAGCAAATATGTTTTGTGAGGTCTTAAAAATAAAATTTTAAATGGAAATCCATTTACCTATACTGGACCTGGGTGTCTCCATGTCGGCTCCTGTCAATCATCTTTTTAAATGTTGCCATTTTTCTGCCATTGAACATAGTGAGTGGAAGAGGAGAAGCAAACAAGGTTTTTCCTGCTCTCCTCCCCATTTGCATTGTATGCCAAGGCTGTGCCTGGATCAAACTGGATTGTGATGTTAATTGCTAAATCTTTGATATTCATTAAATAGAAACGCACGACACAAACAAGGTTAGCAGCGGTTATAAGTGATTTTAAATATTTTATTTAAAGGTATAATTTCCAGAGTAGTGACAGTCCCACTTTAAATTATAATGTAGAATTAAAACTATCACAACGGGCGACCATTTCTAAATAAAAACCAAAACCAAAACTCAGTATAGGCAATATGATATGGTTCTGCCTATTTGAGGCTTTGTTAATGATATCTCAATTTTAAATTATCTCAGTATTGCGTGGGATTTGTGTCAGGCTGTGGACATATTGTAAAGGCATCAAAGAAATCTTAAACAATTCCGTGATTCATAGTTAGGGCAGTTCATCTACTATTTTCATGATATTGTATACAGTTTCTTTCCTTTTAATATGGATGGTTTTTCTTTCCCTAAATCTATTTCACATCTAAACATTCTGTATTTTGATGTCAAACTAGTTCATAGACGCTACATACAGTATATACACATACACACATTTAACACTGGGAAATCACATTCCGAGTGTTCTAGGCTGCTATATAATAAATTAAACTACATAAGAGTTGGTTTCTAGGGATAGCATGAACAAACCGTTACAGAGAATAATAAGTCATGCGCAGAGACAATGAATAAAATATTATAGTAGCTATATTTCATGGATGATTTAATATTTAACCCCTTAAGGACCAAACTTCTGGAATAAAATGGAATCATGACATGTCACACATGTCATGTGTCCTTAAGGGGTTAAGGGAAACGTGATTTGGATCACTGATCACTTTGTTTAAGTTCACACCAAAATATTACAAGTGAAGTTACACAATGCAGATGTTGAAAAGAACACTCCAAGCACTATAAATAAACACTACATCATCATGTAGTGATTATGGTGCCAGGAGTGCCCCGGTACTCCCTCATTGGAAGTAGTAACTTCCTACCTGTGGTTTGGCTGCTACTGCCTGTCTCCACTACACCTACAGGAAAGCCGGAAGCTGCTGCTTAGGAACATCCGTCAGCTCTTCTGAGCTAAGTCCTGCTGTCTATGCCCAGCTCATTGGCTGAGCGTGTCAGTATTAACAATATTGACAATTTGTTTTTTTTCCCAGAATATTTCTCTCTATAGTAGCCTAAATCTTTATCCTTCCAGTACCAATGACATGTCAATTCTGTCATGACACTAAGGAGTGAGGCGAAAGGAGTGAGGCAATTCAATACAATATGCCACAGGGTTGACCCGTCTAACCACCTTATATGGACCAATGAATCTTGGTGCAAATTTCATAGATGGGACTTCAAGGCGGATATGTTTAATACTCAACCAGACCTTATCACCCAGGTACTATACAGGGGCATCATGTCTACGCATATCTGCACGCTTTTTATCAAGAGACGAGTTATGAGCCAGCAATTGTTGAACTTGCTCCTAGACTTTCTTTAGGTACTCAACATGTTGATCCACCATCGGCAATCCCCGTGAAGGAAATGCTGATGGAAGTACCACAGGGTGAAAACCATAGTTTAAGAAGAAGGGGCTTGTTGAGTCGCATTATTTAGAGCAAACTCAGCCCAAGGAAGCAAGTCAACCCAATCATCTTGTTGAGCAGAGAAAAAACAACGTAAGTATTGTTCTACTCTCTGATTAGACCTTTCTGCTGTCCCGTTAGTTTGAGGATGATAAGCGGATGAGAATTTAAATGAAATTCCCATCTCTGAAAAAAATGCTCTCTAGATTTTGGACACAAATTGAGAACCTCTCTCAGAGATAATTTCTTGGGGTATCCCATGCATACGGAATACCTCTTTAGCAAAGACTTTAGCCAATCTCCTGTGAGAGAAACCTTGTGTTTATGAAGCTAACCTCTCTTACAGGCTGGCACTTAGGGCAGAGCAAGTGGCACACAAGCCCTGGTTTAATAGTGCAGGGGGCTCCGTTGGTTAGAATGCCTCAATTACTTTCATAGGCAGGACATTATTGGATGGGGAATGTACTGTCTGGAGGCTGCATCTATACACAGTGCTCTGTATATTGTCTAACACATCATCATTCCTGTAAGACTGGGACACACACAAGTCATGTCTCTTGTGTAACCCTTGTGGTTTGGGGAGTGTAGATTCTGGCAACTATGCTTGGTTGAATGGACTAGTTACCCGCTAGGAAGACTTATGAAATCAAGATATGAATTACTTGAATGACCTGAGTTATAAAGGTAGGATGCAGAATTGAAGACCCTGTAGTTTAATGATAATTCAAAGGTACCAATATATTATCAACCTCACGAGTAAGTCAAGTAATGACAAATAAGATAGTATCAACTTCAATAAGAAAAGAAAACAGAAAAAAAACAAGGGAAAGAAATCAAGAAAGGAGAGGGTTCACAAACTTAGAATATCAGCGAGTAATCTTCCATAGTGTATTCATGGCATGAGAAAGCCGGCAAAGAGTTAGCTCGGTTTCTGTCTGGTTCGATGGAAAAAAGGAACAATCTTCTGGACTTCCAATGTTCATGCTGCAGATGTTCCTGGAAGTGATGCCTGGGTGGGTGGTAAGACCCAGGTTCGTGAAAAATGTATCGACATCCAAGGGGTATGACTATTTGTTTTGAGGGTCATCTCTCTCCAATATCAGGGACCTTGGTAGACACCAATGATAGGGTGATAGGGAATTCCAGCACCTTTTAGGCATTCAGTAAGAGGTAGCATAAGCTGACACCACTGCAATGCATTCCTACTGATGCCCTGGAAAAATTACAGACTATGGGAAATCACAACTACAGGATACCATCCATGTGCAAATAAAAATACTGTCCTTCTAAAAGTCAAGTTCGACCCTCAAACTACTTAGAATCGAGTGACAGATAAAAGAGGTAAACATATATGGTGTCCTGTGACGCTTGTTTTCACATTCATCGCTTGTCAATTGTTGGTTTGCAATCAGTGAAGGTCCCCACGTGATTTATTACCTGCTTATTCTGTACCCACCATTACAGCTTTAGATGAACACGTTAGAACTAGGAAGAGAGAGGTCGTGAGAAAGACTATGATGGGAATCACAACTGTAGTAATACAATTACTTTGTATATCGTATATGTGAGTATATCTGCAACCCATGCAGATGTTTTTCACGCATTACAAAATATATCCATGATTTTACATAGTCCCTTTATTCATGAACACAACAAACAAACTCAAAAATAGAGAGAACACAATCCTCACACAAGACATACAGACATTTAGAAGACCAATATTATAACGCAAAAATATGATATAGCTTTTAGTATTTATTGAGTTTGCCAGTGTGTAATTTTTGCATAAATCAATTCTAAGACTGAAACATCCATGTAACTACCTGTATTTGTTAAATTCACAATTCAATCGGTTTAAATGGCACATCTACATGATTATTCACTAAGGTGAGAATTCAGAGTGAATTTAAAATGTAATAACAGAGAAGACAAACTGAAAGCACAGATAACTTCGAGAATTTTCCCACTTCGGCTATGTTGACATTAAAGTTGAAATTCACTTTGAATTCTCACTTTAGTGAATAAACCTGCAAATTGGAATTAGAAAATCCCGATTGGCTCCTTTTAGAATAACCTCATTACCTTACATTATTCAAGAAATCGCCAAGCTCGGCAATGCCCCAGACATTCAGCCTAAACCTTAACCAGGGCCGGCATGTCCTATAGGCTAAGTAGGCGGTCCCCTAGGGCGCTACTTAAAGAGGGGCAAAGGCAGTTGCTTTACTGCTGGTGTGCCCATGCCCCCTATCAAGTTGAATTGATTATATAGAACCGGCTGCGTTACCGGGCGCTAGGGAGCACTTACTTGTAGACTAGTGCCTGGTAGAACGCCGGTCCGGCATTCACCACAGCCTGCAAAGTCAGGACCCCTCTCCCAGCCAAGCACCGCGGCAGCACAAGGGTGTGTCATTCACTTGCTCCTGCCCCTTGCCCTGTACGTGGGGACAAGTGGGCAGGAGAATAACAGGAAATGGGGCTGGGAACAAAGTGTCAGCCGCCGGGCGCAGTAAAGAAAACAGGAGCGAAGAGCAAAGTGCAATGCATGTGTGTGTGCCTGTATGGGTCTGTGTGTGTGTGTGTATGTATGTATGGGTCTGTGTGTGTGTGTGGCTGTATGGTTGTGTGTGTGTATGGGTCTGTGTGTGTATGCATCGGTCAGCATGTGTCCGCATGAGTCAGTGTGTGAGTGTATGCATGGGTCTGTTTGTGTTTATGGGTCAGCATGTGTGTTTATGAGTCAGTGTATATGTATGGGTCTGTTTGTGTGTATGGGTCATTGTGTGTTTCTTTATGAGTCAGTGTGTGTGTGTGGAGGGGGGTCAGTGTGAGTGTGTGTATGTGTGTGGTCAGCGTGTGTGTATTGGTCAGTTTAGATAAGTCTGCATGAGTGGGTGGAACGAATGGGGCAGCAAAAATCTTTGCACCAGCCCTGACCTTATCAGAACCTTGAAAGCAAAAACATATTGGCTGCATTGGGCCACATCTCAGATACTGTATATGAAAAGTAATCAGGATAAAGAAAATATTTCTTTCAAAGTATTCTGCTTTCCAATATCAGCCATTTCAACGTATCAGGAGGTAAAATCGACGCTGGAAGCTGGCCAGTGAATTCCGGGATAATTGCATGTTATTTTGCTGTCATGTACCAGTTAACACTTCTTAATGAAGATGTTTGTTCTAACTGAATATGTGCAATATCAATAACTCTTCAAATTAAAAAGAATACATTTTATGTTGTTTATTTATTTATTTTTAATATACAACATATATTCACAGGAGCCTATGTTTTACCCGAAGTGCCTGCTGGGATTTCCTTATTGACTTGTGCAGCAGAACAATATAATGATAGAAATACCTTAATATTTACTACAAGAAGTAAAAGCATATAATTCAGATAATAGGATACATCACTGAAAAGTGTGTGTTAAAATAACGCAGTTGATGGGTTCTGGAGACAAGCCACGAGACCATGGTTTGAGTGCGTTATAAAATTACAAGAACACGTTTTGCTGCTGTATTTTTAGAATTTTTTTTATTGCAAATGATGTTATTCCTTTAATTAATTACCATACGCCTGACAGTATGAAGATTCATTAATACTAAAACCCAACATCAGAAAAAAAACAATAAGTATTATCCAGGGAAACTTAAACTTTTAAAAAAAATTTACAGACTTTTTTTTGTTGTAAAGCAAGATTCAAACAGGTTAAGTAATACACATCTAAGCATACGACAATCTACACTGTCTCAAGCTAATCGAGTGATGTGACCAACATTCAAGTAGGCGAGCATTTGGGAAATAGCAAACACAATATGGTAATTTTTTAAATAAACTCAAAAAAGCAAAAGCACGTGTGGTATACTAAAACGTATAATAAAAAAAAAACTTTCAAAATCTGGGACCCCTGGATTATGAGACACATAGTAGGGATATAATACCTGGGTCGGGGCGCACGGCCGCTTCAAGGTTCCCCTCCACCCCCCTCCCCCTCCCCTCGCCCTTGCGACACTATATCCCGCACACAAACCTCCCATAATAAAGTCGGAAAAATATACCCACTGAAAACCCCGTAGAAACCATGAAAACAGAGGATACACTATCCACCCCCCAATCAACAGACCAAGACGCGACTGACACCACAAATGCATCTCTAACATAACCAGGGCAACATTACTATCGAAAGCAACCTGCGGAAATTCACACAAGTAGGCTGCTAAACAGACCATAAGGTCAAACAGACACGCACACCCTACACACTACAGAAGACCGACACGCACCACAAGACAACTAGAATACCAATCTTGCATAACGCAGACAAAGGGCACTATCAAGTGAGACGTCCACCTCACACTCCCCATGGGACCCCCCCGGGCACCCCCTGGGAATCCCTAGACACTACATCTCAGCTTTACAAAATAGAATAGAACTCGACATTCACGACAAGAACATACACCACTGATATGGGGACCACACGAGCTACGAGCATTACACAAAACTCACACTGTGACGCAGACACACAGACTACAACTAGACCTATTACACTGGACGTAATGGCTAGTAGAAATTACGTTAGACCTGTTATTTTCAGTTAACCCTTGCTCAGTTAATGATACGTGTAATACTACCTGAGCGGTTGTATGTGGAAAACGACAATAATGTATGGAACGCTATGTAACAAAACGTCTTCCCTACTCCACCCCTCGTCAGCATATTGACGCGCACAGACGTTAAACGTGTAACTATACTTACCTATGTCGGTCCTGTATAATCTAGCAGGTAAGTCTTGTATGAATACCAGCATGCCTACTTAAATCAATGCAGGTCATCACACTAACTAGAAGCATCTTCTGTTAAAGCTATTATGCTAATTTATTATGTTAACCTATGTCAACGCTACCTTGTTTTGCATAACTCATGGTTAGACACCATGCTGACTTATCTGACAAGCCTGTTTATTTCTCATGCATCAAAAAAAAACAACAAAAAAAAAAGCGCATCAAATCATCTTTACCATTATGTCTTTGTGCCGACTCATGTAACCAGTTAAATGCCATAATCTTACGATGTAATTGTCAGGGTACCTGTTGTCTCTACCTCGGAGGAGGTGAGATACTTAGACGTTCATCCTCTCAGAGGGGTTGACTCACTCGTTCCTCGCAGTTCTCTCGGCCGTTTACACGCCGGCCGCGAGGAATCCGCTTCCTTTTATGACGCGGTGCTCAGTAGCCGACGTCATGACGACAATCCGTTCCGACCTGTCAATCAAGTCCCGAGCACGAATCAGGACTCGCCGGGGGCGTGATTCCTATCTAGAACCAGGGTATAAAGTAGGGCTTTCTGCATTTGCTCATTGCCCTGTCGTGGTTCTAGCTTGTCTAGTCACTCAGTGCTCTTGTTTTCTATTTGTCTCTTTGGTTCTGACCCGGCTTGTTTGTTCTACCTTGCTTATCTCTATTACCCTTTGACTCGGCTTGTCTCTCGCTTACCTGCTCTCTCGTTCCCCCGACCTCGGCTTGTCTCTGACCATTCTTTGCTTACTCCTTACGTTAGTCCGGCCATTCTAAGGTCCGGTATACGTACCTACCACCTGTTTGTACTCTGCGTGTTGGATCCCTGTCCCGATCCTGACATTACGACAGGGCCAATGGATCCTGCAGGTACAAACACTCAGGTTGGTTCTTCCGACTCTAGATTTGACGCCATGGATCATAGAATGGATCAAATGGCTCTAGCGCTGCAGGCTTTATTATCTCGTTCTAGTAATCAACCAGAAGAGATGCGTACTACGTCCATCTCCCCTGTAAGCTCAGGTCTAGAGGTAGCCACAGTAGGTGCTTCTTCCCGTATTACTCCTCCTGTACGTTATGGTGGTTCTCCGGATAAGTGTCGTGGTTTTTTAAACCAAATAGGTATCCATTTCGAATTACAACCCCGCTCCTATCCTACAGATAGGGCAAAGGTTGGATTCATTATCACACTACTCATTGAGAAAGCTCTGAGATGGGCCAATCCATTGTGGGAGAATGATAACCCGTTAGTCTATAATTATAATGCCTTTGTCGCTGCTTTTAGAAGAACTTTTGACCCTCCAGGTAGAAAGGTCAATGCAGCTAGATTACTGTTGCGCCTCAGACAAGATAACCGAACACTTGTGGATTATGCACTAGAGTTCAGGTCCTTGGCGGCAGAAGTTAAGTGGAATGAACAGGCTTATATAGACTTATTTTTAAACGGATTATCAGATGTAATTCTAGACGAAGTTGCTACAAGAGAGCTTCCTGAAAATTTGGAGGATTTAATTTCTTTTATCTCTCGTATTGATGAACGTTTAAGAGAGAGGCAGAACACTCGAGATAGAACACGTAGACCTTCCTTTAAACTAGCTACCTCATTTCAAAGTCCTGAGTCCACAACCTCAGTTTTTCCAGAACCTATGCAGATAGGCAATACTCGCCTCTCAGAAGAAGAGAGACAGTACAGGAGAAGGGAGGGGTTGTGTATGTATTGTGGAGTAAGAGGACACCTACGCCTAAATTGTCCTAATCGCCCGGGAAACGCTCGCACCTAAGTTTCTCTATAGGACAGGCCTTGGGTGTTTCTATTTTGTCCTCTATACATAATTATAAAGATCACAGGCTTCTGCTACCTGTTTCTTTAGCTTGGGAGAAGGGAGTACTAAAAACTATGGCGTTGATAGATTCCGGAGCTGCTGAGAGCTTTATCGACCAAGTTTTTGTTACTAAACACTCTATTCCATCCCAGCTAAGGGACACCCCCTTGGCCGTTGAGGCCATTGATGGTAGACCATTAGCTGAACCTGTTATTTTTCGTGAGACCTTACCTGTTAACTTAACTGTTGGTATCTTACACGAGGAAGGTATATCTCTTATGCTTATTTCGTCTCCTTCTGTTCCTATAGTCCTGGGGTATCCATGGTTAAAGAAACATAACCCTATTATTGATTGGGAACTAGGGGAGATAACCTCATGGGGTCAGGGTTGTCAGAACAGGTGCTTACAGAAAGTCTCACCACTTTGCGTAGTTAACACACCGGTTAATTCTACCCAGTCTACAGACGTACAAATACCGCCTCTGTACCTGGATTTAAAGGCAGTCTTTGACAAGAAGAATGCTGATACTTTACCTCCACACAGGTCCTTTGATTGTAAGATTAATCTCCTACCTGGTACTATGCCTCCGAGGGGCAATGTATATCCTTTATCCACTAAGGAGAACTTAGTCTTAGAGGAGTATATTCGTGAGAACCTAGACAAAGGATTCATTAGGAGATCCTCCTCCCCTGCCGGGGCCGTTTTTTTTTTTGTGAATAAGAAGGATGGCACGTTAAGGCCTTGCATTGATTACCGAGGCTTGAATAAAATAACTATTAGAAATGCCTACCCGATTCCTTTGATTACTGAACTCTTTGATCGTCTAAAAAGCTCCAAGATTTTCACCAAGTTAGATCTCAGAGGGGCCTATAACTTAGTGAGAATTCAGCAGGGAGACGAGTGGAAAACAGCGTTCAATACCCGTTATGGGCACTATGAGTACACGGTAATGCCTTTTGGGCTCTGTAATGCACCAGCAGTATTTCAGGACCTGATCAATGAAGTTCTTAGGGAATTTCAACATGATTGTGTTATTGTATATTTGGATGATATACTAATACACTCTAGAGAAATTGAGACCCACCACAGACAAGTCAGAAGGGTATTGCGCAAACTTCTACAACATGGGTTGTACTGCAAATTGGAGAAATGTAGTTTTGACCAATCTCAGATAAACTTTCTTGGTTACGTGATTTCTGGGGACGGGTTTAAGATGGATACGGATAAACTCCAGTCTATTTTAGATTGGCCATTACCTAGGGGTCTCAAGGCCATTCAGAGGTTTATTGGATTCTCCAATTACTATAGGCGCTTCATTAAAGGATACTCTTCTATTATTGCTCCTATTACCAATATGACGAGAAAGGGGGTTGACACTAAGACTTGGTCTACTGAAGCTCTCGTTGCTTTCAAAACACTCAAAGAACGTTTTGCTTCTGCTCCGATCTTAGTTCATCCTGATACGACTTTGCCTTTCCTACTCGAGGTAGACGCCTCAGAGACAGGTTTAGGTGCTATCTTGTCTCAAAGGTTAGGTGTGGATAAACCCTTACATCCATGTGGTTTTTTTTCCAAGAAATTATCTGGGCCTGAAAGCAGATATGACATTGGTGACAGGGAACTACTAGCGGTTATCATGGCTTTAAAGGAGTGGAGGCATCTATTGGAAGGGACCTTGCATCCTGTTACTATTTTGACGGATCACAAGAACTTGTCCTATATTGGGGAGGCCAAGCGCTTGTCCGCCAGGCAAGCTCGTTGGTCCTTGTTCCTCACTCATTTCAATTATGTGCTCACTTATAGACCTGGTTCTAAGAACTCTAAAGCCGATGCTTTGTCTCGCCAACATGAACCTTCTACTATATCTGAGGCGGTTTTGACTTCTATAGTTCCCAAGTGCAATATTATCGCCAACACGAGTCTCAGGATTCATTCTCCGTTGCTTGCCGAGATCATGAAGTTACAGCACCTGGCTCCTAAACAGGGTCCTGGGGCACGGTATTTTGTTCCTCCTGAACTCCAACTGGAACTGTTACAGTGCTTTCACAACAGTAAGGTGGCTGGGCATCCTGGCATTCGCAAGACGTGTTCCTTAATTTCTAAAGATTTCTGGTGGCCTTCATTACGTAAAGATATTAGGGATTTCGTCGAAGCATGTGAGGTCTGTACGAAAACTAAACAACCTCATGCGCTTCCATGTGGGTTTTTGCATCCTTTGGAAATTCCCGAGAAACCGTGGACCTGTTTGGCTATGGACTTCATTGTCGATTTGCCTGTTTCTAAAAAACAGACTGTTATTCTCACGGTGGTTGACAGGTTTACTAAGATGGCTCATTTCGTGCCCTTACCTAAACTTCCATCTTCTCCCGAATTGGCTGAGATATTCGCGAGAGAGATTTTTCGTTTACATGGGATACCTTCCGAAATTGTTTCTGATAGAGGTTCCCAATTTGTTTCCCGTTTTTGGAAATCCTTCTGTTCTCAACTGGGCATCAAATTGAATTTCTCTTCTGCCTATCATCCTCAGTCTAACGGAGCTGCTGAACGCACCAACCAACAGATTGAACAATATTTGCGTTGTTTTGTTTCCGAACACCAGGACGATTGGGTCGGTTTAATTCCTTGGGCGGAGTTTGCACACAACAATCTCGTTTGTGATTCTACTCGTTCTAGCCCCTTTTTCATGAATTATGGCTTCCATCCTTCCGTTCTTCCATCGGTTTCTCCTTCCCAAGGGGTACCGTCGGTTGATGTTCATGTTGCCAATCTGAGGAAGTTGTGGGATCAAACTCGACAAATTCTCCTGCATAATTCCATGTTGTTCAAGAAACACGCTGATAAGCGCAGAAGGGTGGCTCCAGTTTTTGTACCAGGTGATAGGGTATGGTTGAGTACCAGAAACATTCGCTTGAAGGTTCCTTCTATGAAATTCGCCCCTCGTTACATTGGTCCTTACAGGGTCCTGACTCGAATTAACCCAGTTGCGTATCGCCTGGCTCTTCCACCTGCCTTACGCATTCCTAACTCCTTTCATGTTTCCTTGTTGAAACCCCTAGTCTGTAACAAGTTCTCCTCCGCTGTATCCTCGCCTCGCCCTGTTCAGGTTCAGGGTCAGGAGGAGTATGAGATCAACTCCATCATCGATTCTCGAATCTCTCGGGGGAAGTTACAATATCTGGTTGACTGGAAAGGATATGGTCCTGAGGAGAGGACTTGGGTACCTCAGGAGGATGTGCATGCTGCTCGCCTCCGCAGGGCTTTTCACTCTCGTTTTCCATCTCGCCCCGGTTCCTTCCGCCCGGTGGGCGTTTCTGAGAGGGGGGGTACTGTCAGGGTACCTGTTGTCTCTACCTCGGAGGAGGTGAGATACTTAGACGTTCATCCTCTCAGAGGGGTTGACTCACTCGTTCCTCGCAGTTCTCTCGGCCGTTTACACGCCGGCCGCGAGGAATCCGCTTCCTTTTATGACGCGGTGCTCAGTAGCCGACGTCATGACGACAATCCGTTCCGACCTGTCAATCAAGTCCCGAGCACGAATCAGGACTCGTCGGGGGCGTGATTCCTATCTAGAACCAGGGTATAAAGTAGGGCTTTCTGCATTTGCTCATTGCCCTGTCGTGGTTCTAGCTTGTCTAGTCACTCAGTGCTCTTGTTTTCTATTTGTCTCTTTGGTTCTGACCCGGCTTGTTTGTTCTACCTTGCTTATCTCTATTACCCTTTGACTCGGCTTGTCTCTCGCTTACCTGCTCTCTCGTTCCCCCGACCTCGGCTTGTCTCTGACCATTCTTTGCTTACTCCTTACGTTAGTCCGGCCATTCTAAGGTCCGGTATACGTACCTACCACCTGTTTGTACTCTGCGTGTTGGATCCCTGTCCCGATCCTGACAGTAATTGACAATGCGCTTCAGAAATAAAGAATTAAAAAACAAAACAAAAAAAAAACTTTCAATAAGATTAGGGCAGCTCTACAACATATCGACTGGCATAAACTCCTTAGTGAAAAAAACCCACTGAGGATAAATGGAAACTATTCAAACAAATATTAGAAAGGTACATTTCTCAGTATGTACCATTGGGTAATAAATATAAAAGAAACAAATTAAAACCAATGTGGCTTAGTAGAGAAGTAAAACAAGAGATTAAAAATAAGAAAAGGGCATTTAAAGCATTTAAATCTGACAAATCAGAGGCATCCTATATATAAGATATAATGAAGCCAATAACGCTTGCAAAAAGGCAATTAAAGTGGCTAAACTAGAAAATGAGAAATTGATAGCCAAAGAATGCAAAACCAACCCCAAACTTTTTTCAAGTACATCAATTCTAAAAACAAACAAAAAAACAAACAAACAAAGTGTAGGTACACTGGAAACAGAGATGGGAGGACCAGGAAAAGGCAGACATTTTAAATAACTTTTTCTTCAGTATATATTAATGAGGATCCTATGGCAAGAGATATGCAAATGATTGCTGCAAAAAACTTGCAGATAACTTGTGATTGGATGACTCGAGACAAGGTGCTACAGCAGTTAAAGAAAATTAATGTTAATAAAGCTCCGGGGCCTGACGGTATTCACCCATGAGTACTTAAGGAGCTAAGTGGGGAAATAAGTGAACCTAAGTGTATTTACTTTTTCAAGATTCTTTTGTTTAACCTCCCTGGCGGTATGATTATGTCAGGAATTTTGTACCAAAAGCGGTACCATTTTTTTGCATGGAAATTTGGTGTTATGTATTGTAGGCCAGTAATTACTTTCTTAAACCTGACCAAAAGTACTCTCAGATGTGATAAAGTTCGAAACATAAAATCATGAATTATAATCTAATAAATAATATAATTTTATTCAATAATGTAATAAATAATGAAATTTGTCAAACAAAGAAAATTCAGTAAACATCCTGGGTGTGGTAAATTTTGAAACATGGGACTGCACATAGACCGACATCACAATCAGGGCAATGGAATCTGGTTTCCTTTCAGATTTTTTTTCAATGACGTCATCTGTGAGAAATAATTTTAGGTATGCCAAAGGATCATTGTGCTCAACGTCTACCTTCATCCCAGGTGATCCAGTAAACGGAAATCTTGGCGGCGGTACCTCATCCATACCGCAATCAATAAGGCACCAAGTGCGCACATCACTGAGCTTGGGTGCAGAATCGTCGCTGTCGCCACTTCTCTGGTCACTGTCAGAGTCGGATGACGAATCTTGCCACGAATCGCTATCGCAGTCGCTCAATTCTGCGAGGGGCTCTGTGTCGCTGCCGCTGTCACTCATCTGATCCAAACCCGCTTTGGAGATGCTAAAGTGACACTTTGATGCCATGGTAAAAAATTTATTTTATGGGCAGAAATTACAGCAAAAAGGGCAGGCAGGGCAGTGTAGGATGATCAAATTTCAAATCTGAGGTGATACTGTGTCAAATCTGAGGTGATACAATGTAATCTGACAGGATTTCACTGTATCACCTAACTTTATGTGTGTGTGTCACTTTTATGCTTGAAACATTTGAATTACCCGCCCAGTTCCGCCCCCATGAGCCTCTGCGGCTCACAGAGACGGAACCAGGAAGTCAGATGGAGGCATCCGCCGGGGCTCTCATCGGCAATCACAGCGCGGGGACATCGCTGGATCGCAAGGAGAAGGTAAGGAGACTCCGCTGCCAGCTCTGTTATCTACCCCGGACGTGACTCGGGGTTACCGCTTCTGGCAGCGAAAATTAACCCCGAGTCACGCTCGGGAATACCGCTAGCCTGGTTAAGGCAGTGGTAATCAACCTTTTTCTACCTACTGCCCACTAATGCATCTTTTTGGTTGAAAAAATTTCCTTACCGCCCACCAGTTTTCGCGCAAGTGCGGAATATTTTTTAGAAAGGAGGGTGTTTTAAATAAAATAAATGTACGTACATTTTTCTTTTTATTTCTACTTAATGCATGTTTATAATGTTTTTAACTTTATAAAGTTTAATGAGAAAACAATAAAGTAAATTGAAATTACCTTTACCAGTGATTAATGAGATCCTTGAGGGTGATGCTGCAAGACTAAATATTTGATATCAGGTTCGATTTTCGTAAGGAACAAACGAAGGTCTCCTCTTTCGGTGATATTCAGACGACTTCTCTGTTTGCGCATAATATGATTTCTCATCTGTGCGTCAGCTCCCCTCCTCTCCCTCCTCAATTCCCCTCCCCACCTTTTTTTAACCCCTTTTTTCTTTAACCTTCCTTATAGCAATGCCCAGTAGAAGGCTGAGCTAGGTATCCCACTTACTATTACTTACTATAGCCCACTATAACAGACAGGCACATATACATACATACAGAAACACACACAAGACACACATACATACATACAGACACACAGACAGGCACACATACAGACACACACACACACACACACAAGACACATACATACAAACACACACACACAAAAACACACACATAAGACATACATACAAAGACACATACACACATACATAAGACACACATACATACAAAGACACATACACACACAACACATACATACAAAGACAAGACTCACATACATACACACATATATACAGACAGACACACACAAGACATACATACAAAGACACATAAACAAACAAACACACACAAAATATTTAGTCACCCTCCTGTTTCCTACCTTTTAGGTGCAGGAGGGTGACTTTCCCTGGGGTCCAGTGGTGACTCAGGTGGATGGGAGTCAGAGTTCCCACTCTGACTCTCTCCTCCTTCCTCCCGCGCGGCTCTCAGTGTTAGCTGGGAGGAGTGACATGCAGTCACTTCCTCCCAGCTCTGTGATGTAATCACAGGGGGCCCAGTCGCGCTGTCAAGCGCCCAGCGCTGACCGGCCCCCTCACAATCCACATCCATAGGGTGGCCCTGACAGCATGGGCCACCCGATGGACCCCTCCATATGCAGCCCCGGTGGTTTGCCGCGCGGGCCAGGGCCGCAAGTGGTGATGGCGGTACCCTGTAGCTGGGGTACCGCCGGCTTGCACCTGCCCGCCCAATCTCTCAAAATTAAAAAATCCCTACCGTCCACCTGGAATCCTGAAACACCCACTAGTGGGCGGTAGGGACCAGGTTGACTACTCATGGTTTAAGGTATTGTACCAGAGGATTGGAGGAAGGCAGATATCATTCCTATATTTAAAAAGGGTTCAAAATCCTTGCCTGGAAATTATAGACCTGTGAGCTTAACTTCTGTGACTGGGAAAATATTTGAAGGGTTATTAAGGGATAATATTCAGGAATTCATTGGGAAAACTTTGTTATTAGCAATAATCAACCTGGTTTTATGAAACATAGGTCATGTCAAACTAACCCGATTGCATTCTACGAAGAGGTAAGTAGAAGTATAGATCAGGGTGTTGCAGTGGATGTGATCTACTTGGATTTTGTCAAGGCATTTGATACGGTTCCTCACAATAGGTTAGTCTTCAAATTAAAATAAATTGGTCTAGATGAATATCCTTGTTCTTGGGTAGAACATGGCTTAAGGATAGAGTACAACGAGTTGTCCTTATTGTTAAATATTCAGGCTGGACAAAAATGGTAAGTGGTGTCCCTCAGGGTTCTGTTTTGGGACTGCTTCTATTTAACATATTTGATCTTGAAATAGTCATTGAAAGCCATGTTTCATTGTACGTAATAAAATGTGAGCAGGATATTGCCTTGCTGCAGAGGGATTTAGATAGATTGTGGGGGACTGGACATTAAAATGGCAGATAAAATTTAATGTAGAGAAATGCAAAGTTATGCACTTTGGGGTCAAGAATGCACAAGCAACTTACACCCTAAATCGTAGTGAATTAGGGATAACCACACACGAGAAGGATTTGGAAATTGTTATAGACAACAAATTAGGCAGCACTATGCAGTTGCTAAGGCCAGTAAGGTTTTGTCATGTATAAATAGGGGCATAAATTCTCTGGATTTAAATAGGGGCATAAATTCTCTGGATTTAAATTTAATATTGCCTCTTTATAAATCGCTGGTAAGACCACACCTTGAATATGCTGTGCAATTTTGGGCACCTGTTCTAAAGAAGGATATCATGGCACTAGAAAAAGTGCAGAGACGAGCTACAAAATTGCTGAAAGGAATGGAGCATTTTAGTTATGAAGAAAGGTTAAAAAATGTAAATCTCTTTAGTTTGGAAAAACTGCGCCTGAGAGGGGATATGATAACATTATACAAATATATTCGGGGCCAGTACAAACCTTTATCTGGAAATCTATTCATAAACAGGGCTATACATAGGACACGAGGTCACACATTTAGGCTGGAAGAAAGGAGATTTCATCTAAGGCAAAGGAAATGTTTTTTTACAGTAAGAGCAATAAGGATATGGAATTCTTTGCCGGAAGAGGTGGTTTTGTCAGAGTCTATACAGATGTTTAAATTGCAATTGGATAAATACTTGCAAAAACATAACATACAGGGATATAATTTCTAATTAGTGGGGTAATTGATCCAAGGAGACATCTGACTGCTATTTTGGGGTCAAGAAGGAATTTTTTTTCCCAGTTTGTTGCAAAATTGGAAGCGCTTCAGACTGGGTTTTTTGCCTTCTTTTGGATAAACAGCAGAAGCATATGTGAGGAAGGCTGAACTTGATGGACGCAAGTCTCTTTTCAGCTATGTAACTATGTAACTATGTAATAGATGCTGTGATGATAGATAGGAGATAACTGCACCTATTTTAAGATAGTACATTACTTAAATTAAAATGTTGCTTATAAAACATGAAAACATATAGCATGGTAGAAGTGTGCAGTAGAATTAGAACGTAAGTTAGATATGGACACATGCAGAGAAGAAACTTCCTAAGCGAGGAGTGGGTGAGTGCCTACAGTGACAATGACCCACGAGGGGATCTATGCGGAGGCAAAACGCCAGGGATGCCCGCCTATTGTCCCATTAGCCTATGCCCCTACATCACAGTGCAGCAAGTTGGCGGCTCGCCAATGGGCCGTGTGCTCAATCGGTGAGAGGGTGCCTGAGCCCGGTGAGTGTGAGAGGCAGATTAGAGGTGTCTGTAATGGCTTCCTCAGGAAGTGTGGTGCTGGCACCCGGTGCACATAGGTACCAGGCACTCCATGACAAAGACGGACAAAGCGTCGGTCCCCGACTCGCTTCTGCAGGCGGTATTGCTGTTGCCTCAATTTGCAATGGCAATGCTTAGCTGCTTTCCGTTTAGGAGCTTCCTTGTGGGTACCATTGCATTGCGTAGGAGGTGTGCGTCGTCGAGTGGGCTGAGACCAGATAGGTGCCAATGGGACCATACACTGATGCTCCCAGGCGGTAGGTAAGTTTAGACCAAAAGTCTGCAAACAATCTGTCCAACCTGGCTAAGATACAGGGCTTCTGGACTTCAGGTGTGGATTCACACGTGGCGGTCGCCATCTTGTGGAAAGCAAGGTGGCTGTGACATGTGGAGTTCTGCTTGAAGGCTGTCACCAAGGTACAGGTGACAATTACCAGGATATCCCTCACCGGGATAGAGAGAGAGGTGTATAACCCGTGTGAGTCGTCAGGACGTGGGCGGAGGGATCGGCCACTTCCCTCCAGCCACGTGAGTAGGCCTGTGGTAAGCAGCAGACCTGCACCCCACAAGATCCGCCAAATTCCGTCAGAGTCACAACCGGAACATCAAACGAGGGGTCCACCCGGTTCCCAAATAGCTTCTGCTGCTATCAGTTAGTAACTGTGGACTGTTAGTCATCGATTATGGTTACTTTGAAGATTTTTCCTCGAGAGCTCTCGGGGTGTGCGACTGAGCAGCACGGCGGTCAGGCTCCGTCCCATGCTGCTGTATCTTAAAGTCCAAAATAAACAACAGCACATAAGGCTTTAATTTATATTGCGCCATTACCAGGGTTCATTATATAAAAGTTGTATTCCTCACACAAGTATTTAGGACGTAACTTCACTGGGGTTTTATAGCATTCTTGTTGTCCAGGTGCCTCTTAAACTATGACCTCAATGGCATCATTTTAAGGGCACACAAAGCACCAAAACAACTTTAACTTAATGGAGTGGTTTTGGTGTACAGATCCTGGAGTTTCACTGTTCAATTCTCTACTATTTAGCAGTTAAATCACTTTGTTTATGCAGCCCTAGTCACACCTCCACAGTCTCCTTACACATTTCCTATAAAGAGAGAACTAATGTTTAAACTTCTTTTATTTTACATTCTGTTTAACCCCTTAAGGACCAAACTTCTGGAATAAAAGGGAATCATGACATGTCACACATGTCATGTGTCCTTAAGGGGTTAAGTTACAACTTCCTATCTCCTGCTCTGTTAATAGACTGATATAGCCTCATGGGTGTGATTACAGCTCAATTAACAGAGCAGGGTATGGAAACATCTAAAGTAAACACACTGTGCTGCAAGAATACAATTTTTACCATTTTATTTACATTGTCTCTGTGAGTCACAGCCAGGGGAGGTGTGGCTAGGGCTACATTAACAAAAACAAAAGTGATTTAACTCATAAATGACAGAGAATTGAGCATTGAGCCTGTAGGGGCATAGTCTATATCAGGGGATATATAGTCCACACCATCGGAGTACTAAGGTCAGTCTACCCTTAATCTATACACTAAAACTTCTTCATTAAGCAAACATTGTTTTGGTGCTTAGACATTTCTTTATTAGTCATTCTCACATATTGACTCACCTGTGCTAAAATTGGAGTGCCGTGAAAGGTAGGTGTGTTGGTCTGTTCTATGGACAGGTTGAAAGGACACCAATGTAAAGCAACTCAAGTAATTTTGTTATTATTTTTTTGGACGTACACTGTTTATCCAAAGGACAGTTTATAGTTAAAGCTTTTTTTTTGTGTAAAGTAGTGTTTGCTGGTGCATATCTAACTGAATCCCTAAGGCCTTCCATGCAGCCTGCAACCCACAGAAATAAAACACGTTGTATTGTTAGAGATTTTTAGGGAGATCTACACAAGTCACAATGAAAAGTTAACAAATTGCAAACATGAAATGATGAATATCCCTACAGATGAATGGCAGTGGCTATTGTTCACAAACAAAATATAATAGAAAAATGGCAAATTACGTGGGATGTGTTTTCTATTGCTATGATTCATAACATATATATTTAAAATATTTATATATTATTAAATACATTAGTTTATAAAGCAGCAGCATATTCTGCACTTAGACAATGGAATAAAAACAATATTCTAAAAAAAAAAAAAAGAAATGACATTATTAATATTTAAATATATACCTGGTATGAGATTTGACTCAGCTCTATTCTTTCTGAGCTCCTATGTGTAAGGAGTAATTTTTATATGAGTATTTATTTAAAACAATTCTTTTTATTTTTTTATTAGAATACTGTTACACTATGCAGGCACTTGTAAATTTATCTGAATTATTTCTGATGGATTATTAAACGGATCCATTTCCCTCCCAGATACATGGCACTATTTGATTTTTTTCCCCGTGATTTTTCTGTAAATATTATTTTGTAAAATTTGGTTTGATTTTTTTCATAAAATTGTCTAAATCTATTTTTTTTTTTTTAAATGATATGCTTTTTTGATTTTACTGTTGAGTATATAAGCTCTGACGGGCAATCTGTAAATGTATGAATTGGCCATATTGACAACAATATACAGACAAAGGAACAGCACACACACACACACACACACAAAAAAAAAATTTTTTTTACATTTTACATTTTAAGGCTACTTCAAATTATCTGTCTTAGCAAACAAATATGAGGTTTCAGTTCCACAATATGGCCATATTGTGTTAAGCCCACCACTAATTTATGGGAGACCAGCATGCTAACCGCAGTAGTAACAGCTAAACTGCTTCAAGAGATTCCTCAAATAATGCTTTCCTGAGGGTACCTCAAAAGGGGCACCTATATAGTACATGGGAGGGCTATTCAGCCCAAAAGAAATATGGTCTGGATTCCAAGTCTAGACAGGAAAAAGGGAATTGGGGGCACACCCAGAAAACACATTTCTAAGTAGTGGTGCTGCCGGAAAGACCTAAATTATATACAAAATACAGATTAACCCCTTAAGGACTGAGGCAGTTGTACAAGTTGTGATCAAAACAAAACGTAAACAAAACTTGGAATTTGCGCTATATGTCTGTTCAGGCGTAATTTACCTCTTTCATATTATGTGCACCCACACTTATCGTATATCATTTTTGTTCAGGAGAAACAGGGCTTTCATTTAATATCAAATAATATTTGTATATTAAACATAATTTAATATGAATAAAATATAAAGAAATTGAGAAATTTAGAATATTTTTTTTTTTTTTAGTTTTGCATGGCATTTTAACTGTGAATGTCATAATACTGTTTGGTTTAACTGCAATAAAGTACATGTACTTGCATTCAGCGATGTCTCACGGGTAAAACAGTACCCCCCCCAATGTACAGATTTGATAGTGTTTTGGAAAGTTACAGGGTCAAATATAGCACATTACATTTTACACATTGAAATATGCCAGACTCGTTATGTTGATGAGCGTATGGTAGCCCAGGAATGAAAATTGCCCCCCTGATGGCATACTATTTGCAAAATTAGACAACCCAAGGTATTACAAATGGGGTATATGTCCAGTCTTTTTTAGTAGCCACTTAGTCACTGGACAATGTTAGCATTCATATTTGCTGTGTGTGAAAAATGCAAAAACTAAATTGAACGCTAATTTTGGCCAATGTTTGTATCTAAGTGGCTACTAAAAAAGACTGGACATACCCCATTTGCAATACCTTGGGTTGTCTACTTTTGCAAATGGTATGCCATCATGGGGGTAATTCTCATTCCTGGACTACCATATGCTCTCAAAGGCAACGTAACCAATCTGTCAAATTTCAATGTGAAAAAAGGAAATGCAAGCCTTATATTTGACTCAGTAACTTTTGAAAACACCATAAAACCTGTACATGGGGGGTACTGTTATACTCGGGAGACTTCGCTGAACACAAATATTAGTGTTTCAAAATAGTAAAATAAATCACAACAATTATATCGTCAGTGAAAGTACAGTTTGTGTGTGCATTATTACTGACGATATCATCATTGTGATATATTTTACTGTTTTTAAACACTAATATTTGTGTTCAGTGAAGTCTCCCAAGTAAAACAGTACCCCACATGTACAGATTTTTTGGTGTCCTGGAAAGTTACAGGGTTAAATATACGGCTTGCAAGCCAAATTCTCTGGACTTTCTGCCTGCGTTGTTGGGCAGGTCCCTCAGATTGTAATTAGTAAAATGAATTAATTGTGTAAAAATATTATATAAATATATTTGTAGAATTTAAATATATATATAATTTTTTAAAATTATTTTTATTTATATATAGCTATATATATATATATATATATATATATACATATACGTATTTCTAACGTCATTCTAAATGTATTTTAAATTTTATATGTATATTAATATCAAAATACAGTAATAACAAATGAAAACTGGTACCTAATTCTTTTCAAATTTATGAAAAAAAAATTCTACTTTCACTTTATTGATTATTTCTATTTTATATATAATTAATTATATATACTGTATATAATTAACGTCATTCTAAGTGTATTTTAATATTAATATATATAATTATATATATATATATTAATATTAAAATACACTTTTATTAATGATGTATGTATGTGTATATAAAAGTACTTAGATCATATATATATAAATATATATATGATCTAAGTACTTTTTATTTAATTTAAAACTGTTTAATAACCGTTACTAACTTTTTAAAAGTTAATTTTCAGGCAGGCTCCCTGCAGGCACTGCATAAGCTGGCTATTCCGGCCATGTGATCGCAAGGACCCCATGATCACATGGCCGGAGGGGGGCAGGGGTTGTGGAGAGGGGGCTGGATCGGACAGGAGGGGTCTGCCTGAACTACCAGGCAGACTCGAGGATTGCGACTACTGGCATGGGAATGGCAGGGACCCGGTAAGTAGTAAGGACGGTGGGGACACTCTATGCCGCCCGCCATCGTTTAGGACTGCCCCAAAAAGGATGGCACAGAACACCCACCATCCTTAAGGGGTTAATGCTTTCCTGTGGTCACTGTAACGGTCTTACCTTGGTTGGAGCCTGAAGTGCAGCGATGTTTGTTCACCCTTGCAGATAAACACAACCCACGGTAACCAGGTAAGAAGCTACCTGGGCTGTGAATCTGTGCACGGGGGCTTGGCAGGAACAATAACCAGGTATGAGGAAACAGACAAAAGCAGATCCGGGAGAATAGTCAGGCACGGTATCAAAAAGGTCAGGGCAGGCGGCACAAGCAGGGGTCACAAGCCAAGTCAGTCTTAAGCAACAGGAAACAGGAAACAATGAACATACACTGCCCTCAGGGAAAGGCAGTGTTATATAGCTGGATAAGAGCAGCCAATTTGCAAGATGCCACAGGTGGACTTAAAGAGACAGGTAGTAATCAAAAGAGAAGTCCAGCCCCCTAGTGCTGCAGACAAGGCCAGGTAAACAGGGCTAGAACCGTATGTTCAGAAGTGTCTAAGAGACAGGAGAGCAGGCTTAGGATACAGAAGGACACAGGATCAATTCCCCTGTAGCCATCTGGATGGAACGGGGGGAAACCGTGACAGTTACAAATCAAACTCCAGAGATAATAGGGTAAGTTAGATTCCAGGTAACTGATCAATAATGTTTCCTCACCTTTCCCATTCATGGTCTACTTTACAGCCAGCACTGCTACAAAAGTCTTTATTGACTTAGAACTGGGCTGAACGTGTGATTAACTCATTAATCTCATGATGTCGAGTTCGATAGGGTTAAATCGCAAGGTTAACAATAATAAAAATATGTCGCCTCTGTGGGCTCTTCGATTAAGTCACAGTTTCAGTGTTAAAGACAGGCATCAAGGGTATCTTGGTCCATGGCCCACTAACCCAACTACTTGTACCCATTATATAACGCATCGATTCACCTTTTCCATGTGGACGGTGCAGAAAGTGCTTCTTTAAGGCAGTTATAAACATTCCAAGTGTTTTATATATGCGTTTTATTTATGTTATCAAATGTATTATTGTACATAAACAATCAAAGTTATTCACAAAAGTGAGAATTGAAAGTGAATTTCAAATTCAAGGTCAAAATAGATGAAATGAAAACATTTGTGAAGTCAGCTGTGCTTTCAGTTTGGCTACTTTGGCCTTAAATTTAAAATTAACTTTGAATGTTCACTTTTACCCTGTATACCCTTGACCAGGACTCAAAATGTCCTCTTGCCACTAGCCATTGGTGTGAGAAATTCATAACAGGTGCTACGGCTTGCAGTGGCAAAAGACTTGTAAAACTTGGCTAGTAGCATAAGACTTAAAATTTTAACCCTGCCTGCAACCATTGTGAGTCCTTGCGAACTGAATTGCGCACCCCTGATGTTGCTCAATCTGTTAGCAGTCCTTATAAGCGTTTATCTTTATATTTGCAGGAGAGGAAGGTACATAAAGATTTAAATGAGTCTCTTTGGAAGATAAAAGCCATGTTTAGTAATAATAAGTGAGTATTTGGGTTCTGGAAATGTAATCCTGACTTGAATAATGCACGAGGAAAAGATACAGAGCAGAAGATAGAAAGAATGAATACGTTTAAAAGCAAAAGAAGAACCGATAGGGAGGTTAGAAAATCTGGCAAGTATAGAAAAAGCATAGACAATATTACAAACATAAACATAAGGAACAAGCAAGAACACAAGGTTTCAGGTGGTTGAGAAGGTATCCTTACCTTTTCACAATTAATATAACTGTTGGTAAGATACACTATGTAAGTAGGTCCAGATGTAAGGGTGGGCTGGTCTATTTTTTTTATACTTCTGAATATCTTTCAAAGCTACATAAATTCACCCATATAAGGTAAAAGTGAGTTGTACCAATTTTCTCATGTTTTAATATAAAGTATCAGTAAAAGTGAAGTTTCTGGTTGTGTCCCTTCTCAAATAAAATAAAGAGGTCCAAGGATCATTCAGTCAGATCAAAAGGAATACATTAAAAAAAAAAAAAAATCTGTTCATCAAAATCGCATGTTTATATTAAAATATGTTAAAAACATCCCACTGCCAAGCACGGAGCAGTCAGCCACTTAACCAACAGGGGCAAGGGGACCAAGCCCGACGCTGAGACCACTGGACATGAATAAGGGATGGCACCCGACCCACTGTTGCGACCGGGGGGAATACAGGGAGAAGGGGAATACAGGGGTCGACACATAATGCCTCCAGACCATCACGAACCAAGGTACCAGCAAAAGGCACACACACATGGAGGGGACACACACAATAATATAGGCTCACCCACACCCACTGGCCTGGAAACGAGATAGCCACACCACCACCCAGAGAGACCCAAGACCCACAGATCAAATACCACACACAGCACAACCACTCCAAGACCTAGACACAAAATACTGTCTTCATCAGACCTGCGCACCAAGGACACAAGGTCACTCCAGAACTAATTTTCACAGCACAACGCACACATCTCAGGACTGCAGAAATCCCAAAAGCCGGGACACGGGGTGGCACAATCCCAAGCCCACGGAAACACATATGACTAGGGAACACAAGTGCTCTAAAAAATTTAGAGGACACACACACCACAAACACACAAACGACCCCCCCCCCACACCCATATGAGTGAACGAAAGGCCAACAGAAGAGAGGACACTAGCAACTCGAACCTTGAAACCCTAAATACACACACAACCACCACACAGCGGCTGCCTGCGCCGCGACCCAACACAACACAACACTACCAGACATGTAAAGCATGCAAAGCACAGAGGAGTCAGCGCCCCTCATATGTATTATGGAGCGGCCGTATCCCAACAACAACAGTAACAAGAACAACTAATGGGGGAAGCCCCACATGCCCAAACCTAGCAGTTCATACCACCTGACCACCAACTCATAACTGCAGGTCCAGACAAAGGAATAAGCACTGAGCGCAAATAGACAGGCTGCCATGGGAGAGGAACCCACCTGTTGTTATAAACCAATACAAAATATCTTCATGTTAAATGTTCATCACCCAGTTTGCCTAGAGACCTGCGAGTCTCCTTTTCTGTTGTTAACTAGGAGATCTGCGCATCTCGATTGACCTATCGTTATACTGCTTTCTCGAAACCTGCGCGTTTCTAAACACTTATTTCCATAATTCTCTATGAAACATTTGAAAAAAAAATAAAACTTCAATAAAAAGAGATTTACAAAAAAACAAAAAACCATCCCACTGCAAAAGAGAACAAACAAAAACAATTAAGCAAATAAAGGAATACACGACGGCTTTAACAGCTATCACTAGTTCTGCTTCAACATGCCAAGTCGTCAGTCTACATAAAGTAAAGTTCATGTCTTCTTTACACAATGCCACCAACACCTCCGAAAAGGTGTTTGACGTCATGGATTGGGTTCTTCAATCTTAGAGTATTCACAAGTGTCAAGACATTCTCTCCTGCTTTCTGTGTCCATCATTGAGAGACATCCATGTAAAGTTAAGCACATTCTAAAACGGTCATGTGATTATATTTCCCCCCAACGTAAAAGATGTACCAACCAGTGAACATAGCATCTTGGAGTGAAGTAGGATTATACCCATGAAGGAGAGCTGACAATATCTCAAGTGTGATTCGTTTGCTTTAAAGTGTGCCATTCGTTTGCTTTAACTGATAAAAATGATAGGTTGAACTTGACTTATAATTGTCTTTTGTACCTCAAGGGTCAACCATAATAACGTAACAACGAAACCAGATGGAAATATTTTTCAGCCCTGCAGAACGTACATCTTTGAGGTTGAAAAACTGGTCATGCAGATGATGCACAGTCTACCTAAACCAAACTGATAATATTGGGTAATTTGTTTAAAATATATGTCTTTGTGAAATAATTCTATATTTTTTTTTTCTTCAATGAGTAGTGTTGGCTCTGCTAGAAACATTTTAAATATAGATAAGAAGGCTAGTAAAGACCGATAATTTTCTGTGTGGGAACATGAAATACAGATAAATGAAAGTTAAGAAGCATATATTTGTGACCTATATGATTAACTCTGCAGGACTTACCATCAAGCCAAGTTTTATGTATTATTAAGAAACAGAGAACTGACATTTATTACAATTCATTTTGTATGATGTTTTTCGCAGTAAGGAACCTTGGTCTACTGTAAATGGCTCACTAAATTTAAAAAGCAATAAAGTAGGCTATTCACATTTATATGGAATGATATATCATATGCATAGCAGGCTAAGTGATACATGCTATTTAAATTAGCGAGGGCTCTGTAAATTAATAGTCATAAAAAATAAATAGCTTATTTTAGAATACTTACAGATTAGATCTAGGGGTGTTTTCGAAAAGCACAATCTATTTCCAATAATAAGAAACTGGCAGGACGCTGCCGCAGAGTCATTTCAGGATATTAAAAAATGTACGAATACCATGGTTACGAAATATAAGATTCCTTATAGGTGCACAGACAGAAACAAAAATATACAGATTGTTCAATTTAATAAACTTAATTATTGGCCAATTACATTGTCAAATGAATGTAAATGGGACTTTAAAAATAAAAATAAAAATCATAGTTCTAAATTGCACTGCAAATAGATTTAGTGAATTCCAAGAAAAAAAAATAATTGTTTTGTAGCGGCTTCCTTAATTTAGTAAGCACCGGTTAAATGGTTAGTTTTTTTTTTTTACCTCGTTACACGTAGAACTTCTATAATTCTTAGCCATTCCAAGGTTTTAAATAAAATGATTTCAATTCCTGTGATGGGATGTTGAGGAGCACGTGACCCCTGTCTTGTCAATAGTGAGAAGCGTTTTAGGCTCCTGAAGTAAACTCCTATTCCCCTTGGGCACTTCAGTTACACATTATTTAAATGACTGGTTGAAAAGGTTATGAATGAGTATGGCACCGACTATGTACATACAAACATTGTGCGTAATATCTTGGGAATAAGATCTCTGAGCTTTCATATTTGCAGGATAATAACCTTCACTCATGGACAAAGTGACTGATGATTAAAGAATAAGACTAGAGTCATCCCCCACAGTTTATGCAGTTGGGGTTTAATAAAAAAAAACACATAAGACCCCCGAACTGAAAAAAAGCTTTTGTATTTATCTCCCAAATGCTCACAACCCACCAGTGAATAGAACATACTGATTTTCATTTACCATCTATCAGCATGACTTAAAATTGCAAAACGTGAAGAAAAAAAAAGTGGTTTGTAAAAAAAAAACAAATCTCTTTTTTTATTAAAGGCTAGAAAGAAAAAAAAAAACATGACTGTTACCACTAATGAAAGAGATGATGATAAAATAGTAGTCTTTCTGATTTTAATCACACAAAGTAAACTGGTAGTGACAGGTTGTGATTGATAGGTTTGACATCTCAGCAAATCACTCATTGATTCGATTATTCTAATTCTGAATAAAAGCTGTATACAGTATGTGTTTATGCTACAGTGAAGTTTTGCAAGTGATTGACAGTCATCAGACTCAAGACTATTAACATTTAAGTCTGCATTTTACAAACCATTTTGTTAAGGGGAAAAAAAAAAATCACGTCTTTGGTTCATTTATAACAATGCTTCACAATGTGCCTTAAGTAAAGTACATCAAATGTGTATATCATTTATATTACAGTTTAAAGCATGCACCCAACTAGCCATCGCATGCAGGGCCGGTGTAAGGATTTTTGTGTACACAGAAAAGACGCATTTTGCACACCCCCAAACTTCGTCTACACTTCTGTGTCTATTACCCCTCCCCCCCCCCTGTTTGCCCGTCTTACCCATCCTTTTGCCCTCTTTGTGAATCTGGCCATCTTTCAGTTTCTATTTTTCCTTTTTGCATATTGTATCCCATTTGTCATTCTTTCCATGCCTTTGGGTCTTTATTACACCTTTTGTGGCCTCTTAACCCCTTGTCTTTCCCCCCTTTAGTGTATTTTATCTCTTTTGCCCCTTTTTGTATAACCCTGTTTCTATTCCCTCTTTGATTTCTTACTCTGTAGTGTATATATATATTCTTTTTAAATGGGAGAAAGAAATCCATATTTAGGAATGGAAACACTCTCTGACACACACAAAGGCTCATACAAAGGCTCTTATACACACTGGCTCTTATACAACCTCTGGCTCTTACACACACACACCAGCTCTTACACAACATCTGGCTCTTACACAACATCTGGCTCTTACACACGCACTTGTTTAAATAAACACTTACTGTTTCCTATCAGGAATCCCACCAGGCGTTTTTGCCCAAATGAAGCTGCCCTCCTCTCGGCCACCGGGATATAACGTCATGTATCCCAGCGTCCTTTTTCTCTAATGCGATTGTCCACAGCAGCTCCTCGCAGCTCCTATCTCTCTGGCTAAATGCGGTTTTCCCCTCACACAAAGGCCGGCTAAATTAGTCTCCCGGAGCTTGGGCATGGTTTCAGAGAGTGACTGGCATGAGAAGTGTCCTCTGTGCACCCTACTCCCGCCGGACACTCTAACATCTTTAAGCCTCATAGGTCGGTGCACTCTAAGGTGGCCGCCTGTGCCGTCTTACAGTAACACCAGCCCTGATCATATGTAAGACATCAGATAAATAAATATCCAACAATCTGGTGACAATATTGTCTTCAAGCAGCCAAGGGTGCTTCATTTCTTTTAACATTGGGTTACTTTAAGAGGTGGTGATTAAAGAATGCCTGGCACCTGTGGGTCTTTCTAGCAAAATGTTCAGTTTATTATTAACCCTACGTTACATATAAAACATTAAACAATGCAGGTGAGCATTGCACATTCCTTGATCTTTTTCACAAACACACATCTCTAGGTGGTTAGTGGGAGTTGAAAGCATATCGTCAAAACGCAAGAGAATCCTCAGCAAACTGCAAGGCAAAAAAAACTTCCAAAGGGGGGCGGGGCTTGACTGGCATGGCGACTGGAGATTTAACAAAATATAACCTCTTAAGCGGCTTTTTGTCAGGCAAACCTGACACCAGAAGACCCTGTTATACTGCGACCCTGGGGCTACTAATCTGGCTTTTGGCACCTCTTTATCTGGTCAGCATCTTATTGGAGCAAGCCTGCGGCCTACCACGCGACACAGGAGTAAGGGAGGCGGCCGATCGCTCTACCCACAATTTACTAAGAACGCCCTGGTAAGATACCTCGATCCCCCCCCCACGCCGGTGAGTGATATCCTTACGCTACATCTCTACCCCTGGGAATGACCTCTGCACACAGTAAATCCGCCAGGGCTTAAGGTCGGCGCCACACATGGTGACGGAGCACGACTCTGTGAGGCCTAGCTGGTACCTAATGATGGCTTTCGACGACATCTGTGCAGCCTTTTGGGAGCGGATAAGACTCTGTGCAGAACCCCCCATCTCAATGACCGCATGAACCATGATGGCAGCCTTATCCATTCCTAATCACCGCCCGCCGGAGAGGTTGGATGGGCCCTCTGGTCAGCAGCGTTATCAACCTGATCTTCCGTGGAGGAGGACTGCGGGAGATGGGAGCTCCGGTGCAACCGGTGCCTCTGCGCCCTACAGAGGAGATGGAAGAGGCGCCCACGACACATGAAGCAGCAGTGTCGCTCCCCACATGGGTACAGCCCCCCGACCTCCCAGGGAAAGGCTTCAAGGCACATCTATTACTCTGCAAAGGCTGACAAGGACACACTTCGTTTGCCCTGCCAGAGCACTCTGATGTGACCCCTCGTAGTCTAAACGGACTACCTGCTTGCCTGCTACACCCACAGATCTGCCAACTTCCAGCCTGGCATGAAGGCCCAATCGGCATGTTACAGGTCTGGGCTGTGACTCTTGAAGGCATAGGCGGAACGAGGAGGCTCTATGAGACTCGTGGCCTATGACTTGCTACCTCCTATATTTAGCTACACATTTGCACGAGACTGAAATTACAGTATCAATATTGTATCTTTCTTTTTTCCGTTTTTTTCTATTTTGTTGGCTTTTCTGTTTTAGTCACTGGTCTCTCACAACATACAACTCTGCTAACATTCATGCATTTTGATAAATCCCATCTTAGGATATATGGGTATTCCTTGTACTAGGCATCCAATTTTCAACAACCATATAGGGAAAAAACAAAGGAAAAGAACCAATGGCACAGTATATTGTAAGTATTGTAAGATGTTAAACAAGCAGGTATCCTTCTTCCAATTCCCAATGACTTGCTCTGGTAGTATGTGCTTATGGTGGTACAATCCCCACCTGGAATGTACAGGATTCAATGCTGTAGGACAGCAGCAGGGTAAAAAATAAAAATAAAAATAGGGATTCATAAATAGCAGTTAACTTTATTAATTAAAAAAAAAAATATATATATATATATAAACAAATGTAGCATAAAGATAAAGTGCTCCAGTCCCCACTTGACGCGTTTTCACCCAGATTGGGCTTCTGTAGAAGTGTGGATAATCACGGAGAGTGTCCCTGTTTTTAAAGGTAGCCTAATTCCAATCAGTGTGCTGTGCTACCTTCTGCTTCCTTTGAGGTTACGCGCGTCGCCTGGAAGTGACGTGTCGCAAACCCACATGGCATGATATATAGTGTAGTTTTTTAGTCTTCTCTTTCAGCCACGTCACATTCATATGTGTTGGCGACACCCCCTTCACGTCACATAACAAATTTGTAAATCGGGAGGCTCAGTAGGCAGTTCATTAGAGGCTTTGTATTTGATAAACACTCGGTCGACAATGTTAGATGTGGGCAAACAATAATGAGAAAACACAAGACAACATGTACGAATAGTAAAAAGGGCAAATCTACTTTTACAGTGAGAATATCAATATATAAAAGTGTTGGAGACATTCTCATCCAACATTCACATTAGCTAATTGTAAATTCGATGAGTTATAATTCATTAAGATTATATTATTTGGTGTAAATTATCTTAGATAGCATACCATCAGTAATAATAAACATCCTGGTATATATAGAGGAGTTGTGTTGCACTTTGAATCCAATATCATTTTTACATCAAGGCATATGAAAGTGTACTTTAATGTGTTTGTACACAAGTGCAGAACATTCCCATAGTTTATACTATTTTTAAATACACACATTTTAGTGGATAGAAAAAGTATTTAATAAGTATGGAGAGGTTTTGGAAAGAGTCAAAGAAATTAAATGAAACTATTATCGATTTGTTATAACAAATATATATAAAAAATGATTTTAAACATTATAAATATATTAAAGTATCTTTTTTTTTTTAAATGTTATAAAAAGTTTAACAAATCAAACTCTGCTTTTAAACCATTAGAATGTAAGGTATCCAAATGGTATACCCACTCCATTTTTTTTTTACCGAGTGTTTTGATCATGTCTCCAATGTTGAGTGAGCTTGGTGATACCCACAAACTTCATGATCTTTGGATCACTATTGTGTAGCTCAAAATGTGATGAAACAAGATGATTTCTAAAAATTTCTTTTTCTATGTTCCTGCAGGTGTACTACCTGACCTTAGAGTGACAGAGATTAACTCTAAGAAGGAATTAGGAAGTGTATATCAGGACTCGAAGGGTTTTTCAGACCAGGAGTGGAAACAAAATAATAATATTAAACAATCTCAGAATATCAGCTAGACTGGTATAGGCACAGGAACAGGTGCAATAAACTTAGCTGGGTCAGTAAGGAGAAACCAGGATCAGTAGAACGTTCTTAAAGGCTCTGAAACCACAAAAGGGCACCAGATCATGGAAAAGCAAGGACCTAACGTCAACTTGGCATCACTGGTGAATGTGCACAGCATTGGACAGAATGCCAACCAATTAAGCTATAAGTAGGCCCCAAAATCGTGTCTTACATCACTTAGGTTTAATTAACTTCTGAATGAGGGGAGTGTGACCTGGTACATACTATGCCTGATCTAGAATGAGGTGGAAATTGAGGTTAGAAATTGTTGTGACCGCGTCTTTATGTAATCTAGATTTCCTCCTTTGTGGCTGCATAAATGGGGCAGAACTAAAGTCAGTTTTAGAGACACACGGAATTGATGTAGCGGCGTCCTTTTTGACGCAAATGCGCCCAAAATGAGCTTTTGAGACCTGCCCTATTGTGCGCTGTCACCAACTCGCTATATATTAGTATAGATGGCCTTCATTCCCTGACCTCCTGGACACCACATAGTACTCTTGTACCAGTGTTCTTTCAATAGAAAACCGTTCTTTCACATGTAGTACCCAACATATTATGTCTTTTGAAAAGTGTAATGTCAATCTGTGTTACACTTTTCATGCTTGTATTCCAGAGAATTGATTTGCATGTGGATGGAGAAGTAAATATTAAATAAATAAAAAATAAAAAAAAGAGGATGCTTAATTTTATTTTCCAAGAGTACGAGTTATGTTCATCGTATTCAAAAGACCTGGGTACTAACAAGGCTTGCGTAATGTGGACGATTGCAGTGTTTGGATATTGGTGATCAAGGATAACGAACTATAAAAAAAAGAAACTGTGAATTAATGATTGCTAAAACATTTGGTCCTTACATTATGTAATGTATTCACATGACCGTTTTAACGGTAATTCATTGAACTAGTACCTGGGTAGGTTAATCTTGGCGGCATAGACTGTTGGAGTATATTTAAAAGTAGCATAGTGAAGGAAATTGAGGTAGTGTAGGGAAATAAAGAAAGAGGACAATAGTGAAAGGTGGAAAAAGAATGGTATGGGAGAATATTACACACACCAAATTGTACTAATGCCAGTTCTTATAATCGGGAGATCACTTTATAGAATGGTGGAATAGCCTACTGCAGAGGTTCTCTAAATCCTCAAGTCAAAGACTTTTTGAAAAGATAGAAACAACAATTGTTGGTAATTTGCACATTGTTGGGCCGTTACACAATATTAATAAGGTCCTTGGGAATTTTATAACATAACAGTCCAGCAATTGATCTGTGTGTTGCTATAGCAACCCCAACCAATACTTTCAGCATGCCTTAGGTCCTCAGTTGACCTATATAACAGTAAGATCCAAAGATACATTTGAGGACACCTAGAAAGGACATACGATCCTTTGTCATGCTTGGAAATCTTACGGCATTTCCACCAGTGAGTGAACGTTCCGGTGTCTCTGTATTGGTTCCAGCAATTGCTGTAGGGAATTCCTTTTTTTTTTGTTAATAAAATGTTTTATTGGTCACTGTGCATAAAGCGAAAACAACTGCAGGATACAAAAGCATTCACAGTGAAACCATTTTTTATAAATTACATTTGGAATCAGATAGACAGACAGGGCTGAGTAAGCATATGACATGAAGGTAAACGAAACGCCAAGGTCCGCAAACCAATTACATAGCATATTGTACAAATTAAGCGCTCTTATATAACCTATAGTGGTGCCACGTTCCGGTAAACCATTCACTTAAGGGTGTAGCAAGGTACACTTACCATACCTCTGTCCGACTAACCCCATACCCATTAGGTTACTCTATAAAAGGGATGTCCTCAGCTACTCCCGTAGTTTTGTCTCCCTATACCTTTCCGGCAAGGGAGTGCTCGCGACTTGCGACTTCTTACCCCATTGCGCCATCAGTCTCGGACATCAGCAGAGTCTGAAAGTCAGCATGATATGCAACTGTCAGCCAATGAATTCAACAGTCTACATAAGATTGGGTGTGTGCTGCAGGGAATGTTAACAATCTTAAGTAAATGGACAGGCATCAGATGTCAACGGAGAAGCATTTTAAAGGTTTTTTTTATGGTTGGCACATATTGAGATGGAAGCAACTGCTTTTCATAGATCTGTCCAGTCAATAGGAGCTGTTGAAGTACCCAGATCATTTCCCAGTGACCAAACATAAAGCAGGTAGAGCATGGCTACCTTCCTCCTATATGCATGTTTATTCAAAAAGGTATGAGCCTGTTTATATCACTATTATTACTCGTGACACTACAAATCTTTACATGAGTCTGGAAAAGTTCGAAGGAGTTAAGGAACATAACTGGGTTACGTCAGGAATTGGGAAAGCCCAATTTCATTGTGTAGTTACCCGTCTCAAACTTTTATAGCAGTTTAAATGCAACGTATGGCCAGAGCATCATGAGAGTTGTATTTCAGCCTTATCTGCAGGGGAGATTGTTAAATAATATTGTTAAATAATGATCAGTGGTGGATCTTCTAGGGATTTGGGAGAAGACCGATATTGTTGTGTAATGTTTTGTTTGCCAGCTGACCTTCGATGAGAAGGTGGTTTACCATCATTAGAAGGTTTAGTCCATTAAAGGGTGTTTGATGTGTCTGTTAATGTTAGAGTTTTAAATAGAGGATATGCTGGTGATCTGGGTGAGTAAATTATATGTGAGTGTAGCTCTGTGGTGAGGCATTAACCTGCAGAGTTCTTAGTGTGGCGTATATAGTAAGGGTGCACTGACTTGTGCAATAAGCTGCTAAGCTGATCAACTTCCCTTTAAATACTGATTTGTGGGCTTCCTGTTCTACCTCAGGTGAGGGTCTGTAGGGTGTTCAGGTGGAAATAGTCTTGCAGTTGTTTGGCAACCATTTGATGAACGATATGAGGAATGAGTCTCTATGACCATATTTACTAGAGTGTAAAGGGTAGATTGTGTGTGCTCTAATTTTCTGTCCATGGCCAGAGGCAGCATGTCAGCATAATCAATGTATGAATGAACGCCTAACACTAAGAGCATGGGTGTAAACAACAAGCATGTACAAATATATGTAAAGTGTTTTATTGTATGTTATTGTGTTCAGAACCACGTTTGTCTTAAATAAAATTCTAATTGCTTTCCAACTGTTCATATTTATTTTACCTGGACATATTAAAAATTGGTCAACGCTAACCAAGTGTTTTTTTTAACTTGGCTGTAGATGTCATACTGTCATGGGTTCTCCCTAAGGGCAATTCAGCCATGTACACCCTACTTACTGCACTAAGTGGGATACCAACAAAACCTCACAATACAAAATTTATGGTTTGTCATTACAGGACCGATAGAGGAGAAATTCCCTGAATTTTTAATCTGTTCCAGTTTATGGGGGAAACTTGACAAACTTGAAAACATGTCTCTGTAATAGCACAAGTGAGCTAAAAAAACAAATCAGATTATTTCACAGGCAAACTATTAACTTATCCAATTCTGGTGAAATATTATTTTTATTTTTTTATCGTAATATTATTTAGAATGCACAATAAACAGGCATCATGTGCAAACATACTACAACTAGCATCTTAAAAACAATTATTAGTGCCGAAATATCTTCGTGACAAACTTACTTTAGTCTAAAGATGATTTTTGGTGCACTAAAACACGTTAAATTGTGCTTTGTAGTCCCATATAAGACAGATCCTAAAAACAAGGCAACAAGAATTCAAATTTAGGGAGAAATACTATATTGAAATAGTACACTTTAGAAAACATGGAAAGCTTTGGAAAACAAACGAGGAAACACAATTACTGCTCTTAATTATCCTAATTTCTAGGTGTTCATAAGAAAGATTATGTGCACATCATTATAGAGTACAGTGCCTGATGCCTATGTTTTTTAGCCCCCTGAATTCTACACCATTTATTTATCAAGCATGAGCGAACATTTTCGAGTTACCAACATTAATGTAGCTGTCAGTTTGAATATCAATCCAGAATGAAATCTGTAGCTGTAATCTCATAGTGCCGCCGTAAATTATTTAAAAGTACTGTTTTGAAAAACCATAATGAAATCAAATCTGCTTTTGGGGAGAATTAATTAAAATACTTTTTAATGATAATTAACATATAAAGTGACCTTATCTATGTAAATTCTGCTGATTGTAAGAGACCATGTTTCTAATAACGGATCTGTCTGAGGTCACGGTAATTTCTCCCTATACTAAGCATCGGTAGTCTCAACAGACTAATATTATATCCTCATTACTTCTCTTAAATAGGACGTTCGCATTGGTTCACAACAAACTAACAGAAAATAAAACAGATTAAAATGCTTGGCATTGTAAATAATTAGCTGTTGAAGAATACCCTAACTAAGACATTCCTCAACATAACTGAGAATCTCCATATATATATATATTATTTAACCCAGCAGGACGCATTCTGAAAATATTCTTTTTAATTAATAAGCAATTCGCTGTTTTGATTTTTTTGACAATTGTTTTGAAAGATAACAGGACACATTTTGAGAATATTCTTTAATTTATATATTTTTTTTATACCTTTTTTTTTTTTGCAAACTATAAAAAAAAAAAAAAAAAAAGTAAACCATTACATTTAAAAAATAAATGAATACCCCAGTTTGGGTCGAATGGGAAACTATGGACGTTATCTGCGCAGCATAAAATCACTAGAAGTCCAGGTGCTCCACGCCTGGGGCTGCGCTGCCACATTCTGAGCTCAGCAGTTTGGCGGATCCTGCCAGATCGGGTTTGCTTAAACGACTCACTGTGTCTGACAAGTCTGGAGGCAAATGCAGTCTCTGTGGACGAAATGGAAATGAAAATAACAGAACACAACCATTATTAAATGTTTATTTGAAGTAACACACAGTAGATCTTGTTAGCTATTCATGTAGTCATTTACTTTTACATGCTACATAAGTATCTGTAAATATCTTCCAAACCATTTCATTGAAATAAAAATTTACACATGATGGGGTCTTCTATTCCGCCATCAGACCGTCTGCAAAATCGGGGAGGAAAGCAGAATATGCATTTATTTTCCAATAGGGCTAATTATGCAAACCGTTACTTGGTTACTATGAGTCTGAGATATATATAAATATATGTATTATATTTTATATATTTACATAAACACAAGAGAGGGCAAGTACTTAAAAGGTCATTTTAAATACACATATATTCGTCAAAGCGATGTCTGTGCAAAACACTGTGTAGTTAATTATTCATCAGCAGCAATGATAGCATATACTAAAAAAACCAAACATAGTGCAAACTATTATAACAGTAATTATAATGGTAATAAAAATATACCATTAATGGGGGTGCACTCACATGCCATGGAGTCAATAATACCTGGCTCTTGATGTTGTAGCAATTGGTGTCGAGGTAATATTGTATATATATATATATATATATATATATATATATATATATATATACACACACACCTAGTAGAGAGCACTCTGGAGTCTTGGTAGAGTAAATTCAAACTGCTGCTGTATTAAGCAAACACAGTGATTAACACAATAGTCGACGTTTCAGTCTATGCAGACTTTTTTCAAGAAATAATACAGCAGCAGTTTGAATTTACTTTACCAAGACTCCAGAGTGCTCTCTACTAGGTATATATATTTTGGTTGGAGATTGTGCACCGGAGCACAAAGAGAACGGGAACATTGAGTGCTGGGACCTGGGAATATATATATATATATATATATATATAAATATACATACATACACATACATACCAGAGCTCAAAATTTCCACTTACCACTAGCCATTGGCTAGTAGAAATTCATCCCTTTTGACTTTCACATGGACCCTCCAGACATTCATAAACACATACAGATACAATACATACAGAAAGATAGTTGAAGAATAAACAAAAAAGGTGCCCTGCATTACTGATTGTGAGAGGGATATCATGTTCTCACAATAAGGAGTGCTGGACATCTTTTATGTTTATTGTCAGCCTCTTGTCCTGGGTGGCCCTAGAGGTGGCCGACTGGACACGTGAGTCCCCCCTCCCTCACGAGGCTGGCATCTGCTCATGCTGGAGGCGGGCGGCGAGGGAGTGCTTTACCATGAGCTCTCCCTGCTCAGCCTCCTCGCTCGCCCCGCAGAGATGCCGTAGATGGAATATAACGTCACTCCAGCCCCGGCATTAGTAAGAGACACGCAAGGGAGATCAGAGCTCCCTCGCCACCTGCATTGACCGCCTGCCCGGCACTGAAAGGTTCCCCACTGGATCCCAGGGAAATAGACAATTCACTCCTGCACTCCCAAATGTAGAGAGGCTGGGTAAATTGAAATTTAGAAAATAATTAATTGTGAGTGTGTTTGTGTGTGTCTGCTAGTGAGAGAGTGTGTGTGTCTGTTAGAGAGTGTGTATTTGTCAGTGAGAGTGTATGTGTGTTTGTCAGTGAGTGTGTGTGTGTCTGTCAGCGTGTGTATGCGTGTTTCAGTTTGTGTGTCTGCCAGTGAGTGTCTATGTCTGTCAGTGAATATATGTGTGTCTCAGTATGTGTGTGTCTGACACTGAGTGAGTGTGTGTCTGTCAGTGAGAGAATGGCTCGAGTTTTGTCATGCCTAGGGCACCACAAAACCAGAATGCCCCACTGGGCACAGCCATTATAAATGTAATTATTGAATATTTTTTGTTTGAAACCTCTAGTGACTGTGTGCTTGACAGTCATTTGTAGACGAGGGTATTGCAAAGTATGAACAGTAGAAGCTGAAGGGGCAGCATCCATGCCACATGCCAGATGCCAGATGGTGTGATTTTAGTGCTCCTACTGCCCCCTATAAGCCTACAAAAAAAACCTAAAAGTAAACAAAACAAAAAAAGATTATGTAATTGGGGGGCGGAGTCTAACCTTCGAGCTGTCTAGACGCATAGTGCATGAGCTCCTGACAATTTGGGGGGGAAGAGAGTCTGTACCTCCGGAAGCAAACAAGTTGGCGGCACGATACTGCGACTCCAAATACTGTCCTGGGGATCAGACCTATCCCGGTATTGCTTTAGTGTCACACATAAGACATACACCTGCCTTAACTCTCTCCGGAATCGGCTGACGACAGGCCTGAGCTCCACTCTGTCCCAACCACAGCGGACGCATTCTCATAGCACCTCATGTTAAGTCTGTGATTATTCTTTGTTTCTAATGTTTAATATTTGTTTCTCGTTTACCCCCTTGAGTGCTGCAGCATGCCAATAGGCCCCAGTGGTATCAAAGCTAATAACATGTTATGGTTATGTCTCTCCAGTAACCACTAGGTCTAACATTTTTATCTGACAGATGATCTTGCTTATGCCATGCCTTTAGACAAGGATTAAAGAAATCTCGCGTTTTTCTATTTTTATTATTTCTATCTTATTCTGCCTCTCACTAGCTTTTCTCAAATCTTACGTTGATCGCTGAGACATGTTTATTATCTTGACGACTACTATATTTACAAAATTGTGTTCATGGTCAACTGCTGTTTAACCATGTTTGCAGTGTCTGCTTTTGCGGCATTGCAGGGATCACTGCATGTTTCCTTGACTTGACACAACAAAAATAAAGAATATATATATAAAAAAAAAAAGAAAGTTTATGTAATTATGTCACCACTATACCCAGTGGCGTACACACGATCCATGGGGCCCCGGTGTGAAACTGATCCGTGCTCCCCCTCCCTCCCCCCCCCCCTCCCCCCCCCACACTCCCCTGATCCGTGCACCCCCCACAGACACACACACATACATACAGAGACACACACATACATACGGAGACACAGAAACACATACAGAGAGACACACACATACAGAGACACATACACATACAGAGACACAGACACAGACACATACAGAGACACAGACACATACAGAGAAATACATATACAAAATGTTTCCTACCTTTTGTGACTTTCCCTGGGGTCCAGTGGGGGCTCAACCTGATGGGAGTCGGAGTTCCCACTCTGACTGACTCCCTCCTCCTTCCTCTTGCGCGGGCTCTGATAGCTGGGAGGAGTGACAGGGGAATCACTTCCTCCCAGCAGTGATGTCACGACAGGGGGCCCGGTCGCACTGTTAAAGCGCCCAGCGCTGACCGGGCCCCCTGAAAATCCATATACATCGGGTGGCCCTGACAGCATGGGCCACCCGATGGACCCGACAGCATGGGCCATCCAATGGACCCCTCCATATGCAGCCCCGGCGGTTTGCCGCGCCCGCAAAATGTGGCAGCTGGTACCCGGTCGCAGGGCGGCTGGGCCCCCTGGAGTGCCGGGCCCGATCACAGCTGCGACCCCTGCGACCGCGGTATGTACGCCACTGACTATACCCCTTTCACTATTAAGTTCCGAAATGAAAATGTGCCATAAATGGTTTTGTTTTAATAAGACTGTGAGTATCAAAGGGAAATATATTGATTGTAGATTCATGTTTTGTGTTCATTTGCTTAAGAACAACACTCTGGGTGAAGAATTTAACAAACTCTTGCATTGATCTTACTTGTTCACACAAGTCATGTAACAAGGCCCAAAATTCTAGTTAAGGGAACACTCTAAGCATCAAAACAACTTTAGTTTAATGAAGCAGTTTTGGTGTATATGTCATGCCCCTGCAGTCTCACTGCTCAATACACTGCCATTTAGGAGTTAAATCCCTTTAATTTCTGTTTATGCTGCCAAAGACACACCTCTCATGCCTGTGACTCACAGTAAGACTGCAGGGGTAGTATATACAAGTCAGCAGCACTCCATTAAGCTAAAGTTGTTTTAGTCCTTTTATTGTTTAAAGACTGTGGTCTTCCTTTAACGGGAAGCAACATTCAGCTAATGTATCCTCCAACACAGAGGGGTGATCCTGGCTGTGTGGGATAGTTATGTTATCTACTTACTGTGTCCAGCTCTGTGTGCTATTTCCCTGTAGTTCTATCGGATCTACCTGTTGTATGGGTATCTCTGTATTATACTCAGCTCTCTTTATTATACTCAGCACTCTTTATTATACCCAGCTCTCTTTATTATACTCAGCACTCTGTATTGTATAGGGAGGAGAAAAATGATTAAAACTTCACCAGCTGCCACTATTAACATAGATCAGAGTATGGGATAAATTATAACACTTTAGGTTTGTTATACAAAGTTCTCTATATCTGCTTTTACTACACTTTTTTTGTTAGTTAATTAAGGAACCGGGCCATTATTTATAGACATATCTGTCCGTTTTCTTCATAAGTTTTAAAAAGGAAAATGTAGTTGTGAGTATCACGTACTTCGTGCACATGTCCCTGATATGTATTCTCTCTGCTGATATCTATGGACTCTATGCAGAATACTCACTTCACCAATACAATGCTTAAAAAACATATAAAAAGAAAATCTATATAATGGCACAAACCCACTCTTATAACAAAGTGTCTGTTAAAGAGTTACGATAAAGGAAAGTTATTGCACATTAATGGGGTAGTGCTCTCCCAGTATACGTGAGAATGTAGTGTTACAAAAAGTGACAGCACAAAACGTTATCAATATAACACATCCAACAATAACGTTAGAAAAAACAGGGCTCGTGGAAAAGTACGCTGTTTACTGTATTTTATCTTTTTTTTTCCTCTATTCTGTTCGTGTGCAAAGCAGCAGAAAATTTGTTGTTTAGAAAGAATAAAAAAAATTTAATAAAAAAATGTAGCAAAATGTGTGGCTTGCCCCAGGCTTAAAAAATGCCAGATTCAGCTTTAACAGCTGAGACCACAGCAGGAGCACAAAAAAAGAAGATATAAGGGGCGAATTCCTGTCTGCAAAGGTGACGCAGCCATGATTTCAATAAACTATTCCCTGACCAATTGAAGGTGTGTATATGCCAGAGACCCAAGACTTGGTCAATAATGGGAATCAGCAGGGGTACAGGTGTTAATGTGGGCCATCTGACTCTCTACTTACATTATACATTTAAGTGAAAAGACCATGGGAATTTAAATTGGTTAGATTAAACCAGACACAGTTTAAGTAAAGCTGAATTTGTTAAATATGTTTTATACTGATCAGCAAACTGACATCCATTAAAGGGGAAATTACATCCGAACAAAACTAAATAATGGGATGATCAGTTACTTTTCCAAACACATTGGGATTAAAAAAACAAGAAATTTAAACCAAACGTATTCGAGTATTGATGCGTTAGCTGTATTGCAAACCACCTTAGTCACTGATCGGAATATAAAATGGGGATAAATTCAATGAGTTGCCAAGGCCAGTTGCAGGATTTGCTGGTCAAGAAACATTACCGGCAACTACAGAGATCAAAAGCCTTCTATTATATACATGCGAACAAAGGGTAGGCTTTTGGCCCGCATGCTCAGAGGACACCAAACTGGTGCAAGTTCACAAGCTAAAACTAGCCGGGGGTAGAACGACTCAGCACCCTGAAACGATAGCGAAAGAGTTCCGAACATACTATACCCAACTGTACAACCTGCACCTGCAGCCCTCCACGATGTCAGCACACACAAGGAAAAGGGAGATCCAACAATACGACACGGCACCTCGCCAAACACGTAACACGAGAAGAAGCTGAGCTCATGGACGCCCCTATCACGGAGGAAGAAATTAAGGCAGCAATCAAAACAACAAAGACAGGCAAAGCTCCGGGACCCGACGGGTTCACACTCGCATGTTATAAGAAGTTCGGGGACACGCTCATCCCAAAATTAGCCGAAGCCATGAACGCAATAACGAGGGGCAACGAACTCCATGATGACACTCTAGCGGCAGTCATAACCATCATCCCCAAACCAGGGAAGGACCCAGAGCTATGCAGTGCTACAGACCCATCTCCCTTTTAAACATTGACCTAAAATTATTCACCAAAGTCCTTTCGAGCCTCCTCAACTTGTTTCTTCCCAGACTGGTGCACCCCGATCAGACGGGCTTTATTCCAGGCAGGAAAGCTCGCGATAGTACACTGCGGGCCCTCTCCATCCAGCACCTTGCCAAACGCGTTGGGGACCGACTGCTACTCCTATCTACCGACGCAGAAAAAGCTTTTGACAGGGTGGACTGGACATACCTGTCGGAGCTTCTCAAGGAGATGGGGTTTCGGAACCAATCTGCTCACCTTGATCGCCGCAATATATAGCCGGCCGAACGCACAAGTCAGGGTAAACGGGGCGCTCACGACACCTTTCCCAATCCGGAACAGGACGAGACAGGGGTGCCCCCAGTCCCCGCTGATATTCGCCCTAACGTTGGAACCGCTACTCGAAGCCATACGGAACAATGGAGACATTAAAGGGTTTCCATTCCAGAGGGACAACACACAAAAGAGCAGCATACGCAGACGATATGTTGTTCTTTATCTCACAACCCAGAATTTCCCTCCCTAGCCTGCTACGAGAATTCGAGACATATGGACGAATCTCTGGACTTAAATTAAATCTATCAAAATGTGAGGTACTCAACGTATCGATACCTAGCGACGAAAACGATAGCCTGCGTACACAATTCCAATTCCACTGGTGTGAGTCCAAGATGAAATACGGCTCACCAAGGACCCACAAGACCTATACCCATCGAACTTCGTACCGCTCCTCAACACGATACAGCGAGACCTGCGCGACTGGAACTCCAAACACATATCATGGCTGGGACGCATAGCCGTGGTGAAAATGAATATCCTGCCCAGATTGTGCTATCTATTTCAAACATTACCAATGACGATACACGTAGCGTATTTCTCCTCCCTTAGATCAGCAATAATCAAATACGTGTGGAGAGCCCAGTGACCCAGAATCCGACATGAAACACTGTGCCTCCCACGACACTGGGGTGGCCTTGCACTCCCGGACGTGAAAAAATACCATCAGACCACAGTACTACAACGCATACTTGAGTGGCACTCTCGCCCTCCACAAAAACAATGGATCCCGCTGATGGAAACCGGAGGCCAAATGCCACCACAAGAGGCGGTATGGGGCACCAAGACCACAGCCCGGAAGGAACTGGACAGAATGTCACCAATGACATATACCTTGCACACATGGGCCAACCTGAGATGGGCACATCACATATCCCCGACCCCAAGCCCTGTGATCCCACTCACTAATAATAGCTCACTAGGAGGAGGCCTCACTGCCAGAGCATGTGGCATTCTGGGAGAACAGGAACAGGATTACATCCCATTGCACTCGGTCCTGAACGACACTGGCCTAAAACCACTCTCAGAACTCACTGATAAGCGGCCTCCGACCTTTCAGCAGTCGTTTCGATACACCCAATTGAGACACTACTACCACTCGATGGGCAATAAAGCAGCCCTACACAGGGCCTTAACGCCATTTGAGAACTTATGCCTAACCAAAACTAGCCTAGATAGAGCAATTTCCTATCTCTACCAATACATCCTCGTGGGAGAGCACAAGGAAGTACTCACGTTCAAGGCGCAATGGGAACACATTGTAGGCCGGGAGATTGCTCCAGCCCAGTGGGAAAAAAAATCTCATCCTACACCATAAATCCTCAGTGAGTTCCCGATACCAAAAAGTCAACTATAAACTCCTGTCCCAATGGTATAAAACTCCATCACGCCTACACAGGATATTCCCCAACATCTCGGACGCGTGCTGGAGGTGCGGAACTGGAGAGGGCAACCTGAGACATATCTGGTGGGACTGCCCAAACATACAGCCGTTCTGGAACCAAGTTAGTGAAAAAATCACGGAGATACTCCGGGAAACGATCCCCTTGGACATAGAGCAATACTTGCTACATTCAACACCGTGCCCAATCTCAAGATATAAAAAATCCATATTAAGACATCTACTGGACGCGGCCAAGGCACTTATACCCGCAATGTGGAAGCAGACACAACCCCCCACGATGACCCAGTGGTATGACAGAGTGGAAGAGATCCGCTCGGCGGAGAGCATGAGGGTACTCCTCATGGGACAGAGCGAGAAGCATGTCGAACGGTGGGGGCCGTGGCTGGGATACGTCGCCGGGGGAGGGCGAGGGGAGAGTGGTGGGGGAGAGACGTGAGGCGCACACAACTGACACAGACGTAACTTCCAAAATGCAGTCACACACTTAGCCGACAGGGGACAGAGAGTAAAGCCCAATAAACAAGCCACAGGAATTGATCGAGAACGGCTAACTGTCCCAAGATCGGATGCACGGGGAGACGGGGGGAGACTGAGGACGAAGGAATCACAGCATAATGCCTCTGAGACACAACAGGGGATGGGGGGAGGCCGAGGGGGCACACTCACAAAGGAGAAACAGACATCAAAATGAACCCAATAGGGCATAGAGTCACTCCAGGACTGGCAACTAACCCTAAGACAGAGCAAAACTCGCACACCACTAGACCGTAGCCATCTCGGAGGCCCCACATCCCGCCGGAAACATATATTATAACAATAGCTAAACAACCAACAGAGAAAGCATACTCCCCCCCTCCCCCCCCCTTCCGGGCGTCCTGACGGCTCGACCCCAGAAACATAGACATATGTGCAGGACTAATAGGCAACTACCGCCTAAATTGCGACCTACATTGGCACTAATCGACTGACAAACCATACCAACAACAAAATATAAAGTACAATCATACAAAGCACATAGACGAAGGTGTAGCTGACATCATATCGACCTCACAACACAGACAAGTACATCAATACAGGGCAGAGCACTAGGCTCACAAGTAATTGCCCACACTACTCGAATAACAAATTCTGTCCGCGGCATCAGACAGATGACGCCGCACAGACTACATAGTCAAAAGAGAGACCCACGCGACCTTTAGATCTATACAAAAAGTTTCCATGTTTCCATGTTATCTGTTTACTATCCAGGTTACATAGAGACCTGCGCGTCTCACCCACATCCTATATTGTTATCTTGGAGATCTGCGCATCGCATGTGACCAATTGTTATAACCCACGAGTTATTGATTACCTCCTTATTTGAAGTGTTGTACAACATGTGAAAACTCTTTAATCTTCAATAAAAAGAGATTTATAAAAAAAAAAATTCAATGAGTTGGGGATAATGGACAATGGACAAGAGAATTGCAACACTTAGGCCGAAAGAGCAGAGTATTTTTCCCAAACGATATATTTGCAATTTCTTTGTCAATTATTATTTTCCATGGTCCTTCATCTCACAATTCTCTTATTCATACAGTGATAATCAACAACATTAAAACCACTGGCCCAATATTGTGCTGGTACTTCTTGTTCTGCCAAAATAGCACTGATGCAAAGAGGCATGGATTTCACAAGACATCTGAATGTGTCCTGCAAGTGGCACATTAGCAGCAGATCCTTTAAGTCCTGCAAGTTGTGAAGTGGGGCCTCCATGGATCGATTTGTTGGTCCAGTACATCCCACAGATGTTTAAGTGGATTGAGGTCTGGGGAATTTGGTGGTCAAGGCAACACCTTGAACTCTTTGTCATGTTTCTCAAACTATTCCTGAACACTTTTTGCAGTGTGGCAGGATGCGTTATCCTTCTGAAATAGGCCACTGCCATCAGGGAACACTACTGCTATAAAGAGGTGTATGTGGTCTGCAGCAATCTCTAGGTAGGTGGTACGTGTCAAAGTAACATCCACATAAATGAATGCCCGGACCACAAGTCCAGGCTTGCAGAACATTGCCTAGAGCATAACACTGTCTCTGCTGACCTTCCTTCTTCCCATAGTACATTCTGTTGCTATCTCTTCCCCCGGTAAACGATGCACACATACCTGGCCATCCACCTGATCTAAAATAAAACATGATGCATCAGAGCAGTCAGCCTTCTACCATTGCTCCATATTCCCGTACTGATGCTCACATAATCATTGAAGACACTTTCGGCGGTGGACAGGGCACTCTTTCTTGTCTATAGCTACGCAGCCCCATACACAGCACTGTGTGTTCCAAAACCTTTCTACCATGGCCAGCATTACGTTTTTCAATAATTTGATCTACAGTAGCTCTTCTGTGTTATTTGACCAGACGGGCTACCCTTCACTTCCCACATGCATCAATGCGCCTTGGGCAACCATGGCCCTGACGTTGGTTTACTTGTTGTCCTTCCTTGCACCACTTTTGGTAGCTACTAACCACTGCATACTGGGAACACCACACAAGACTTGCCTTTTTGGGGATGTTCTGACCCAGTAATAGATTTATATTCAAGTTTAGGCTTTGAGTGCTGGAGTTCGAAGGGATATTTGTAAACTACTCAGCCTCCCCGGTCTATGTAAACCAGTCAGATAGATGATATTACAGTGGTTAAACAGTGTGCATCACAGACAGTACGATCAAGATGCTCAAAATACTGGGTCCAAAAACCCTATATATGAGTATCAACTGGAAATGTAATTATGGAAAATGATAATAAATATGAAAAATAATATAGGTAGATAAGTTCAAAAGAATAGTAATAATAATAATAAGTGGTCAGTAAAGAAAGAAAAATACAAGCCAAATGGCTAACCTCCTCTCCTAATGTCTCCAGGGAATAGTCTCTAAAGTTCTCAGTCTTAGACTTCAATATGATACTAATTGGTCAATGTCTGAGATTAATTATGAACTATAAATCAAAATAGATATAGTAGGAGACCTAGGAGAATGCCTTAGCTCTATGGTGTTCACAGATACTTAGAACGGCGTATCTGTAATCAAAATATCATACAGCATAGCGCCACTTTTAGTGGTCTGAGTATATGAATCACCTTAATAGGGTGAATAGGAGTATTGGTAACATTCAGAGCTATGTCAAAATATATATATATGCTATTGACAAAGCACCAATTCAGAATAACTAGGCATTTGATAATAAATGGTTAATATTATCAAAGATGTATTAACGAAGTATGCAGTCAGCTTGATCTAAAGGCTTGCAAAAATACAGTAATTAAACATAGTCACCTGCTGGATAATTTATATTGATAGAAATGTATCCAACATGTCTTTTAGTTACAAATGAGTGAATATGGAAAACAGTTATATAGAGGTAATGTAACCGATTATGTTCCCCTCATTTATAAGTAACAGAATGCCCAAATAGCTCCTTTCTAAACTATAAGGCAATAATGGAGGTAAAGAAAAACAGTGCTAAAATAAAAGCGTGCTAATGTGCAGAACCATACTTAGAATGTTGGTTGCCTGCACATAGTGATAGTGATAGAGTGCCCTGTGAAGTGAGAACGTGAAGGAAGAAACCCTCAACCCGACGCGCGTTACGGTGCTTAAGTGATGCACCTTCGTCAGACAGCTTCCCCTGCTCCTATCTCTCTCCCCTATATAAGCTCAACAGGCACATTATAAATGCTGAAAACAGGTGTCCCCTGGTGGTCAGGTATCTGTGGGCAGGTGTCTACTCTGCGTAAGGGGAAATCCCACCCTGGATTAAGAGCAAATGTACAGTTATGTAGAAAGGTTTTCATTCAATATAGCGTCAGGTAGTCAGAAAAATACGTGCTGTAAAAAAAAAAAAAAAAAAGTAAAAACAGAAAATGATGTTTGACCATAGGCCAATGGACCGTGCTACTCCTTCCAGCAAAAAATACTAAAAGACACAAAAGTATAGAGAGAGACAAGGTGTTTGACAAACCCAAAGCAAATAAACAATAGAACATCAATACAATGTTATTACAAGAAAACGAAGGATCAATAAATGCAACAAAAGTTTGTAGAAATCACAGTGGCGGAACATAAAAAAAACGCATATGGCGTCCTCCTTTTTGTGGCATATACTTGTAAAAATGCCCATGACTGGCAAATGTTTAATTACTTTTAAAGTGACATTCCCAGCTACCAATGCACTTATATGTTTTACAGCTTTTGGTCTGAGCAACTTTGTAAAATAAATAAACGTGCAATTTAGCCCAATGCCTCCATTCTAAAATCCTGTATAACACGGCACAGCAATCTTTGTGTTGCTCCCTCCAGACCTGCAGTGTCCAATAACACAGTGGTATCAGGAAGAACATTAACGTTTATGGGAATTATAGTTCAGTAAACCGCTTTCATAAGTAGATGTCCATCTGTTCAGACTTCATACACTTGAAAGGGAGGCTCCTGATTGGCCATGCTACGTTTTGGAGTGGAAAAACTCATTGCAGACTACGTGAGTTGCGGAAAAATGTAGAAAAGAAAACCCTAACTTTTAAAGTATTTTGTTAAAATGAGTTCCATTTGTTTTTTTTAAATGTCATATCTATACAACACATTAAATAAAGAATGGCTCAGTTCCAGCTTGGGGTGCCCATTTAATGATCCAACACTGCTATATAATTATTTTCAATTGATCGTGGGGCTTAGAATCTCACATTTTTTCATAGCTTTAGGATTTGAACTGGAAAACGTAAAGAAGGTGAGATAATGGAGATTAGATGTCCATATATGGAATATTCAGTTTTACTCTAAATTAGGTCTTAGTTCTTCATTCCTTATGATGAAATAGCATTCATGTATTTTCTCAACTCTACAGGTGGTCTTCGTTTTGAGATGGCTCGCACTTACGACCACCTCTCTCGTAGGTTGGTAAGTGCGAGCCGTTGTGGGAGTTAGAGGGATTCCCTGCTCTACTGCTTTAGTCCGAACATAGATTAGAGGGATTCCCTGCTCTACTGTGTTAGTCCGAACATAGATTAGAGGGATTCCCTGCTCTGGTAAGTTCGTCTATGTTCGGGGAAATTTCATCGAACATAGACAAGCGCACCAGAGCAGGGAACTCCTTAACTACTCACTTACCAAACAATTTCTCTTCTACAACCGGGTCGTAGGAACGGAACCCGGTCGGTAAGTGAGGAGTACCTGTACTAGATAAACAATGCAGCTACTTCCAAAATCCTGTTTTGTCAAAATACTCACATAAATCAGAAGATTGCAACAGAAAACAAGCATGCTGGTAACAGCATGAGAATCTACACATTTTTTTTTAACTGTGAAATATTCTTTATTTTTTATAAACCGTGTTTATAAAGCACCAATATAGTTTGCAGAGCTGTACAATGGACGGATGAGAGAGACATGTAAATGCAACATGACACGTTTAACTTACAGGGACAAGAGGTTCCTGCTCACATGAACAAACTAATAGACGTGGACTAATATTACACAACACACAATGGTGCACTACTTTCTATTCAAAGTAGAAATGAATTGCTAAGTATATTGACAATAAAAGTCTATAAAAATGATATGTCTCGTCTAAAGGAGTAGAAGCTGCGGTTACTGAACATAAAGGGCAAATGGGGCGGAGTGATGGCAGGGTAACTGGCTAGATTCTGAATAATCTCTCCTTCGTATACTTGTTTGGAGAAAAGGATTCTAAAACGGTAATGAAAAAGGCACAATAAACAACACAACCTCTCCAACAACCATAATCACTGCCAGTGGAGACACTCAGCCAGTCAATACCATCTAAATATGGCCAAATATTCACTTTGCCACACTTCGCAATATGCTGAGTGAGGGGGTTGGTCACTGGAGCCTGGGGGACCCTCTGTTTGTGTCATACTGATCACAAACTTCATAAGTGGTTTCAGACGCCACCTGAATCCACATTGTGGAATATCATATGAATTGAGAAGCAGAGGTTCCTTGGGGATATTATTAAACATCAGGATAAAAGTGCACCCAACACTATTATCTGGTAAGCCAGTAATATTTTCAAATGTAGCCCAAGCATCTGGTTTTCTTTGTATATATTCCATTGTGAAGACTTCAAATAAGTTTTAATAATCAAATATTACTATAGTCACCAAAACAACTTTAGCTTAATGAAGTAGTTGGGGTGTATAGATAATGTCCCTGCAGTCTTACTTCCTGTAAAGAGTCATCTAATGTTTACACTTCCTTTATTGCATATTTTGTTTAATTTAGAATTTTTAGTCACAGCCAGGGGAGGTGTGGCTAGGGCTGCATAAACAAAATCAAAAGCGATTTAACTCCTAAATGACAGAGAATTGAGCAGTGAGACTGCAGAGGCATGATCTATAAACCAAAACTGCTTCATTAAGCTAAAGTTGTTTTGGTGACTACCCTGTCCCTATTAAAATAACCACTATTTGTGTAATGTTAACATTTCTTAAAAAAGAAACAATCAGAAACAAGAGAAAAAAAAAGACTAAGGAACAAACCAGAAAGAAACTCATAGCAATATAACTTAAGGAACTGACGTGAACGCACTTTGCGATTGCTACGGATGCCATAGAAACCAAAATAGCAACGCTATTCCAAAAAGAATGTGAAAGTATTCTCAAGCACAGTATGGTAAATGGCAGTATGGTGCAAGGCAGCAGGTTAACCATATGTCACAATATAACTAAACACAGACTAGACTGTAATCGAAAATTTACTGTTACATTAACTGATCAGAAACGTAGGGCTTGCAAATAGTCAGAACCTTGTCATTCTGAAATCTGTCAAATAATATTGTAGGCATTATATGTAGTATTGACTAAACACACTGGGTGTATAACATTATACATAATAAAGGGGTGACCAAAAATTGTCAATGTCCATTGGGTCGAGAACTGTCAAATAAATTAAATTCATATGAAATACTTTATTAGGGTGAAAATAAGGCAATAACCATCACATTCAGCATCAATTCTTCAGTAAACTGTAGCGGTTACGACGTTTGCCGTGCCCTTTCAAGTAGTACCGAGTAACAGAGATACTTTTCAGTTGAAGCTTGATCTCAGAGAAGAAAGGGCATTGTAGATCATTTTTCATTTAGCTTCTAAAGACCTCTGTTGTTTCTGGTGTGAACGATGGGTGCTGGCAAGGCCAGGGACAATTTATTGCATTCCTCAACATTTCATATGGACAGAGGGACACTTTAAAGAGACACTCCACAGCCAAAATACAAAATTGTTACAGTTTAGATGTCAGCTTACCAGTGGCTGTGATGAAGGAAGCTATTCCTTCTTGCAGCCAAACAGGTTCTTTCGGTAATGGAAAACTGAGCTAACACTTGAGTGGGAACAAGGGCAAGATAATTTAGTTATTTACACCCTCACTGCTCTCTTACACTTTGATTTGAACGGCTTTTAATCCAGGATTCTTTCCTTCCAGGAATTCTACCAAAGGGTTGGATTAAAGCAGACGTGTTACACTTAAGTAAAAAGGGATCAACTCTAAGCCAGGGAATTACAGGCCTGTGATCCTAACGTTCGTGATTGAAAAATGACTTGATGGGTTATTAAGCAATTATATTTAGGTATTTATTTTGAACAATGTAATTAGTGGTAATCAGCATGGTTTTATCAAGGACAGATCACGTTAAACCACCTTAATTACATTCTATGAAGAAGTCAGTAGAAATTATATATCAGGGTATTGTTGTCCTTACCTGGATTTTGCTCAAGGAATTAACACTGTTCCACACTAATAGTTACTGAGCAAACTGAAAACAATTGGTTGAAATGTTTCTGGTTCTTAAATTAAAAACTTGCTTAAAGGGATGCTCCAGGTACCAAAACAACATAATCTAAGTGCAGTTGCTATGTGCCAGGAGGCCCCTGTGCACACCCATCAGTGGGTAAACCATTCTCAAACCGTTTACCCCAAAGCTGCATCCAGCGCCAACCTCAACTCATACCCAGACAGGATCTGGCTTCTGAAATTTCTGTTTCAGGAAGCGATAAGTCCCGCTGGGAAGGGGTGCGGTTGATTGTCTGAGAGCGGTCAGCTGATGCTCTCAGCCAATCAATGCCTTCCCATTCATAAAAGTTTTGGTTTTCCAAGCCTGTTTTGTGAATGGGGAGTCATTGATTGGTTGAGAGTGTCAAGTGACCACTCTCAGTATATCAGCAGTGTCCCTACCGGTTTTCTTCCTGGTGGTAGGGGGTTCAAGCGAGTGTTAAAACGCATGTCGTCAAAATATCCGGTCCACTGTCTCGCTCCATTCACCATCACAATATCTTGCAGGGGCTTCTAAAGGAAATTTCTGCTCTGCCCACAATGGGACATTAAGTTGCAAGAATTACGATGTGTCCATATTTCTACTTAAAAATGTTTGATGTTTGACACACACACACACACACACACACAGGCATACTGACATATACACACGCTACATTTTGCCACCCTCCAGGTTCTTACCTTTTTCTGGAGGGTTGTTTCCCTGGGTCCAGTGGCAGGCTGAGGCAGCTGGGAGTTATCCTCTGGAAATCCCATCCTCCCTGCCTTCCTCCTCCCGCGCGTCTCCAATGTGAGGAAGTGACGCACGGCAGTCACTTCCAGCCGGCTGCCGAACAGGAAGGGGCCCGTTTGCGCTGTTTAAGCGCCACAGCGCTCGACCGGGCCCCTGCTGATACATGCCTCCTTAGTGTGCGGCTCTGTGCCCTGGTCCATTGGGGCTGAGCAAATCGCGGGGCCCACGGAGCATCTGCTCTGGGACCCCCCAGGAGTGACTGGGCATGGGGCAGTTGCCCCGTTTGCCCTGCGTTAAAGATAGCCCTGTGTATAAGGCACATAATTTTTACAATGTCAAATTATCTGCCAATGACTTGACTTTTATTGGAATGACTAAATATCTAAAATAAAAAAGGCTGGGTACCATTTTGGCAAAGCAGGATATTCAGAGTTTTAATAGTAATATGTACATGTATTTTGTGAATGCACTGATTTCAGTTTCGCTGTTGTCTACATGGCTCCATGGTGCTACCAATGCTCAGTTACTGTCCCGGTGCCTGATTTGTTCCCAACTACACATCAAGTCCTATCCCAAAGTCATCTACCAACTTAGGAATAGAGTTTGATGTGTAGTCGGGAACAAATCAGTCATCTACCAAGAAAAGAGAGGAGACAATCTTCTATGCTGCTTCCAAAAACAAAAAATATATTTAATAAAGACTACTAAATATTTAAAATCCCCAAAAAATACATAAATGCAGGGTTTTAAAGAGTCATACAGTTAATGAACCAGTCTCTGTATAACTATGTATCCAGTCTATCCAGTGGCTGACAGGTCTCTAGGACTATGTAAATGCCTTCTGCACCGGTTCTTCCGATACCTGCCTAGATACCTGGATTTTCCAAACATGGTTAATATGCCAACCAGAAGACAATATTCTCTGAGCTCTTCGGACTAAGGTTGTACGTTGAGAATAAAAGACAAGTGAAGATAACACCAGCATGCGAATAATATTCCTATTTTTGTTTGTCTGTATATAGAAATAGCAAGAATTAGGCAAGACGATTAGACGCATTACAGAGCACTTTATGTAGCTTTGTTTCCCTATGTACGGAGAAGACTGTCTTCAAAAACTTCAGCCTACTTCTCAATGGGATAAAACTGTGTTTGTATTGGTGCAACCGTCAGACATATCCAGAACAGACGGATGTGCTTAACTACTTATCCGAGAGCAAACACTCTCCCTATGTGACTTAACGCCACGCCGTCCAAACAGACTCAATATGAAGAAAACTAAATTATAATATAGAACCCTGTGCATAAAAGAAACATAACTCCATATCAATCATTATACCTAACAATTTAAATATGCCTCCTGGATTAAAAAAAAATTATAATAAAATTAAAAAAGCAAGAATTAAACTCCCATCCCCCCAGTCTCCTTTGTCGCAGCTTTAAAATTGTAAAATGAGGTCACAAGTTGGTCTCTTCCCATTACCATAACAGACTATTTCCAAAACCATAAACAGTTTTTCATGGTGGTGAATAAAAACAGATTTTGCTGAGAAACTGTTCCTCAATCTAATAATTATCCTCTTCATTCTTTTAATTCAGTCTCAGTGTTTTGCCAAAGAGTGGGATGAGAGCCAGTATAACTTGTCATGAGGATTAGGCATCCATGATTCTCCCACCAGGAGGCCGAGCAGCCAGCAATTACCAAGAAAGCGGCCCTTTTGATTTAAAGGAAAAGTTTCAGAAATGCACTAAAACTCTGAATAATACACATGATTAGTAATTTGTAGCTGCAGATCAGGGGTTCCCCCCCTTCTCCTCAAAGTGTTTGTTGAAAAAAATAATAAAAACGACACCTGTGGGGACTTCTAGTATTTAATTTTTCTCTTGATTCAAAAGACGCTGTATAAAAACTATTACTTCGCTGGGAGGGCCTGGGTAGGCTCAGTAATCACCTTCAGAAAATTTATCTGTATATTCTATTGTGGATAAGCACTGAATAAAATCTTTTCAAGCAGCATCTTTTATATTATGCCCTGGATTTTTAAATGAAAATGGGGGTCAAATTCTCTCATTTTCCTTACAAAGGATTGAAAGGAACAACCGGGCAGCCTGGATGGACTCACCAGAAGGTGATTTGATAAAAGACAGACTATGGGTTGAATGCTGGACTCGGATCAATGCCTTATTGTGAGTACTCCCAGAGACAAACGAGGACTGGCTACGATTTAAGCTGTGTAATTAAATTTCACACAATATGAAGCAGCAAATGACATGTAAATTATGAATGGCCGGATACTTACTTTCCATGACAGTATTAAGTACGGGAATCATTAGATTATACTGGAAGGCACAGACTTCGAAAAGCTGGTCTTTGAAAAAAGCGCGCACAGCCCTGCTTGGCAGAAGTGATGGACTCTGAGACTATTTCAAACGGAGCCGGGACAATAAGTAACCAGCCTTTAATTGTGTTTGTGCACCTAGGTACAAAATAGACATTATCGCAATATTGTATCACGCACCGAAATGCTTGATTTGGTACCTAAGTGTGACATTATTCTCTGCCCTCTGCTATCTCATTGTCAAAATGAAACAAAAAAAAAGACAAAGCAAAACAAACAAAACAAAACCCAATAAAGATCTTCACCATGTTATCTAGTCCTTTCAATACTCAGGAAAACATTTCTTGCCAATCTGGCACAGCCATGGTTAAACAACGCCTCAAAAGAAAAACAAACATTTCGACTCCATATTTTATATATAATTATAGCATGATTTTCGTGTAGCATGAATGGAATCCTAGAGAGATTTTTTTTTTTTTACCACTAATTACCTTAGTGAGCATGGGTAATCATGTTAACAAATAAATAAATAATAATAAGAGAAAAAAATAAATAAAAATAAATAATAAGAGCGTATTTAACAAGGAGATTTGTATATAAATTACCCAACCGCGTTGGGAGGCACAAGGTTAAAAAGGTAGCTAAAGAATTATAGGAGGAACATCTTCACCTATCTTTCTATAATATTCCTGTCTTAATGAGAACAAATCCTTTTTCTTCGTTAAAAAAAAAAAAAGAAGAAGGATGGGGGGAGGCTACACTCCTTTATAGGTTGCTCATTAAAACGTGGAATGCTGTTAAGAGGGGCCATGCTATACATGCAGAGTCTTTCTGGTTGAGTAAGGATCAGAGGCTTGGAGGATAAACGTCCCTCTCTTCTCAAATAGTTGTTTTGCACCCACTGCCTTGGAGAAAAGAGACACAACTTGTTAGTCAACAGTAATTTTGAAGGGATGTTAAAGGATTTGGAGGGGGCAGACCAATAACAACTCATCTTCCCCAGCGAGACCTTACTGAAGTAGTCTACAGGATGCGGAGTGTAAAGTTAACTCCAGCCAATCCCTCTCCTTCCTAATTGTATTGATTTATTCCACAGACTGTAATGGTGTGTAATTGTTTTGGGCATGTAGAATACAATAATAAATACCCTTCAGTAACCCACAGTGCTCAATATTTAAATGCCCTAAATTAATTTGAAAGAAATCTTAATCAAATTTTGTATCAAAAAAAAAATCTGTTACAAAAAAAAATACAAAAAAAATAAAAAAAATAAAAAGATCAGAGCCTGTAAACCTTTCAAATGAAAGTTGCTCGCTAAACCAAAAGCAGTATATTTTATGCAATTTCACAACTTATATAAGTGATAATTTTAGGAATCATATGGGGTTTATTGAATTGCGAAATAGAAGATAAAATAGCAGGGCTGGAAAAAAAGCACAACGGTAATTCCCCCCCCCCCTACACCCCAAACTTTTAAGGTTTAAAGTTTGCAATTTGTCAGAGCATCATAATTCACTGTATGGTGATTAAACCCTATCATATGGCATTTTCTACAGGCTGCATCTAAAGAGTAAGAAAAAAAATAAAAAATAATAAGCAAATATAAACTTTTTTTTTTTTTTAAAGTAACGTAATAAACATTTAATTTTTTCGGAGGGGTTATGTAAAGTGATTCTACTCATTAATGTAACACCTGCAAAAGTCAAACCTTCCATATAAAAAAAAATTACCTAAACCTATCAATTACAAGAGAGGGTTTTTATCTCTTATCATTTAGATAATATAGATTCTTGTCTATTCCTTGTGTCAAAAGGCCCAATAATTAAAATTTGATGTAAACATGACAACTATACCAACTCAGTGGAAATACAATCTCTGTATTCATACTCAGTGAAGCACAAAACACGGCGAGAAAAATTACTATTATTAAAAAATCCCACTTATTGAGCAAATTCTCTGACGGTTTCCTGGTCTCTGTAAATCATATGTAGCTTTCATTTTAATAAAATGTATATTCAATAAGAAAAAAAATATATTGTAAGAGGCTAAAGCATTCCTTGAATATAAATGATATGCCGATCAATCTTCGAGGCGAATGCATGCTTTATTGCAAAACGCGCGGGTCAGTTGTCTACTTATTAAATGTATAGACAAGATAATATCACGATTCAAGTTTTTCAATTAGGATCGTACATGCTTGTTTACGAGTTACCAAACTACTGCATAATGTAAAATGGTAAGGTATATAACGAAAAACACCAAATACCAATAACAACAATAAAGAAAAAATATATAAAGTAGATGGATAACCACATGATTGAACAGACACAGATATGTTAAGGCTCCATAAGAATGAGGATTTGATTAAATGAGGGCTTTAAAATTAATATACTCCATAGAAAATATGCTTCCCGTAGGGGGAAAATTATTATAATTCAAGCCTTTGCTGTTTTGTATACATTTTCATTTGAAATAGGATATATTGATTTTTAACATACAGTCACATGCAGCCACCTATCCATTTCGCAAGTGAGTCTAATCTCGTTAAGCAAAATGACTGCAAAGTAGGTGTCCATATGTTATGTAACTTAGTATAAAGATTTCATTCTATTCTATTAGAATATTGTGTTTTGTGTCTCGACTGGTAGCTGGTTATTTGAAACACTCAGATATGAGATAGGATCCAACACAATAAATAATGACATCAAACACCTGACAGAGCCTGTTCTGGGCTTACGTTACGCATTGTCAATTTTAGGCAACAGATAAATACTGAAAAGTTAAATCCTTTAGTTAGATTGTCGACTAATGATAAACGAATGCTGCCAACCACAGTGTTACATGTTAATAATAAGGGGAATCGAATAGAGGTTTGGGCTTCCATGTTTTCAGTAGTTTGTATTTGGATACAAATCTGGTGTAACCAATATAATAGACATGGCATCCATGTCTGAAGCATCATTTATCACGGCAAGGAGCCTGTAAAATCTATCAATGGAAATGTAACAAGAGGTCGTTAAAGTAAAATAATATTAACATGGTAATGAGACCATTGTTTGCCCGTCCTGGGGCATACTTGAAAATGAGAAAAATCTCAAAGCATTTTTCAAAAAATCAAGCTGGTTTGACTACCATTAGTTATAGATAAAACTTATAGTGTATAGAAAACAGGACAATTTTAGGCTTGTTCTTTACGAACAACATTAGCAGATTTATTTTACTAAAACTTATATAAGTGCAGTTTAAAAATTCTACTATTGACATCCATTGGGTCATCTCAATAGTTGGTAAAATCAACAACTAATCAAAATCTGCATCCACAAAAGTCTACTATTTTATTTTTATTTTGCATTGGCCTACATGGCAATCTGTATGTTTCTGCTGCCTATTTAGCATATGAATAAGGTTACCCTTATTGATGGTAGACAAAAGATAAAAAAACAAAAAAAAAACACGATTTCTCCAAATGTTGTTCCACAATCAAAAATAGTATTGGGTTATAATAGCATTATGCATGTATGCGTATATTGTTCACCCAGTGGTAATTCTGATTATCGGCACTGTGTTTTGCTCTGAATGCTGCAGATAGTAAATATTCAGTAGGTGCCTGTCTATAACACTATGGGACTACTCAGCATGAAGCAGAGAACAGAGTGGATGAAGTTGTAAGCAAGCATTAGTTGCTGTTAACCTCCTAATCACATCTATGTTCAACAATAGATGACCCAACCCTCCGATGACACAGTGACAAAGGTACAAAAGGTCTTAAATCCGTGTACCTTATTTTTATATTTGGCTTTATAAATAAACAAATAAATCGAGTCGAAAAATGTTTGTATTTTGAATGGAGACTGATTTCCATTGAATGGAATTTGTCCTTTTAGCAGAACCCAAAAGAAGCTGGCAACATAATGGAACCTTGAAAAAACTGATAGAAATCAGTGATTTAAGTAAAATTCTAACAAGTCTGAAGAAGCTATAAATCTCAAATTCTAAAGCAGCCATTATTTCCAACACTGACAATATAGGAAATAAACTAAGACAAATAAAATCTTAAAAACTATATATAATTTGCTACATAGTAGGAGCAAGGACTGCTTTTTTTTTTTTTTTTTTTTTTTTAATTCTTTATTTTTGGATGCATGAGTGATCATAACAGCTTATTTTGCCACAATAGCAGTGATAAGCTCGGTAATACAACGTAGTACAATTATGGCAGTTGAGAAATGCAAGAAATTTTTTAAGTGTATAGGTAATAAGTGGTAACAGGTAGCGAAAAGCAGTACATATGTCAGGTATTACGGTTCACAAGTGATTAAGGCAAGCTATATACATTCACCAGAACATAAATATCACTGCGAGCGAGGATCATGTAACTGTTAAGTGAGCGGAGCATGTTTGTTAGGAGAGGGAAGCAAGGTGAGAAAAAAAACAACAACATTTAGGCTAAACTGACTAAACACGCTTAATAGTAAATTAACTTAGGCTGTCTGGATTCATGCTTCTGCGTTCAGTTCTAGCTTAGTGGACTTTACATCTGCTTGCACAGTAACAATTATATTGAATTGTGAGACACATAAAGGCTATTTGAGTGTGCAGCATGCCAGGTCAAGTGGCGTGTAAGTAATTACGTTTCCTGCGTATATACTGGTGCTGCTGGCTATCTATGCACTCTGTACAACAGTTTTCCTAAATGCTTGAGGCAACTATCATACTGCAGAATGGGGGTCTTCTCTAAACATGGGGCAAACAGACATGATCAACTGAGATTTAACAGACATTAAAAGTAAAAATACACTCGCTTATTTTAGGAGAGCTGTCCCTTTTGTACCCAGGTATCGGCTATGGGAGATATTGTGAATCAGTCCCTGTGAGGTCAGCCGATGCCCGATCTGGAGGCTGCGGTTTCGTGCCTGTCAGTCGCATTGAGAATGGCGGGCAGCCAAGGATGGGTCGGTTTCGCCTCCTTGCTCCGGGCTCGTTGGGAGGTCGGCATCGTTTTTCCTCGGTCCTGAGGTCTTGTAAAGCCCGGGCCCTTCCCTGTTCGGGCAGGTCTGGTAGCCGTGATGGTGGTACGCTGCCGGCGGCGTGTGGACCTCCACCTGTGTGGGAGATGCGTTGGGGCATTGCCCTTCCGGGCCTTCAGCCCGGCTGGGCTTGTGTGGGCCGTGGTCGTCTGCTGTGTCGGGTTCATGCCCAAAGGTTTCCCGGTCCCCAACTGGCTGTCGCTCTCTCGTGTCTCCATTGCCCTCCTGCTCACTTGTGCTTGCGACTGTGCTGGAGCATGTCGAGCTTCCACCTTCGCCCAGAAGTCCTCAAATAGCTTTTGCAGACGTGTGTCTAAGGATTCGTCTGAGCTAGATCGGCACTCTGTTAGCGCATGGCCGTAGTTGGACTGAGCATCCGCCATTTTAGTGCTACTTGCGGCCTGCTGGTTTGGCATGTAGTTTGGGCTGTCATCATCGTTCGTCAGCCATGTGAGTATGCAAGATTTGTTGGTTGGGACCGGGATAACCCCCGCCGGTCCCAAGGGGGGGGGGCAGCCCGATACTGCGGGTGCTGCATGCTTAAGTGAGCCAGGAGATCAGCCGCCTCTCCTGTGCTCTGCGAGGTGTAGGCCTCGATCCTCCAGCCCGGGGTCCCAGCGGGCAATCTGGTCGTGTAAGGTATCCCCGTGTTCCCGAACCTCTGTAGTACAAGGTAAGGTAGGTTGGGGTTCGATATGAAGCGGGTTCCCCTCGATTTATGCTGGTGTTTGGGTCTAGGATCGGGAGCCCACAGACAACGTGTCTGATCAGCTCCCCGGTCAGGCTCCGCCCCCTCAAGGACTGCTTTTTGTTTTTTTGGGACAAGTTGTACGACCCACCACTCATCGTACTACACACTTCTGAAGAATAAACCGCATGCTCTGTGAAAAACAAGAGTTAAACTGGCAAATATTATACTTTTTGTAAAGCAGAACAGAGCTTCGAGTGCCACAAGTCAACGTTAAACTTCAAGTCATAATATATGTACTCATAGAAATCAAATTAAGTTTAATGCGTTGTTATGTTTATCTGGAATCCGAATGGAAAAATTCTCTAAGTCAGCTATGCTTTGAGCTGAGCTACTCTCGGCTTAAATGTTAAACTAACACTTTGGTAAAGAACCCCGTAAATATTCAAAAATATTTTTATCATTATTGAAAGTTGCAACACAAAATACAGTTAAGTTGGAACGACTGAAAATGCCAAAGGACTGGAAATGTATCTAACAAGCCAAAAGTAGAGTAATTAGTTGGGCCAAACTGATTAATATGGAGCAATTGGCACAGATGTTCTATTAGGTTTTAGGAACGCATTTTAAATTTAGTTTTTTTAAAATGATAAATCAAGCTCTAAATTTCTTTAAACAAACTGCTCTATTCTTACATAGAATGTTTTCTTGCAAGCACCAAGAACAGTGATCTAGAAAACAGATTTGATGGTCATAAAAAGTGTCTTACAAATGTACGAGCTCTGACCACTTTATACAATGGAAGTAATGACAAAGGGTAGGCTCTACAATGGAAGGACTTAAGCGGCTTCTCATTAGCTAACTTCAAAGGCTTACACTTTGCAACCTATTCATGGTTCCATAGTAATGCAGGGGTTAAGGTAACTAAAGCTAGGCTGATGTAAGGAGGAATAAGGTTTTATCCCAAGAGAAGCAGGCAGGGAAAGATTTTATATTTATACTTTAAGGAAATTGAAAGTAAAATACGTTTACGGTTATTTATTAAATTGGGAGCTCGATCTTAAATGTTAAGCTATAATAACAAAATGGAAAAATGAAAAAATTCAACCATTTTGGCTTTTTTGGACTACAATTTAAAGTTCAGGACAGTTTCCGGTTTAATTAAAAATCCTGAAAGAAAATAGTTTTTAAGAAATAGTTTTTAATAACATTTGTCACGGTTTCTCCAAAAAGTTCTGAGAAATACAGGGACATTCAAGAAACTACGTACAGTTCATATTATAATCAACTCCCGAAAAATAATTCAAAAGAAGCCGTAAAAATCCCAATAAAAATGTAGTTTACTTACATCTAAAATAAGCTAATTTGGACCCAAATTAAAATGTTGCTTCTGCTTCTGTTGTTTTCAAGACACTATTTCTAGAGTTTTTGATGCAGCTACTCGTACACTCACAACTTCAAACGGTTTTCCTTCCAAAGTCGTCGTTTGTTTTTGCATCTTGCAGACAAGGTGCAAGTCGTCAACCTGTTTCCTATTCTAGGTCCTGTTACACTGAATCTCAAAGTGCATGTTTAAGTGTTAAATCAGGTACTGTGGAGAAAGGCTGAATAATTAGAAGGAAAAAAGGTTTAAACCATAGTAAATCTCACCAGGCTGTTAAATGTTGCACAGGCAGTAGCAGTGACCCAACAGGTCTTGTGAGTAATGGAACGGGTAAGTTAAATCCGAAACCAGATATCACAATATCAACCAGGGCACATTCAAAAATACAACGGTTTAGAATTGGGCAAATCTTGGTAAAAACCTGTGTCTTTAGTGAAGATAAAAAAAAGGAATAGCTGACCACAGACCAGCAGGTTTGTCAATTGATTTACAATAAAGAATCATTAATAAACGATATTTCCAATGAAATTATCCAAATTCTAACTATTCAGTCGACAACATCAACACCAACATTTCCAATGGAATACTAATAAAGTTAGAAACTAAACCGGTTATCAAGTGCCCTGAGTAATTCAGATAGCTAAACTGCACTACAGCAGAAATGTGTGTACAAAGCAACAGTATTCATTATTGTGGGCTCATTAGCCCATCATTATATATCTATGTTTGGTTTTCAGTCTTCCTTTACCTCCTGGAGACAGATCAAAGTGGACAGTGACATAATTAACAAGCTTCAATCTAATGAGTTATTGGGTGACTCAGAGCTTTATTGAAATGTTTAACTGCCGGGAAGACGTAAAATAAGCATAAAGAAAATGACATTTTCGCACATTCATGAAACCCGAGATAAAGTCTAAGAATCAGCCAGTAACTACTTGAGAAAAACTGTTTTTATGGTAGTGATGGCACTAAATTGTCCATGCCACTACACGAGCTCTTGGGTACAATTGGACAAAAACATAAAATAAAAGGAGTCCTCCGTCCACATGGCTTCCATGTGCAAGAAAAGTTCTACAAGCATTTGTGCCTATTTAGATACTTGCATTTGGCCCACTTGTTAGGGCTATATATATTTTTTTTACAAATGTTGACTGTCCTTGAAGACCCATCTTTGTTGAGGTACTTAATTGGTGGGTTCTTCCTCTACAATAAAAATGTACCTGATTCCCAACATGTTAAGAACTTACGGACTATGACCACAAAGAAGACAATTAATCAACTGGTAAGCATACATTTCATTATACGGTCCATTTTAAATGAACGCTACAGCCACCAAGACCACTTCATCACAATGAAGTTGTTTGGGTGAAGTGGTGCAGTAACATTAACCCAGCAATGTAAAATATTGCCAGTTTACATTTACCTCTAGCGTCATGAATCATGACAACCATTAGAGGCGCCTTCTCCTCTTCTACCAACTTTTATCAACTTGAGTTCATACAGATTTGGTGCCAGAAATTCTTAAATTCCATTTCGGCTCTATTTTTTATAGAATAAATCATGACACAGTGTAATATGTCACGTGTTGTTGTTCATCTGAGGTTGTGTTGACCTAATTTTAAGACCTGCTAAGGAACAGATGTTGTGTCCTGATATGTAAAACCACAGAATTCAAAGACGGTGTGCTTTCTTTTTCCCATGACTGTACGTTAATATATGCAAACTGTACCATGCTACACTCAGACTGGGAGCTCTTTTAGGAAGGAACATTCTATCCTAATGAACCATAACTAATACTGCCTTCTTTACTATCTCGATTCAGCAGGACACTCCCTCTCCAAAGAGTGGAACACAAGAGGGAACCTCCTCAAAAATAAATAATAATAATACATTAACACACGTAATGCCATGCATGATGACTTATAGCAGACATGTAATTGTGCAGGGATTTTGAAAACTTGCATGTCAGTTTGTGAGTTGCGCTAGACAATCTGACACATTCCATTTGTTGGACCCATCCTTGTGCGGCAACAATGTTGTGTGAAAGCATATTTGTGACATTGCCATTTCTTAGTTTAAAGTTAGGAGGCATTGTAAAGTGCAATGTAAATAAAAGATGTATACGTAGATATCCACACACACTCTGGGCTACGGAGTACACGCACATCTACGGATACCTTACGGAATTTTGTTGTCAGACACTAGTGGTGTAAGGTTTGTGAGTCACCATAACACCCAGACAAAATATTGTTGTGAAATCAGCCCAGTCACCTGTCTGAGAACTACGTCTAAATTGCTTTTCTTATGGATAGATCACCACGGAAATATGCTGCAAATTCATACTGCAATCTGAGAGACCACCATCATTTTGCTGCCTTCCTCCTTTGTAGTATGTGGTCTTTAAAAATTACTTTTTTCCTTCTTCAACCTTGCCCTCAGCTACAAAGATTTCAACTAGATCAGTTACATTACAGGAAATAAACTACCAGGTCTGTGGCTCGGGTCATTGTGGGCTATATTATATTGAATTATTAAATGCACATGCTCAATTTCAACAATGAAACACACAAAAACAAAACAGAAAAACAAAATTAGAAAACAAAACAATTCAAATTATATTAAATTAGCATTTAAATTAATGAAATATTATCCCAGGAGGCATCACAGCAATAATAATGAACTATTTGTCTCAGAGAAATTGGGGTGTGAAGAGAATTTGGAGGCGTCTCACACACACAGCATCCCAACTCCCCCTGACCTGGGTCGACAGAGGTGGGGGGTTTACATAATGCTGAGCGTAATTGGTGCAATTAAAGAGATGAGAGCCACAGGAGGCCATGTATTGGTATGTACATAAATTCAGGCTAAAAATAAACCCATTTTCAAAATCCTGCCAGCTACGCAGGAAAGTGCCCACCTACCAAGAATTTCCCTTGAAAAGACCCCACAGATTTTGACTGTATGTCAGATACCATGTTATTAGCTATGCATATTCATGACTGTACTATAAGTACCCCAGTCATTGACAGCTCCATACGGAAAATAAATAATCCTATTTTGGTGTACGGAGAAAGTGGAGCATCACGATAGAAGAGACAGCTTGAAACGGAGACTCAGTGTTTGGCACTGGACGCTGAATTTACTAAGTTAGAACCAAGTACATGACATGAGAGTCATCTGATAGTCATCATGTTCCTTTATTTCAAAATACCTTTAAACTGTACTATACGTTAACCCATTCAGTGCTAGAGGAGTTTAATGAAGTCTCAGTTATTTAAAGGGACAAAGTACATACAAACAAAAAGTCTAGGCTTAAAACTATATAATACTGACTTTGTTTTTATCTGTTATTTGCTTTTGATGAAAAACAAAAAAGCTCTCCACCCCCCCATTATAAAAACATAGAAAGAAAGTATGAGGGAAAGATGAAAAATGTAAAACATATATTAAAGGGACACTATAGGAATGATCTCAATTAAGTGGTCTGGGTGCAGTGTCCCTGTCCCCTTAACCATGCAGTTTTAGAGAAACTGTAATGTTTACATTGGAGGGTTCAGACAGGCTTTTTGCTGAGTTTATCACTTTGCATGAGGATGTCCAGCGCATTTAAAATCCCTGTATGAAAGCAAGGAATTACTGATTTCTTACCAGAAAGCTTAAAGCTTACTGCACATGTGCATTAGATCCTCTATCACCCTGATGGAGAGTAGACGGATGCTTGGAAAACAGTTTCTATTCCTAACAATGTAGTGTTCCTTCAATGCTTATTGATATTAAGGAAATGATGTGGTGAAATTCAATGGCCCACTGCCTTGATAGAGTGTCTTTAAAGAGGAAATGTAGAATGTTAACTTCTGCGTAGATTTATATATGCCAATAAGGATGCTTCATTTTATCCCTGAGATCCTTACAACTCTTGGAAAGTTACAGGTTCAATATAGGGCTTGCCCGATCGGTTTGCTGGGTCTGTGTTAACTTTTGAGACCATATGGTAGCCCAGGAAAGTGAAATAACGCCATCATGGCATACCATTTTAAAATGTAGACATCCCATGGTATTTAAAATGGGGTATGTCCAGTCTTTTGTAATAGCCACTTAGCCACAAATGCTTGCCAAAGTTAGCGTTCATATTTGTTTTTTGCATTTTTTTTTAAAAAAAAAAACTGCATTTTTACCGTTGACTTCATAGTTGTGATAAGTTTTACTGTTTTAAACACTCCTATTTTTGTTTAGCGAAGTCTCCTGAGTATAACAATACCCCCCATGTACATGTTTTATGGTGTTTTGGAAAGTTACGGGGTTAAATATAGGGCTTGCCAATTAAATTCTCTGCACTGTCTGCCTGGGATATCTCTGCAAATTCTGTCCAAAATCGACAACATTGTTCGCTTGAGACTACGAGGCTTAACCAGTCCTAGCTATCTCAGCCAATCACTGCGATCCAGGTTGGATGAAATTGACATTAATACCACATACATGTTAATTTTACACTATTAATACAGTCAAGAAGGCGTTAGTCCCAGGACACTGAGAAGAGCTCTGTTTTATATCAAATTATTCCTAAACAGTTAAAATGAGGGTCGACCACTGGCACACTATAGGAGAACTGTAGCGGTTATGTTGTTTATGTTAAGTTTACATTTGGTCTCTGATTATGAGCCGTGCGTGTGGTGTGCCAGGGAGGAAGCGGTGACCAGCTACATGCGCAGAGGTAAACTGAGTGCTGTTAATGTGCACGTTCTTACGGGCTCACTATGACTCGGCAGAGAAGGCACGTTCGGAAGATAATGTCTCTGGCTAGCTGGCTGACAGCCAGGGAGGAAGCAATGACCAGTTACATGCGCAGAGGTAAACGGAGTGCTGTTAATGTGCACGTTCTTACAGGCTCACTATGACTCGGCAGAGAAGGCACGTTCGGGAAGATAATGTCTCTGGCTAGCTGACTGACAGCCAGGGAGGAAGCAATGACCAGCTACATGCGCAGAGGTAAACGGAGTGCTGTTAATGTGCACGTTCTTACAGGCTCACTATGACTCGGCAGAGAAGGCACGTTCGGGAAGATAATGTCTCTGGCTAGCTGACTGACAGCCAGGGAGGAAGCAATGACCAGTTACATGCGCAGAGGTAAACTGAGTGCTGTTAATGTGCACGTTCTTACAGGCTCACTATGACTCGGCAGAGAAGGCACGTTCGGGAAGATAATGTCTCTGGCTAGCTGGCTGACAGCCAGGGAGGAAGCAATGACCAGTTACATGCGCAGAGGTAAACGGAGTGCTGTTAATGTGCACATTCTTACAGGCTCACTATGACTCGGCAGAGAAGGCACGTTCGGGAAGATAATGTCTCTGGCTAGCTGACTGACAGCCAGGGAGGTGTTTCTGCAACTCTTTATAAAAATGACAATTTGAAATATTATTCAGCACTTTTATAAACTGCAATTAAAATGCACATATCCTCATACAAGGTGAGGCGATTCATGGCGTGTGGGGTGTTATTTCAAACATATCTACGCTGTTAAGTGTTAAAAAAAATTGGCAAAATAAAATATTGTCATGTTATTACATAGTAATCTGTGTCGGAAAACAGGCATGTACATTGAGTTCAACCTAAAAGGCATCTTTTTAAGGTATTAAAATCAAAAAGACGGCAGATAAACTCCCAAAACCCCAATTTGAAGCAATGGCCAATTATAGCACAAAATGGCAAATCAGATTTATCCTTGGATCAACAACCTGTAAATCTGTTTAGGATTATTTGCGTAGAATGCTTTGCTGAACAAAACCTTTTAATATCAATAGTCCTTGGATTTTCCTTCCTGCAAGTGAAAGTTGAGAAATTCTGGAATCCCCAGTGTTGACTACAGATGAGCCAGCTCACCATTATCAACACAATATGCAAAAAGACGAGGCAGAAAAAAAAAAAAAAAAAAGCAACAAAACACGTCAGTGGTAGAGTAAATGTTTAAACATTAGAGACAATTATTAACAGTGACAGCAACACTCCACTGAGCATTTAACAAACAATTAATTTTCTGTGAAGAGCAACACACATGCTTCCCTGGCAGAACCGGAGAAAACAAAATATGGTGAGGCTATGCTGTTCTAAAAGCCAACAGAAATAAGCAGAATGTGGAAGGCGATTGAAAATTCCGTCCCATTGACAAGGATTCCTGACATATGTCTTAAAAAACCCAAAACAAAAAGGTCGTTTGTTTCTACTGAAAATTCTGATGCTACAAACTAGACGACAAAACTCACTATCAGAACTGTGTTAGTAACACGATTTTCAATCTTGCTTGAGAGCTCTCTAACAGCCAGACCGAAAGATAACAGTCTTAGGCAGTCATAAACCCGAGGCACTTGTGTTTGGCTTGTTGAAGCATACTTTAATTGTAGAGGATTTACTGGCACTTGACACAATATCACCTTTACACAATATCACTGTGTTTACTACACCCACTAGCACTGCCTTACCTAGATGTCAGGTTTCAAATCGCATTTCACACATGCCAAAATTTACCCCTGCTCCTGGCTCGATAGTTACAAGCAGTGACAGAGCAGCGTAACGGTGTGCAGGGAACGAAATCTGGAAACAGAGTAGCACTAATAAGGATACAGCATTATTAGAATTATTAAGAGGAGCCAGGCAGGGCCACACTGCAGGCATGTGTGTAGGGTGGTTAAAAAGATAGGGCTGACAGATTTTAATCTCAATGAAGGATAATGCTGCTGTGTTGGATTGAAGACATTATTACACTACGTTATATTAAACTTGGGTGGGAAGACATTCATGTAATGTGAGAGGTCTGGTGATAGGCGACTTGCTGTCTGAGCACAACATCCTATGGAGTGGTGAGCCACAGTTAAAACCAGGTGATTCAAAAAATTCTATGTAGAGCAGTTCTTACATAGAATGGTAGAGGTTACTTACCTGGGGTCTGTCAGGAGCTACCCCGCCCCCCTGCCCCCACTACAGACGACTAAGAGACGTAAGTTATCTGTTTGAGCTAAGCTGTGCAAAGCAGGGATAGCTGTTTGGCTGAGAGAACCATCCCTTAAGGTACCACAACCAAAATAAGAAATCCTTCATATTGGCACTATTGATTCAGAAATGGCATATATCAACAGAAGACAAATCAGTACAATATTAAAATGTTCTTTAATGTGACAATGAAGGCAGAATAAAGTAATGAATAAACTGACCTCCGTTTATGATTTACCCCATTACATTTCAACAAAAGTGGAAAAAATATACAAGATAGACTAATAATGTTGAAGAAAGAACCCGCACAGATTATTTTGTATACTTTACATACATACTTACTTTTCCAGTGTTATGAAAGCATAATTACTGCCTGTCAACTGCAAATTTGTGTTGGCAGATTTTTGCCAAAATTCTGATTAGCATATTTTCACCACAGTATAATTGTGGTCAATAGGTCGGTTCTATCATTTCATAAAAAGAAAGAATCAAGTTAGGAAACCGTCCCGAAAACTTATTAAAATACCCTATGGTATATAACAAAGTATTAATGATACAAAATGTTAATTAATTTCCAATTCTCTTTTTCTATTCTTTGGACTCGGAAAAGGTTGATTGGACTTGATCCGTCATTTTACGGGAAATTAATTGTTTCGAATACACACGCTATTTTATGCCACCTTCCTGATTTACATTGAGGAAAATTCAGCTGAAGTAATTGAGGCACAGGCAAATACTGGCACTGACTGAACTCAATTTTAATTCCAAATTTCTACAGAATCCCAAGGCACAACAATATCAGATGCAAGGGGGAAAACAAACAAAGCCAACGTGAAAAGGAAACATGAAGAAGGAATATTACAAGAATCGAGGAACAAAAGCATTGCAAAACTGTTTTAGTGCCGTAGACAAGCATGGAGGTCTCCATTCAAGCAAGGTGGAAGAAGATATCATATGGCATCCTGACAATTGATGTCTTCATTTAAATGTAAGAATTTACATTCTAATTAGAAAGAATTTACATCTTAATCAGAGGCAGCTGTATTATCTTGTTACTGTTTTTTTCAAAGATAATGAACTAAAAAAACCGCTGTGCTTTCTCAACCAGAAATTAAGCCGACAGCATGCAGTGAGAATTTATAGCTTACCTGCAGTATAAGCAGTTATTAATATTTTCTCTGACATTAACTCCTTTATCATTGGGTATGTGTTAGCCATTGGGGTTTAGAAAGCATCATATAATCCCCCCCAACTGCTATTATGATCATGGCAGATGTTTGTTGTTCGAGCCTTTGATGTTGACCTGTACCATGTCTATGTGCTGAGTGACCAGACTTAAATTTTTTTTTCTTTAGGTGCCTTTTAACTTTCAAGTACATTTGTAATCTTTTATAGTAGCACCATTGTGATTCTAAAGGCATTTATTTAATGTGTGCTAATTCCTCTGAACCCACCACAATATCTTAAAGCTGTACTCTACACCACGATGATATCTTAAAGCTGTACTCAACACCACGATGATATCTTCAAGCTGTACTCAACACCACGATATCTCCAAGCTGTACTCTATGCCACAATGATATCTCCAAGCTGTACTCTAAGCCACGATGATATCTCCAAGCTGTACTCTAAGCCACGATGATATCTCCAAGCTGTACTCTATGCCACAATGGTATCTCCAAGCTGTACTCTACACCACGATGATATCTCCAAGCTGTACTCTACACCACGATATCTCCAAGCTGTACTCTATGCCACGATGATATCTCCAAGCTGTACTCTATGCCACGATGATATCTCCAAGCTGTACTCTATGTCACGATGATATCTCCAAGCTGTACTCTATGCCAAGATGATATCTCCTATAGCACACTTTACCAATTTTCTTTCCATTTAACAGCGTTATCATAATAACCTATCTTTTCTCAGTGACTTAGGAGAGACGTTTTGAGTTCCCCACCTCTTCTTTTTTATATAAACATGATAAGTTGGTGGCTATTGTAGATCATATTCTTTACACGTCAGTTTCCCGAAGACTATGGGGGCCTTGCTACAACTATTGCTTCTTTTCTTTATGCTAAGCAGGACCACCACACTCGTACCAACAATCAAGTTCTATGGTTAGTCTACACAAACCCATAACTGCTTATAAATACTGTATATTAAAGCAAAATAAATGCTACAATGCTACCCTATACACACTTCTTTAATCAAATGTAAATAAAAAAAATAAATTATATTGCAGATAAGTGATACTTAATGCATTCACCTGAACAAGCATACCAAAGCAATATCACTATGATCCTTTGGAAATGATCTAAAGTGAGTGACAATATAGAGGGAATCAGCAAATATCTAAAAAAAAATAAAAAATAGGAGTGCCAAAATGGTAGATCCCCAGATGTTTTAAAACTACAGCTTCCATGATGCTTTGCATTTTAAAGGTATCCCAAATACATGCAAAGCATCATGGAAATTGTAGTTCTACAATATCTGGGGATACCCTGTAAATATAAAACAAGACAAAAAGCTATCAAAGTGATATAAAAAAAAATCAAACCAGGATTAAGTCATGTAATTATTGTCCTATAATACTCAGCATCTATTAATGTTTTAATGCTAATGTTTTAAGTAGTGTTTATATTGCACATATTTTATGGACTGACAGTTTCAATTGTTTTCCTAAGCTTTACCTGCTAGACACTACTTTAACCTGGTCTATTTTGGACAAGGAGGAGATAACACAACAGTGTATTTGTGCATAATGCATTGTTTATTATGAATACAATGTGTGTCCCTTTAATATATTGTTAGATGTTTTTATGATTTTGTTCATTTTGTACATACACAAACACATGCATTTACCTGGGGATACAAAGACTAACATTTTCTTTCATTAAGTGTTGTGACTGCTCTCCCTCTCGTACTACTATGGTGTTTATTAATTAGCTAGACTAGGAATAGACATGGTCAAGTATTTAAAGGTATGTCATTGGTATTGAGACACACACACACACACACACACACACACACACTCTCTCTCTCTCTCTCTCTCTCTCTATATATATATATATATATATATATATATACACACATAGATAAGGAGAGAGATTTGTTTATGTATATATAGTGTGTGTGTGTGTAATGCATGTTTAGGCTAGTGATCTATGTTCTATATCTACTTATTTAAATGAGAGTGAACCCAAACCCCATCACTGATATTTATTTGGTCTAGGCCACCCATCACCTCTATTTCTGATACAGGACAGAGGAGGCTCTTTCTGTAACAGCAAACCAAAGTCCTATAGTGTACATAAAACTATTGAGGTAACGAGGTGCCAAAAAGGTAGATACCCAGATGTTTTAAAACTACAGCTTCCATGACAGTGGGAAAAACCAGCACCATTTACCTCCTTCAACTATGCAGGAGATTGTGTGATGGAAGTAAAGCCACCTGCCCACCTTCTGATGACATTCCTGATAATGCATTCAATAATGATGCCTCAATGTCACTTGTGCGTTTTCTTGATGATGCCCGTTCATTACCCAATGTGTGCCATGTTAAAGGAAAACTCCAGTGCCAGGAAAACAATCCATTTTCCTGGCACTGGAGGTACCCTCTTCCTCCCACCCCCCAATCCCCGGTTACTAAAGGGGTGAAAACCCCTTTAGTCACTTACCTGAGGCAGTGACATGTCCCTCGTCGCTGTCTCCTCCTCCGTGCCGCTCCTCCTACTGTCTCCTACTGTCTCCTCCTCCGTGCCGCTCCTCCTACTGTCTCCGTCGGCCGGTGGGCGAGACTGGTCCCGCCCACCGGCCGAGGAGACCTAATGCGCATGCGCGGCAATGCCACGCATGCGCATTAGCGCTCCCCATAGGAAATCATTGAAAAATATTTTCAATGCTTTCCTATGAGGAAATGAGCGACGCTGGAGGTCCTCACACAGCATTTTTGATATCTTGTTCTATATGCTATCCTGACCTCTGGCTTGTTATCTCTAACGGTTTTATCATTCGGTAACATGACCTCACCGAGTTTCTGATCATTCTCTCTCGGTCATTAGTTTTTTTTTTTTATTTAAGGCAGGCCACCTTACACCTACATTTTAGAGTCTACCTCTGTGTACCTTGGCCCAGCAATCAATTCAACACTATTTTCCAGCAATTTCAGGCCGCTTATTGGTACACGGAGCAGAGCAACCTGGGTGCATAATGGGGGAGAAAATAAAGCAAAGAGCAGACCCTGGCTCAGGATTTCTATGTGCACGGCCCCATGGCCTGAGCCTTCCAAGATGGCGTCTGCAGAGGTCTTGACATCAAGCTTGTTTAAAGACGACAGCTTGCCCTCTGACCCAACAGCCTTTCAGCAGGTGCAGTTGCACAAGTATTCCCAAGGCAGGAAAATTCTGTCTCACCTACTAAGGCCGATATTAAGGCTCTGAAGCAAAACATTAGAGCCATGTTCCAAGAGCATACGGCAGTGGTCAGGGAGAAAGTCTCCATGCTTATCAGCCATATTGTGGCAGTGGAGGGAGATCTGGGGAGTGCTAGAACAGCACAAACGGCAACAAATGCTGCATTGGGCTTGCTACAACACCACTACGCATATCGGAGCACAAAATGGCCAACCTGGAAGATAAGACTAAGGCACACAATGTGGAGATTCATACTGTTTTTGGAATAACTCAGTTCGTGCCCCGTGTGGCTGTGTTGGGGACGGTCGATCCACCTACCTAAGACAAGCAGCTGCTGATCCAGGTTTCATATTTTCTATACTTTTGTTACCTATGTTAACACTTGATTTATTATATAATATTCTGACTTTGTAAGCCTATATATCTGTTAATGATATATATTAATTTTTGTCCCCTCATTACTACTAAACACGCATTCAAGCTCTTTTTTTTTTTTTTTTTAAATATATGCCCCTTTGCACGTTCAGCTAACGGCCTGGGCCTTCCTGTATTCTGCTTGTTGGGTTCAGCTGTGCCTGCAAGTTGTTAGAGGCTTTTAAGTTTTTCTTTACACCTCCCATATGTGCCTTTAGTTAGTACCTTACATAATGCGAATTACCATTCCTTCTGGCACGTACAGGTCAATCAATACATGTGCCTTCCATCAACCTGCTATTTTACCCACAATGGAGACCAGACGCAAGAGGTTTTTACGTAGCGTTACTTATTTTAAAATAGGGATGATGCTTCTCATTTTGTTGTTCGACACTGCTTATCTAAATATGACGCACTGTAAACTTGTCACTGACCCGCAAAAGTAAAGAATATATACATAAAAAAGTACAATGTATATTTTAGCAATTAAACAAAAACTTTGTTGTTGAGTAGAAATGAGAAACTTGTGAGCAATCAATTCAGTAATAAACTTAATGTCAAGGTTCCCGAAACGACTCCAGTCAGAGGCCAGTGGTGAATCCAACAAATCAGCACATATTCAACAAGACACCCAAGTACATTTTTGAATTAGTTGAAGATTGGTTGAAAATAATCTAAGTTTATTGTTCCTCTGGCTTTTCCCCCTCTCCTGCTAAATAACCAATCCCTTCATTGTCTATGTAGCACAATGTACTAGCAGAAGTGACAGTTTTAAGAAAAGATAGCCATTGCAATTTCATTAATTATTGTGTGCCGGAAGACTCAAGTTTTGTCTGCTGTAATTTTGCCTGTCAGAATAAAATAAACGCACTTTCTCAAAATAATGTATTCCCTCGTGCAGCTGCCATTTTGGGCAACTATGATATTCGTCAAACCTCTATGTGTTGAAGCCTCACTGTGCAGGTTGTTTTCCGTACTCCTAAACTATACAATGTTATTTCATGTTTTTTAGTGTGTGTGTGTGTATATACACACACACACACACACACACGGTGTGTGTTGATCGCACATGTAACACTTCATGCATTTAAAGTAAATCTGTAATGGAAAAAAATTACCTACCTTAAATCACTTCCATATACATTGAATACACTATATATGATAAAGATACATGGTGTGTTCGTGTAACACCCACCACCTGGCCGTTCTCTGCTCCTCCTTTGGTTTGCTTTGATTTGTCCTGATTGGGACGCATCCTCAAGCAGGGCAAAGCTAGTCAGTGACATTGGCATTGACGGACAGCTATGAGAAAAAACGTATAAATAAAAAATAGGTTTTTCTCCTAATCTATAAATTTGCTAGCAAAACTGCCAGCACGGTTTACAGATAAAATATTATGCTCAATCTAATTAGCACAAGTTTGTGGCATGGCAGGAACTCTTTAAACAAAATATTTGGATTGTAATATAAGACCTGTGAGTGCTCCTATTGTCCTATTGTGGGGAAGCACCAAGTTAAACATTAGCAAGGCAGAGTGCCGGTTTCTCTCATAATATGTGTGCGTAGAACGTTAGAATTCCATTTCTGTAGACATGGAATACATTTTCATCACAATTTATAATCAACATCATGTAAGTTTATATGGGTTTGGTTTCACATCCACACAGATCATACAGGGGGTGTTATGGTCTGCATTTTGGTTGTTCCGACGATTACTAGTTATTAGTTATGGAAACAGAAAAATATGCATATTTTTGCACCACAGAATTTGCTTTCCCTACCATCAAAGCAAAATACAATAACTAATTTAGAAAAGGAGTAAATGGGGGAACAGACATAGACCCAGTGTCACTCACAATATACCACGCTTATGGCTTTGACAATCGGTAATATGTAGAATGTCAAGTTGAATGGTGATTTTTCTGCTATAAGATCTCACCAGTTGGAGTCTGCTGTATTTTGTTGAATGCTACACCAATATTTATGCTTGTGACGGCAATTATTGTGCAATAATCGAACTGTAGTAGTTACGACACTACTCTATCTTATTTGTTTTTGTTCCTCTTAGGTGGGCTGTATCTCCCATTGTCTCTTTACATTGCCTAGCTATTTGAAAAACAAACCAAATGGTCAGAAAAATTGAGCAAGAAGCAACAATTGTATAAAGTGACAAGTTTAGCAGTGATAAGAACAGTGTGTATCCGTGCACCTCAGCCTAACCCACTAGCAACACTTATCAAGGAACTTTACCACTTTTGCTTGTTCCTATTTATTGAGCATGCATTATTCTAGGCTAGTGCCTTTCTTGTCCATTTAAGACTCCGGCGACTTTTGAAGTGTCTCTCTTGTTTATTCAGCTCTACAACTATTTGGCTAGTAAATCTAATTAGCACTTCAGCTTTCTCTTGTATGTTCGGCACTGCTGCTACTACATGGCTAATTCATTTTGTTGTCTGATTAGGATCCAGATGCCATTTTATATTTATACTCTAGTAGACATGTAGTAGGAGAGATAGCTGTGTAGCAGTCTATTTACCTGGCTGTTGGCCAACACTGTCTATAGTCTAACATTAGGTCTACATGGCTACGGAGTCTTCCAATTACAGTGTAATTTCTTTTTTGGATGTTTTGTGCTGCACCTCTGTTAGCCTAGAGTCTGTTTGGCAACCCATATAATGGCTCATTGTATTACAATTTCTATTTATTACATACTGATTGGCTAATGTCTTCCTCTGTTTAGCACTCCTACTATTACTTGGTTAGTGGCCTTTCCTGTCCATTTGGCCTTCCAATTACCCGACCATTGCAGTATGCTTATTCATAAGTCATACTTGGCTAGTGTATTTTTTTGTCTTTTTAGCATTCATTCTACTTGGCTATTTTGTCTGTCTAGCACTCCTTGCACATGAATAGATTTCTAAATGTGTTTATTGCTCTAGCTATGTGCCATTTCTTGCTTACGTACAACTCTAACTTGGACGGTGCACTTACATTCTTGTTTAGCATTATACCTAGGAGAGTGCTTGTTTGGCACTCCATACACTTGGCTTGTTTAGAACTTCTGCTACTTGCTTTGTGCCTATTCTCATTTGTTTAGAACTCCTACTCGTTCCGAAGGACGTGGCAGAATAAACAGTGTTTTGTAACAGAAGTTTAAAATAACTATCAATATAAAAGCAGAGCGAGACAAAGTGAAGGGTTGAATCCATTTACAAAAGACAATGATGTAGGGAAAGCTAAGCACTAAATCACTTTTTAAACACCAATGTAATTTACATCTCTCTTTAAAAACTCATCCTCTAAACATCAGTCTATACAAATGCCAGAAGCTAAATGAGGCATAATTTGCAAAACGGATACCTTTCATCACAACCTCTAGCTGAAAAGGTCATTAGATATATGATATCTAAGTGCGCAGCTTATCCCTGCTTCATTACTGATAATTAAGGCAAGTAATATTTTCTTGACAGTAATGTGTCCAATATGAGATACAGACTAGTTTGCATAAAATAGACATCAGTAACACTACAGATAAAAAAATTAAGTAGCTATATTACATGGTTTCATTATTTTTTTCTTCATTTCTGTAAAGAATTAGCGAGCTTAAAACGCATAATGACTATATTATGAATTCCACTTAAATGCGCTGATTAAAGTCACTAATAAAAATGACATCACAGATGTTTATAAATATCGTCCGTGGCCTCAAAAGCTACTGCTACCCCCCCACCCCCCTCAACTTTAAGCATGCGTTTAAAGTTAAGTGAACCGCAGGAAACATGTATTAACAGTGAATTGGTGATACCATTTTTTGAAGTACCCGCTTTCAGTAGTAATTGCTAAGCTGGGTATGTTCTATATCGTGCTAAAATTTATATGGCCAAATTTATGACAGGTCAAACAGAAGTCAGAAAAATCTATATCTTTAAATGCAGTTGTCATAATTTTATTGTACGCACTTTTCCTTAAATCTGTGAACGCATAATAGTATATATGTGTACGTACGTAAGTACATAGGTGCTAACTGGAATTACATAAGCAGCGTTCTCATCACCTCTTGTTCCTGGAAGCCAGTCTTGTTATTTGTATGGTCTGCCTTCATTATACAGATATGCAGAATAAATAATAATAAAAATAGTTTTTAAAAGCCTCAAATTTTAAACTCAGATGGGATATGATAACATTAAGCAAATATAAACAGGACCAGTACAAAATAGCTCTCTAGTAACCTGTTCATTTACATGACTGTACAAAAGTACAAGAGGACACCTATTTAGACTAGAAGAAAGAAGATTCCACCTATAGCAGAGGAAAGGTTTCTTTATAGTGAGAAGTTGAATTTTCTGCCTAAGGAGGTTGTCTTACCAGATTCTATACACATTTTCAAACAATGTCTGGATGATTTTTTGGAGAAAAACAAAACCGCTTATTCAAGAACATCATTCATATCTGGAGTTACAAGTTGTTATAATCTGACTGCCATTTTGGAGTCAAGAAAGAATTTGATTTTCCAATTTGTGGTAACATAGAAAATAACTTCAAATAGAGTTTTCACCTTTGTTTGAAAAAAATGGCACTAATGAAGGTATGTGAAAGACTGAACCTGATGGACCAAAGTAATTTCTCAGCCTATGTTATTGTAACTATGAATACATTTACTAGCTGGTAGTACAAAGTATGTAGTATTTGCAGCATTACAAATATAAAACTGCTACATGACAAAGCTCCTTTGCCAGCAAGCCAGTTTTAATTTTAATTTATTTTAAAGCGAGGAGTCAGAATATTATACATTTTGTTTCTATTCCAATGAGTGAGCGATACCATAACATTGTGAAAGGTAGTGTAAAACTATAACACTTTAAGGGTGCCCAAAAGGTATGCTTGCTCAAAGGCTCATGGGAGCTGTAGTTCTACAACATCTGGTGATCTACCTTTTGAGCACTCCTGTATTACACTATACAATAAAAAAAACAACAAAAAAAACCAAACAAACAATGCTGTGCCTACTTTAACCCCTTAAGGACCAAACTTCTGGAATAAAAGGGAATCATGACGTGTCAGACACGTCATGTGTCCTTAAGGGGTTAAGAGACTATCAAGATATGGCATATACACACCAGAATGGGTTCATTTTTAAAGGGTTACACAAACATTCATGACCACTTCTGCTTTTAGAAGTACTAAGTAGCCATGGAGTAAGCAATCTGTATGTGCAGCGTTTCTGATTGAAATGTGGCACATACAGAGATATCGTCACTTTTGTGCCGGGGCCTAGTAGGACCCCTAGCTTATGTGTCTTAAGCAACTTCTAACTCTGTATAATTACGTCTATCATCAGCAAGCTCTGCGTGCTGGCAACAGACAGAATGAGATTCTTCACTTGCAGGTATCACTGGGAGCAAGATTGCATTGTGAAGCCTCTGGACTGTGTGCATGGGACTCATGCGCCTGTAGTCTGCTTGATGTGCCTCAATAATCTCTTCCTCCACCAGTGACAACACTCTCCAGATAAACTATTCACTCCCTCCAACAGTGACATTCACTCCTCCCCTCACCCGTGTGTGTACTTATATGTGAAGACATGGAGTGGTGCATTTGTGACATATATGCCGTTGGTCAATCAAGGCTGCTCTATGAGGAGCATTTGATTGGACCTCAACAAGAAAGATGATGACGCAGCATTACAAAAGAAGAGGCGTGACAAGGGATTGAAGAGAACTTGGCCGGTGCTGGATTCCAAGTACGTTTTAAAGTATTTGGAGGGAAACTGTAACGAAAGCTATTGAATAAGTCCCTTACAGTATAAAAACGAGTAGTGAAAAAAACCAATTAGTGTAACCCTTAATTTATTAAGGAGTAAAGAATCTTAAGGGAACTATACAGTTGAATGAGGAATACCAATATACCATTCTGGTGCCACGTGTTCCAAATGGGACAATGAAACTGAGGAATTTCATGTCTTGCACAGTCATGTGTACATAAAACCAAACATCTTCCAATAAAGATGTCATATACCTGAGTTTGGTGAGCCTTCCAAGATCACTGGACCTCTAGAATATATTATTTAATTGATGGCTGGTATATCTTACTGATATTAACCTTGCTTAGTCACTGGTATTAACCTAGCTTCTTCAAGCTCTCTCCCTCATATCCCTCCTCTAACCTGCGTTTTGACAATTATCTTGATTTAACATGGATTTGCTCATTTATGTTTAACATTTATTTGCTCAGTTTGTCTAATCGTTAGCAGAAACCCCCAGTTCACATAGCCTGCATTAAAATGGATTAAAAAAGAAAATCCATCCCACTCCATCTTCTCCTATAAAAGTAGCGTTTTTGGGGCTTTGTGGTGTTCGCACAAATACCATGATTAAATAAAGAATTAATTATGAGATCTGTACGTTATGTACCTTTGTAACGAACGGATGTTGGAACTCTATCTATTGTTCAGTTGTCAGTCAACCACACTGCAAAATAACCAGGGTGACATCAAAGTCATAATACCGTCCTGGTGACATCATATTAATAGTTGTACAACGTATCCTGATTGACAGCGGAACAATGTCATGGTGAAAGGAAGCTATTTTGTGCCACTTGTTATAAGATGCAACAATTAATTGTCTAACGGGTAAGTGCAAGTCAGACTGTGGATTGCAAACACAGTGAAGACTTATGAGATTGTAAAAATGTCCTGTGTTCGGGCTACAGTATGCTCCCTGCTAGGCTGAACCTTGTAACTCCAACACTTCAATAATTCAAAAAGTCAAGTCTCTAGGTGTGGAACGCACAGTAGCAGAATCAGTTGGAAAGAAAGCCATTAAAACAAAGACTCTGTCTGACACATTGTGTTTTCTAGAAAGGCTTTAATGTGCAGTACATTTTCATATATTTTGTTTCTCTATTGCATGGTGTTCATCTTGATATGTATTTCAAGCTCTTGGCAAATTTGTTATTTAGACAGTAGGTTTAATTGTGTCACGCATCCCAAGAATTCCTTCTTAACTATTGACAGTCCCTAGTTTGCGCCAAATACAGTCTTTTTCCCCCCTATCCTAATGGCTCTTTTTCTGGGAATTACATGATGACTTACCAGCACTTCAACGTTCGACTGAACTAAATATATCGAAAAATTTAAAAAACAAAAAACAAAAAAACAAACACATTTGCCTTAATGGTAGGCTTTCCCAATAGACATGCACTAATGGCAAATTCTGCCCAGCTACTCATTAAGCCCTCAGTTTAAGATTTTATTAAAATATATATTTTTTCTAAATAAATATATATATCAAAATATGAAATCATTATAAGTCTATCCAAAAAAATATATAAATTAAGATTTTTTTTTTACCCATAACTTTTTGCAACATTTTGATTTGACTAGTTATACACACACAAACAAAAGGACAAAAATGCATAGGGGCGTAGATTTAATATTGTAAAGCGCTGCGGAATAAGTTGGCGCTATATAAATACCAATAATAATATTAAATAAGATACATACCTTTGTTTGATGGCTCACTCTTAAAGTGTAAAATTAGCTCAGTGGCCAAATCACCAGGTATACTTCGATATATAACAAAATGTATTTTACAAAACACCCTCTATGTCAGAAGGTTACCCATACTTTATTGCGAGCAGGTGTCTGGGCAGGATGAATATGACGCACCTGTTTCAACTTTTAAACACTCACAAAAATAACATAACATGTGAAACCCAATCCGGGTGTCAAGAACCAATGACGTAGATATTGCCATGCAAAACAAGATTTGGATTCAGAAGGTGAATTTATATTATATACACTTTTTAATTATTATATTATGTATGATATAGAAAGATAATTTCAATAAAATACGTTTTGCAAAGCTGGCTGCAAGTTACGAGAACAGGCATGAAGAATACTTGTGTGGAAATATCTCAGCTTGCCCGCAAAAGCTGGAGAACCAGCAGACAGACGATACAATCCCGGTGCTTATCGTGAATTCTATACCATAATTCTAACACTAAAGGGACTAAATGTATATTTTATACATTAAAAAAAAAGGTAACAGCTGGATATCATTACAAAAGGAGCAATTTCATTCCGGGGCATTAAAACCTTCTGCCTATACTTATAAAGTCTTGAAAATGCAACGTTTTCGCCTTACCTCAATATTAACTAATGTGACACCTAAATTACAGATAGACACTGTACACAGCTGAATGTGCTACTGCTTCCAAAGTTGCAATTAGACAGCAGGAGATACTTTTAAAGGCTGCACTTATTCTGCATTTTTCCCCTACACTTCAAGAGTGAGATCAATCCAATAGAACATGAGTGTTTGTCACCCCATTTCTTAAAGGGAAACTACCGCTTTCTTACAAGTTATGTGTGGTAAAAACAGAAAGGTAACTACCGATGACCCAACACGGAAATGTAAAAAAAAGTTCAATGAGGAGAAAGCCTCTATTTTGTAAGCAGGTATAAACGTATGTATTATTTTATCACTGCTGTTCAGTAATAAACATCAAATTTAAATTTTTAATGCTGAAAAGAGATAGCTGTCTATACTGGATCTGTTTAACTTTTATACAAAATGATGTTATGCTGGCCCTTTGACCACCACCACCACCACAACCACCACAACCAATGCAGTTAAACATAAGGAAGACAATTCTACACGTGATACACCTTTTCTTTGTCAACCAAGCTTCAGCACCTGGGACAAGTTCTGTCATAACGATCCATAATTGTTAAAGATGTTCCTTTGAGTAAGAATTATTCTCTTTAGTGTATAAAAACAGTTACTTTTTTTTTTAAATTAATCTGACAATTTTTATTTTCAGGTAAAATTTGCAACAAATACGGTGATTGCATAAGAAAAAAAAACAACGTAACAGTACATATGCAATAACAATGCATGCGATACACTGCACACTTTATACATTGAGTAATACACAAGAAATACAGGCGATAACCACTGATTGCTGTTGCAGCCTGAGTGTTGCGGAAGGCTAAGCGTAGCTTGGTGTGGGATCATACCGTGCTACAGGGAGTTACTAGGTATTATAAGTAGTAATAGATATGCTTTCCACCCAACGGAAGCACGTTGCGTTTAGTTGTGTATACATTCCTTAGATAAAGGGTCATATAATCATAGTACAAGTAGAATAAACTGACCGCCTCATTAGTCCTAAAAATAATTGAGACAAATTGAATACAATTAAGTAGAGGGTGTCCCCACAAAGTCATCACATCAGCTCCACAGAATTAGCAAAAAAGTGTGATAATACCACTTCGTAAGTTAGATTCCGTTCCACTCTTCCACTCTTCCACTCTCTCCATTACAATATCCACAGAGGGACTCTCATCAGATCTTTCTAATGTGGCTAAGGTACATGGCTAAAATGGACATGTGGAAAGCAATATTTCTACAGTCTATAGTAGTGCCCACTGGAAAATGTAGAAGTAGTGGGGTAAATGACCGAGGAAAGAAGAGTATGAACCTGCTTCCAATAGTGGATGATTTAGTCATATGACCACCATTTGTGGAGCATGTTCCTCAGCTGGTCAAAACATCTCCAGCAGGTCCAAAAGGACACCATTTGTATATAATTTGTCTATGCGGCTCAATATGGGAAGCACAATGGGAGACCTCTTCATGACTTTTAAATACACACTTCTAATCTTCAACTGAGATGGTAGATCCGAAATCTTTGGACCAAGAAGCAGAGAAGGAACATACCTCCACTGGGGTGGGGGTGCACAGTTTATAATATTAGTTTATAACATGTAGATAGCTGACCCTTCAGTGGAACGTTGCCAAGGCCCGTTACATATTTTTAGAACATTTCGTCCTTCCATTTGTCTGATTTGTGTTTGGTCATCAGATTTTATTTTAAAAAAAAATTTTAAGCTTAGCTTGTTGATCACTTATACTGAACTATCTGGCAGGGTTTGAGTACCCGATTAGTGTGACAATGTCCTAATCAAAGGTGAAACAAATACTGTTAATATTTTAAAACATATAGCAGAATCTAGCATAAGAAGACAAAGATGAAAGAAAAACCCTTATATCATACTTTTTTAAATTAATCTTTTAGAATTTTACCAAAACCAATAACGAGGTGCCTGCATACCTCTGGTATTTTTCTATTAAAATATGTTGTGAGAGCATTAATGCAAGAAGCATTCTAGGACTTTTCCTGAACCGTACAGGATTTCGATTTGGAGGTTCATTCCTCAAGTTTAATAATTCCAAAGACAAACATTTCAGAATAATGAAGAAGGCAAATCGCCTTGCACCCAAATAAAACACGAAGATGTAAGTCACCAATGCTGCATTATGAAGGCCATCAGATTTTGCCTTAGATCAACGTGTGACTTTGTTTCAATTAATTAGTTATTTTGAAAGGATGGCCACAAAGGATTTGGTTTAGTCAGAACCGACAGATGTCAATAAACAACTCCTATTTCTAACAACAAATATAGTCAATACATAGATCTTTTAGAGGAAGGTGAAACGACGGTGGATGTTGCTGGAATGCTTTTAAATCCAAAAAGCTGTAAAGATGACACAATGTATGGAGATTAACAGATCGACAGAGCTTCATCAAAGGAACGAACAACAGCCGCGCTTCAGCTTCATTTCCCCAAACCTCACTCCGTGTAAATGTAAAATTGTTAATGAAATGCAAAACTGCTTTGACGCAGAGAAAACACCTATGTACTGTTGTGTCCCCTTGGTCACAGGTAAAAGCGGTATCAAATACAGTAGGACCACGTTTTGCAAAGCTTCGGTTAACATAATTTTTGGTTTACAAATGAAAATCCATTGAAAATAATGCCTCGGTTTACAAAAGTTTTTTCGCAATACAAAGCAAGTTTCCCCAGGATGCATTGCACCTGGGAGGTTTATAGCGCCAACCCCATGCATGCGGGAGCCTGTGGGTAGCAGGTGGTGGTGACTGTAGAGGTGTTGGAGCAGCTTTTGCATTGAGTTTTGGAGCCATTCTGGAAAATGTTTGCAATTGTTTTGGGACTTTTTGGTGCATTTCTCAAGATGTGGAAAGGCAGGGAGCTGAGCTTCGTCGTTCGCATGCATTTTATTGTGTGTTCTGCATTGTGGGTTGGTTTCCATGCCAGCTCATTTGGACTTTTTTCTGACCTCCAGAATGGATTAATTGGCTTTTAATGCATTCTTATGGGAAACCGCATTTCGCTTTACAAATTTTTCGCAATAAGAAACGTCCCGGAGAACCCATTAAATTCGTAAACCGAGGTCCCACTGTATTATAATAATAATATAGCTCAGCATATTCTTGATTTGGTGTTTAGTAATCGGCACTTGTGTGGTTTACTTTAACAAGATCACATTTCCACTTCCATCGATCCTGAATGTGGTGCATATGCTTTAAAGCTTCCTTTCCTCTGAACGATAGGTTATTACTATGCATTTTAAGGGCTCTAAGAAGATCTGATTGTCTGTTTTGCTAGCCATCTATAACTACAGCAGTTTAAATGTCTATAGTAGGCTCTTTGCATTTATATTTATTAAATAGGCACCCAGACCACTTTATCTCATTAAGCAAGATCTATGTATTAAAGTTGTTTTGATGCCTATGGTTTCCTTTTAAAAGATAAATGGTACAGAAGAGACATAAGGTACAGGTAAGATTCTGTAATACAATAAAAAAGATTTTTAAAAAGTGTGTGGCGAAGATCGCTCACACAGATTACAAGCTAGTTGAGAACGTCCGGAGTCACTTACAGATGGACTAATCCGAGATCGCTCGTGATAACCTACAAAGGGACAACACATAGGCTATCCTCAGCCGAGGATGCACTGACCCTGTTGAGGGCACTGGGACTATCTCTACCTGCAAGAGACACGAGAAGTCACAGAGAAGCACATGTCTGGGGACACGACAAACGTGGTCCCCTTCACACCGCGGAACCAAAAGGCACAACGACCTGGGACCTGAACACGAACTGAGCCACCTTAACGACTGGTACCACTGTGTCGTACCACACAAGCACTGTTCAATTTACGTTTTTATTGTTTCTATGTTTATCCTTGTTTAGTTTGAGTACCCAGATTAAATTCTATCATCACTATAGATCCCCATGAGTCAAAACCAGCCATTGGAGATCCCCCCCATTCAGGCCCAGAAGACACTGGGACTAAAGCATATGGAAGGGGCTCGGCAGTAAGCCTACCCCTTGTATCCCCCTCTCCCCTCCCACCCGAAAGTCCCTACGATCCTAGCAGTTTCACCAAGCCATCAGGCACCTGGCGCTGGTCATGCAGCATGCCTCCCGAAGCCACCAATAAACACCCACGATAACTGCACCACCCCTATCGCCATACAGTAGCTACGTGCTTAATGTCTAGTTCTCATCCCTGTTCAACCATTCACACAATGGTTTAACTTCCGTACTTAATTCATGTCCCACCTAACATGCTATATCAACGAGATGCATTTAGATTAAGGCAATCAATCTAGGTGACCGCCCTCAGTTACCAAACCTTATCTACTAAATGAAGGGAGACATGTTTCAGTTTATTATCCTAGCATAAATTAGCAAGTCCTTTTCTGTAATATCACAGAGAAAAAAATTCCAAGACACTGTCACTCACTGGAGCATACAAAGTTTAATGAACATGTATGAAATTAAAATTAATAAGCCCACGCTAAGAGTTGGCTATAAGACGTTTGGTCCACACTAAAAGATGGCTATATAACCTCCCATATGTCAATACCATAAGGATCAATAAAAACAAAAACATCTGTATCTATAAGGCTGTGATAAAAGAAAATGTGGTTTGTCATTTGAGCAGAGCGCTCTAAACTAGTTGTATGTAAACCACCATACTACACACTCTACAGCCAGGGCCTAGATTTCCATTGGATGTGTTTCTTAGAGCACAGTCCTGTTTTTCATTATGTAAATCCTTCAGCCCTGCATATGACTCTTAGGGTTGCGCACTTAAAGCAATCTTCTAGTCTTCAAAATCAATTTGAGCTAACCTGTCCATTTAATAACGAGTGCAGCGAATCAGGAATTACAAGGGTTCAAAATGATTACTGCTAGAAACCTGGTCAAAAAAAATAAAAAATTCACCCGAGGGAAGCATCGAGTATTTGTTACTGACACTCACCACCAGCCAAAAGTACTTTGGTAAATTAAGCAGAATGAGCAATGTACCCAATTGTTTGTTACAAAATTGCCTTTATACATGCTGCTCAACGAGACGACATTCTTAATGCCTTGGAATGTCTGTTTCTCAGTTGGATTGAGGTGATAGAGAGAGACAGGGAATGCGGACAGACACAGTGAAAACACCAAAGGCAATAACATTTGCATTTAAAAAATTTAAATAATATGTATACTTTAATAACTACTGAATGACTTGCATACCTGTGTTGTTGTTTTTTTTACATTGAGCAATGACCTCTAGAAATATTATTTTTTAAAGAAAGCTCACATGGATCTGACTATATCGCAGACTCATATCAGTCACTTAAGAGGAGACAGGTAAATTTGTTCAGTCAAGTTCCTCAATTAAGGTAACAAAGGGCAGACTGCACTTCAGTTTTTCCATACACGTACTGGGATAGTTTGAAAGGAAGAAGAGGCCTTGGGGTATAGTCTGGGCAGTAATATGTAAAAGTAAAAATTAACTGTTCTAATCCGGGAGTGGGGCTACTGGATTGCTCTGTGCAATGTGAGCATTGCAAATAAAAACAACATCAAATAATAAGGGTATGTTTAATAGAAAAGTGAGAGTTCCAGTACAGCTAGTAATATTATTGGTGATAATCAAGGGCAATTGATTTTGTGGTCAGTAAACCATTTGTTGATTTTGATGCATGTCCTGCAGGAAAATCCAACCATGGCCCATTTTAAGCTTTCTGGCAGAGAGTGTCAGGTGTTCATTTAATATCTATTGATATTTGATAGGAGTCCATGATGACATGTATCCTAATAAATTGTCCAGGTCTGTGGCTGAAACACAGATCCCAAACATCAAAGCCAGCGTGAAAACTACAGTTTAATTATCAATCCAATGTTAATTTATTTTAGATTTTATCTTCTGCTTTACAAATTGAGGTTTGATCACACACAGGAGGCTCCAGCAAGGTCTAGCAGGCTATTAACAGCACCAGATAAAGAAATTCTAAATTAAACAGACTGTGCAATAAAGGACGTTTTAACATTAGATCTTACTTTACAGGATGTGTTTATGAATGCTGTGCAAGTCACATGAAGAAAGGTGTGACTAGAGCTGCATAAACAAAGTGATTTAACTCCTAAATTGCAGAGAATTGAGCAGTGAGACTGCAGGGCATGATCTATACACCAAAACTGCTTTATTAAGCTAAAGTTGTTTTGGTGACTATAGTGCCCATTTTGTGAAGCTCAACGACTTTTTGCCGTACATCACAAATATATTCCTTGGGGTTACCCATTGCGATGAATGACTAAGGGGATTGGCCTATGTGTTACCTTATATTTATACCCATGTGAAACAGAAAGTCATGGTTGAACAATTTCCTGTTGCTGGTTACCCAGATGTACCAAAAATGTAAAATATCAATGGGCATATATTTCAAATATGTTTTCTAATATGAATTCCTAATGGAGTCAATAATGCGCCACACATTTAACAAAGATTTTTCTTTTTCTTTTTTTAAATAAAGATGTGCAGTGCTTGCAATGGTTTGATATTGATAAGAGCAGAATATTTCTTTTTGATTTTTTTTTAAAGAAAGGATCACATTTACCAAGGATGCCAAATATTAGTGGAGGGCACTGTGTGTGTGTATATGTGTGTATATATCTACATACATAAACCCACACACACACACATACATATACATAGTAAAACGTTATGTTTCCAAATGTTCAACAATGCCCTTCGGGTCTTTTTGTCTCTTAAGCACGCAAAGACCTGTTGAGTAGCATTCAGAGAGACAGAGTGTCACTCACTTTTAGCAGTGGAGGCTCTGCAAACTTCCAAAATGTCACTTTGTGTAGTGAAAGAAATAAAATATACACACATCCTCAAATCGTGAAAATACATCTTTTTAATTAGCAATCAAGTTGTGCCCATCAGCAGAATTAACAGTGGCACATCACCAAGATCTTTACTTCTAATTTCTCAGCACAAAACAGGTTAAAGCCAAAACACTAGTGATCTGTCTAACTATACAGTGTGGGAACGTAGAATTGCCAACACGGCTTGTAGTATTCACATGGTTCAATCATCCATCCGACAATGTGGACCCTGTAAGTGGAAACATTGCCAGATCCACTTTCATGAATGATTGAATAATCCATGCTCACCGTAGACTCGGTAGCCTTGTCTCTGGGTCGGTTTACCAGATTGCACCGGGGGTTCCTAGGAGCAGGAGACCCCTGTAGCACCATCCACTGCGTAGTAACAATATCTAACGTTAAAGTCATACTGACTCCATTATCACTTTGATTAAAGAAGAACTGCACCATTAACATAGTGACAGCTCCCATTTCCTTTACCCGAACAAACGCAGTTGGTGTGTCTACTTGGTGGAAAAGTGCAGTGAAGCAGTTAGGGTCACCATCTACTCATGATGCCCAAGGGATGCACATGCTGCTTTTAAAGTGCCATACAATCATGCTCGAGCATTCATTCCATTGCAACATACAAATGCATGTGCCCCTTACCGTCCCAGAAAACCCAGCGCCATGAAAGTCAAGATAATTTGCCTTGTATGCCAGTTTATGCCTTCAATGCTTGGCATACAAAGCAAATTTAAAAAAAAAAAAAAAACAACAACTTAATCTATAGAAAAAATATATGTTCAAAAACTCAGGAATTTACATTTCCCTAAACCCTGAACTCATTAAAATGAACCAAAAAACAAAACAAAAAAACTAATAAAAGTTTGCCACAAGAAAAAGGAGGTGACAGTTATAAATACTTTTAAACATGATGTACCAGGACCATCATAAGAGGAGTTTGCTTAACCTGTGTCATAAAGGGGTTAAGTATATAAAATCCAACCTGTATTATCTAAACACATGTTTAACAAAAAAACTACAACGCCCCCCCACCCAAACCATAAAAGCAGTATGAATGTAATTAACCATTTAAGAGCGCTGCACACTACTCTGACACGAGAAGTGTTCCGATTACCACAGTTACGTGTGACAAAGCTAACCGTTCTATGTCAATCTTAATACACTTGTCACTCAGTATTACCCATCCTCATTAGTCACAATGAGAAAGTTTATCTCAGGAACATGTATTAAATCATTCTCGCTTTACAATGAGACCGTGAAATTCCTTACAAAACACGAGGAGGGGACGACTAACAGCAGAAACCTCTTCCTGTCAGCTTTATTTCTGATTTCCTGTCCAGGGGAATAATCCATTTATTAGAAATTCATGTGAAGCAGTACACTGAACACAATTCAAAACAAAAATGATCGACCCGGCTTCCTAGAGAGCAAATACCAGATGAAGGAGACTAGAGGTTGTGATTCTCAAGGATTAGGCTTACTTAATTGTATAGATATTGATTTAGAGATGAGATGGATAGACTATCGCAGCTATAATTTTACCAAGAACCCGAGGGGTACTTGGGACAGCACCCAACCAGGTCCCCCCACCATAAATAAACGATATATATTAATCTATTGCTAGAAGCAAGGTCTACCCGATTATTTACAGGAGTTAAAGGTGATAGAAAAAAAATTAACTTGAAAACAATCTACCTAACTTAGAATAGGCTTTGCATACATGTCTGTTATAAACCCCCCACCATCCAGTATCCTTTGAGAGGCATGTGTATTAGCATGAGGTGAGGGGCTATAGAGCCCAGGGACTTAAATGGTTACTATAAGTACTATGACTACTTAACTGATTTAAAGTGGCCAGGGTGCCTGGAATTTATATTTTAGGCATTTAGTTATGAAATACTGCACATACACATTGGGGAGTTATTAACCAGCACAGAAATAGTCAAGGATCAGTCCTTCCACATTTACTTATTTCTAAGTTGTACTATCCCAAATCTGTATCTCTTTTAATATTGAACATGAATAAATGGGAAAGGCATACAAGTTTCATGAAGTTTTTGTAAATCTGGATATCCGAGTCCTCCTGAGCCAATTCCCCTTTTAAGTATAGGTCCACTCTTGGCTTCTTAGCTCCCCAAACATATGTGGATAATAGAATTTCCAATTCTTTTATTATATTGGGTGGTACTGCGATCGGAATAACTCTAAAAAGATACAATATTTTTGGGATCAAGTATGTTTTAAGGATATTTATTCATCCGAACCAAGAAATCTCTAGGCCCTTCCATCTACTGATTGTCTCTTTGAGATCTATAATCCGCTCAGAATAATTTTTATACAGTGTGGTCTTAAGAGTCTGAACAAAGTTTAATTTCTAAATATTCTACCTCTTTTTTGGACCAGTCCAACACTTTCATTTAGAATTGGAAAATTAGAAATATAAAAAGACATTATTTGAGTTTCAGAAAAATTTAGTTTATAGTTACAAAACAGACAAAATGTCTGCAGTATCTTTAGAACTTTGATAAAAGAAGATTCATGAGATGATAATGTTAAAAGTACATCATCAGCATAAAGGGAAACCAAATGGTCTTGACGACCTACCTTAATTCCTTTAATTGACAATGTCTTTCTCAGAAGGGCTGGCAATGTCTCTACTGTAAGAACATAAAGAACGGGTGTCAACGGGCATCCCTGACGGTTCATAGAGGTGAAAAATGGACCACTAATCCTTGCACTAGGAAGTGTGTATAGTGCCATAGTACATTCAGCAAACAGGCCTGTGAGTTAACCCGCAGAGACTGAGCCAAGAATCTCCAGTTTACTCTTTGAAATGCCTTTTTGGCGTCTAAGGCCATAATGATAGATGGAGTTTTCTTAATTTGGATTTCGTCTTTAATATTAATGACTCTGCAGGTGTTGTCTTCCCCTGACCTGCCCACCACAAAACCGACCTTGTCAGACCTGGCCAGATGCTCATTAATTGGATGAGAGTGGCTTTCTGATGCTCTCAGCCAATCTATAAGTAGCACGATTGGCTTTCTGATGCTCTCAGCCAATCTATACGTAGCACGATTGGCGTTCTGATGCTCTCAGCCAATCTATACGTAGCGCGATTGGCGTTCTGATGCTCTCAGCCAATCTATAAGTAGCGCGATTGGCGTTCTGATGCTCTCAGCCAATCTATACGTAGCATGATTGGCTTTCTGATGCTCTCAGCCAATCTATACGTAGCGCGATTGGCGTTCTGATGCTCTCAGCCAATCTATAAGTAGAGCGATTGGCTTTCTGATGCTCTCAGCCAATCTATAAGTAGTGCGATTGGCGTTCTGATGTTCTCAGCCAATCTATAAGTAGCGTGATTGGCGTTCTGATGTTCTCAGCCAATCTATAAGTAGTGCGATTGGCGTTCTGATGCTCTCAGCCAATCTATAAGTAGAGCGATTGGCTTTCTGATGCTCTCAGCCAATCTATACGTAGCGCGATTGGCGTTCTGATGCTCTCAGCCAATCTATAAGTAGTGCGATTGGCGTTCTGATGTTCTCAGCCAATCTATAAGTAGCGTGATTGGCGTTCTGATGTTCTCAGCCAATCTATAAGTAGTGCGATTGGCGTTCTGATGCTCTCAGCCAATCTATAAGTAGAGCGATTGGCTTTCTGATGCTCTCAGCCAATCTATACGTAGCGCGATTGGCGTTCTGATGCTCTCAGCCAATCTATAAGTAGTGCGATTGGCGTTCTGATGTTCTCAGCCAATCTATACGTAGCGCGATTGACTTTCTGATGCTCTCAGCCAATCTATAAGTAGTGCGATTGGCGTTCTGATGCTCTCAGACAATCTATAAGTAGCGTGATTGGCGTTCTGATGTTCTCAGCCAATCTATAAGTAGCGCGATTGGCGTTCTGATGCTCTCAGCCAATCTATAAGTGGCACAATTGGCATCCAGATTCTGCTGCTCTGCAGAAGCCGAATGTCGGATATCTGCTTTGAATATAAAGTATAATCAATATAAGGCATTAAAAAGAAAATATTTTCTAGCCCAAATGTCCATTTGAAGGTCAGTTTAAATCTGATATTTTTATTTTTTAGGCTCTTCTGGAACCTATTACTCAGGGGATAAGACCACTTTAAAAATATACATTGCTTTTATTTTCAGGGGTCTGTTCATAAAGGTTTTCATAACTACTGACTGTGCTTTACAGTATAATCACAATAGCCTCAAATCTTTGCTACAAAGTTATGATCTTTATTTCTGTTACTGTAATTCACACATCCTTTGTGAGCAAGAAAGAAAAAAAATGACCGCTAGAAACTACTTACGAAAATAGTGATTCAGATTAAATATTAATAGTACTTCTTCCACAGACCCTTTTCAAGGGAATTAAGGGGGAAGCTATAACAACTTTACCACCAAAGCTATGGGAATGTTATTTTTAGCCTAGATGGTGATGTAGACAAAGCAGAATCTGTCCAAGAGCAGATTAAAATTCCAGCATTTCAGTGTCAGCCAAGCCCAAGGATGGATAACCACCGATACTCCAGCTGTCGTGGACTACAATTCCCATGGTCTCAGCCAGCTGAACAGTGAATGCATAGGTTAGCCACCACTGACCCCTTAATAACTGGTGTTTATTCGTTTTTGATAATACATTTATGATAAAACTTAGAATTATGGCACATGTCATTGCTCAGCAGCTGTTTTGCGTTGGTACAGACCCAGGAATATTTTGAGAGATTATAATCTAAAAGAACTACAGATGTTCGCGCTTCTGGGTCTGATAGAACCTCACTGCCCGACTCTTGGGTAAGGTTCTGCACTCCAGTCTGAAAAACAAGGGGTAATTCTCAACCAGGTTTAGACTGGAATCCATCCCTTTGCTGTCAAGTCTACCAATATTTGAGGACACCTGTTCAACTATTCCAAGAAGCATCCCACTCTTATGAGCTGTAGGATCCAGAAAAGGGAATCATTCCCAAGATAGAACTAACCCCAGGTTTTGTCCTTAGTGACCTCTGTTAATTGCTAAGGGTCATATGTAGCCTTTTTTATATATAATCATTAACACATCTGGTAACCGTGCTGGTTCTGTAAATCTTATCAATATTAACTCTTTATCAACACACGGCATATGTGCAGTGGTGTATCCTTGTTTTGTGCTGCCCTAGATTGTGTTTAGATGATCGAACAAGCCCGAAACATAGATACAAGACAGACAGACAAGGCAAATAATTTTTGTATTTATTTAGCTATGCATACAAGTGAATGTATGATATGGAATTTGTACATTATCCATAGACAACGTAGGAATACACAGACACAACAGATAAGGAATAAGAATACTATAAACTCATAAAATGAGAGAAAGAGGCTTTACAAACAGAGATCATACAGGCAGACATTACTGCAAGATGCTAATGAAAGTTTAATTCTGCATCGCTGCAAAGCAACCCAGCAATATGCATTTTTTATACATGCCCTACATTAAGCATGACGGCTAGTGATAGACAGATAAATGCAGACACAAAACCATTAAAGTCAACCTGTAACCAAAATGTTGCTGCCTTGTACATGGAACACTGGTGTAACCAAGTGACATTTTAGCTCTGAATGTGCAACATCGAATGCAAAGTGATATAATTAATAGACTGGCGGGACAGCAAGGTTTCTGCATCGGCGGCAGGGACCTCTCTAGGCTGCCAGTGATATTTACGAAGGCGGAATTTGTTGCAGATTAACAAGGATTGTTTTTTAATTTAGGTATTCGAAATGCACTTTGAATTCCTGACAATTCACAGTTTAGCGAATAACCCTGAAAATAAATTAAATCTGTCGCTTTTTGTTCTCTTTTGGGCCCGGTCATTGTTTAATGTACGTTTTTAAATGTAAATAGACTATGGACCAAAAAAAAAATCTCCTCCACTGTGTCTGGTTTTCTTTCTCCCGTGCCAGGAGTGTACTGGTCTATTAAAGGGACAATGTAGGCACTATGACCATTTTATCTCATTAAATGGGTTATAGTGCCTGCAGTCTTATGGCACTGTCCCTCCATTCAGTATTAAACCATTTGCAAGCAGTTTAATATTATATAACGATCCCTGGCTTCCACACCCCGCCCCCACTAAAAGTATGGCCAAAACAGTGACTTCCTTCTAGCCATACCAATTCGTACCTGCATGGGCGCTGAATGAAGTCAGCTGATGGTCTTAGCCAATCACAGCTACCCATTGCAGCTCAAGGTTTTCTCTTTTAAATAAGACTTGTGCAATTAAAATAAAACCAATGGAAAATTAGGCATTACCCATATATATCCTACACGATATTTTATATGAACTATACTGAGACGATGTCCTCTACAAGTTGACTCTTTGGCCACAAATCTGTGACAAAGTTAGAATAGAGGGCAAGCTAAATGGAGGCAGGACTCCAGGAACTTTGTACTGTATTTTAGTGATTGCTCTTACGTGGAATCTACCATTGTTTTTCTGTAAATTTATACTCCTGTATGAGAAAAGCCTGAAGTGGTGCAGGGTAATTCCGTGTCACATAGGTGCTAATGTGCAAACATTTCTATATTTTGACTGCTCGAGATGATCTATTACCTGACAAGTTTGGTGTTCTTTAGTAAATGTTTCTCCGGGCTTACTTTACTGCACTGACGAACGATGGATGGCTGTGATAACACCAAATTAGCCTTGTAATTTTAAGTATGCCTTAATGAGCCTGAGTGTCAGATAACGGCCCATAGGCAAAAGTGAGCAAGTAATTTAATCAGAGTGTTGTGGCAGCATGTTTTGCTTTTGCGTATGAGTGGTAAAGAGATGAATCATTAATGCAAATATCTGGGATCGATAAACTCTTTAAAAACAATAAATATGGCACCTAGACATACACACCTCTCTCTATATCTACATATACCTTTAACAACTTTATTGGGATTATAGAACAACATACACTTCAATGAATATTTACAGGCAATAGTACATATCTATCTGACACGGTATAAACACACTATTCATTTCAGTTGGAATAACGAAGATCTACAGAAATTTGGGAAAATAACAAGGACAACGAAGGAGCCATTCTAATATGGAAGATATGTGAACCTACAAAGTGTAAGGGAGTAATGACTGACTTTGAGACCGCGACCAGACCCCTGTAATAATAATGGCCGGTCGGGAGGAAATGACAGCCTGTCACTTCCTCCCAGCATCCTGCAGGGAGGTAGCGCAGGAGGAGGCAGCCGCAGCGTGAGTGGAGAGGAGCATGAAGAGCTCCAGACCCCTCACTCCCACCAGCAGCAGGACTCCAAGCCACCTTCCTGGCACATAAAGTAAGCTGACAGGAGGGTGGCTGGAGATATAAAAAACAAAATAAAAAAATCACTTGGATGTGTATGAGTGTGTGTATGCATTTGTGTGTGTGTGTATATAAGTGTGTGAATGTGTATGAGTGTGTGTGTCATATATATATATATATATGTCAGTGTGCTTCTGTGTCTGCGCACACATCTGTGTATGTGCGTCTGTGTGTCAGGGTGTGTGTTTTTTGCCAGTGTGTGTATCTGTATCATGGTGTGGGCATGTATTAATGTTTGTGTGAGTCAGGGTGCATGTGTGTATCTATATGTGTATGTGTCTGTGTATCTATATGTGTATATGTGTCGGTGTCTATATGAATTTGTGTGTATGTGTATTTATATGCATCTGTGTGTTAATGTGCATGAATATCTGTGAATGTGTGTATGTATGTGGCATACATCCAAGCAGTCAAACACCAGTCAAACACCAGAACAACATAGACGCACACTCCTGCAATCTAACTAAAATATTGCATACACACACCCCTGCATTCAAACAAAAACAAATAATATACAAACACACCCCTTTACTCAAACACAAATACATCACACAAATGTACATCTGCATTTAAAAGTGAACATTACATTCAGACACACCCCTGCAATCAAACATTACATACAAACACACCCCTGTATTAAAACACAATAACTATATACAAGCACCCCTTCAAACACCAACACTGTACATTACACTATAGCGCCAGTAAATGCCGCAGCGCTGTACAGATATGCAACCTAGACATTTTTACTTGGGGTGCCTTGGAAAAAACACTGAAATATAAGGGCGCCTTGAACCTAAAAAGTTTGGGAACCACTGTGATAGAGAATGTTCAAATGCTGTAGCAAATCATCAGGGGAGATGTAGTCCTTAACATCTGGAATGCCAAAGGTTGCCTACCCCTGGTTTGGATTTAGGAGTGTAAGGGTGATCCAACGATAATATAGAAGCTTAAAGAGACTGTTCAATAGGAATGATTTTAGTGCATATCCACTAAATATGCTGGAGTGTGCCTGGCAGTTCACAATACCTCCAGTACCTGTCCACAGGCTGCACAGCATTCCATCGAATAGAGGAAGACATATACAGAATAGAATCAACACAGTAAAGGAGGAGACTATATTTAAAAGAAGAAAAACTACCACAACCAGAGGACATAGTCTTAAATTAGAGGGACAAAGGTTTAAAAATAATATCAGGAAGTATTACTTTACTGAGAGGGTAGTGAATGCATGGAATAGCCTTCCAGCTGAAGTGGTAGAGGTTAACACAGTAAAGGAGTTTAAGCATGCGTCGGATAGGCATAAGGCTATCCTAACTATAAGATAAGGCCAGGGACTAATTAAAGTATTTTGAAATATTGGGCAGACTAGATGGGCCGAATGGCTCTTATCTCCCGTCACATTCTATGTTTCTATATACACCTTGGTCACGGTTTGGTACCAGGGAAAATATCGACTTTTTAAAATCTCTTTAGGGCGAATAGTTTATGGGGGTGAGAGGGGGAGGGATTCAGGGAAGAATAGGGCACAATATGCTAATTGAGAGGAAGCTTTGAATAATTGCCATCAAGTGACTATTTGATGTAACCGAGTGCTCATCCAAAAATGCGCATGTCCACCATTCACTCTTCGGTAAATAAATCCGGTAATTTATTGCATAAAGTAAGACTTTCATAATATAGCTTTAAAGACACAAATGTAAAATACCTAAACAAAATAAATAATAAAATAAAACAAAATAAAGGGACACCAGGACAGAAAAGCTAGAGAGGAAATTTGGGCACAGATATGTGTTCCCTTTCCATAGACGCAGAACTGGCTGATATTGCACTGTGCGCCTACCCCTCACCTTCTGCATACTGCATTCCAGTTTTATACTAGACACGGATAACAACCCACAAAAAATACCCAGGTTTTTTTTTTTTTTAATATGGCAATAAAGAAAAGTAAAATATAAATAAAACAAATTAAAGGAATATAAAATAAAACTTCGTAACATATCCAAGGCTTATAAAGATTTACAATTTCGAGCTACGTAAAGGATATAAAACAATAAGGTTTAATATTGTGTTTATGCCTATTTCTGTTAAAATTTCTAATTATTAATGAACCTATTATGTTGGGAACATTAGAGGTTTGGGCTTTGCCCATCATTGGAAAATGACTACTAAAAACTACAAACCTCCCAATAAAAAGTATTAATATAAGAAACTTAGCAGACCGGAAGTATGTATGTATATTGAACGCATGTTAATTAGGAAGAATGAATATCGTACAAAGAATAATTAGATAAAGATACAGGTCAATGTAACTCACTCTTAAATCTGCTAAAGGAAGAGTTTTTAATTATTCTTTTCTATGTATACTGATTAATGAGAACAAACTTTGTATGATAACGTAATGTACATTTTTTTAATGTTTTATGAATGTATTGTGCTCGAAAGAGCTATTTTATATGTGTATTGAAAAATTTGAATGAAAAAAAATAAAAATACAACTTCGTAACAAACTATCCCAAATATACTACTATAATCACATTGTTTGAGGGCAAAGAGTATATTTTCCCAAATATTTTAACGTAGTAAATTCCCTTAAAAAAAAGAAAAGTGAAAGCATGTATTAGCTAGAATACACAGGCTCGAGTAGTCAAGCTGGGTCTTGGAGCAGTACGGCAAAAAGGATGAACTGCTATCATATCATTTAGCTGGGAAATCTCGAAATACTTCAAATACTTGGAGAAGTTACCTAATCAGGAAAGTTTTAGTATGTGTCTAGTCATGTAGCCATCTTTTAGTCAATCATCAGAAAATCAAAGGCAAATTGGCATGACTCAACCCAAACTTTAATACCGCATGATTGTGTCGTGTAAGCTTGTTTTGTGCGAGGGCTGCTGTGGTTTTAGCAGAGAGATTAACGACCGGACCTAAGCCGGCCTACAAACCTTACCCTGCTGATGCCTCAAGCTCTTTGAAGTCTGACCACCATACCTGGCATAACAACAGTGGGAACTAGACTAGTGTCACATCTAATCAACTTGCCTGCCTCAGCACTGCTAGCTATGGGGTGTACTAATTGGCCCAATTGCGGATTATATATATTTTTTCTTGCTACGGATTCAAGACAATAATTTAGCCAAACGATGGTTTTTATCTTCTTCTAATTAAGATTCCAAAGTGAGAAGAAATAGGATTAGACACACGAACTTCAAATTATTTCTTCTTTTAGAGACGTTATTCCCATTTGGAGCAGTGATAAATGTGAACTGATATAATAGGCATTATATAATGTATAGCGTTATAAATTATAAATAAAATCACAATATAATATTATATATGTAATGTTTTAAAAATATGTAACCGTAACTGTAAAAATACTTAAAACCACTGATTTCGCACAGGGCGAAGTCTACCTAGAATGTTGCAAAAATAATAAAGGATGCATAGGCTGATCTTAAAAGGGACACTGGAGCACTATAACCACTTAATCTCACTGAATTGGTCCCGGTGCATGGAATCTTCTGGTGCTGCATTCAGTGTTAAACCATTTAGAACTTACTTTGTTGGGCATTGTGATGAGCAACACTGAGAAGCTATGTTTTTCATCATCTCCTTTAGAAAGCCGGAAAAAGTGTAGAAGAGAACGGAAAACAAATTCCGGAAACTTGTACCAGTGAATTAGTAGTGATCACTTATTTTAACGATATGTGCATTTATTACTTTATATATAATTGTGTCACATGTCACTGTCCACACTAAGTTCAGAAGACAAAGAAAGGACAAATGGCCCTAGAAAAGCACAATATTCTCACTAGTTAAAATTCTACACTTATCAATACTCAACCATATTTGCTGGAAAAAAAGCATTAAGGGATGATAATAAAGATATAGACACACTTTATCCTCCTTTGTCATTCTTTGGTGTATTAAACAGGTGTTGAAATAGAAGCTTTAATATTTACACATGGGAATATTTTGTTACATCTTTGTCATATGTAACATATTTACTGCCCCATGTTCAGGTTAATATTGCTATTAACGGAAAAATATACAAAAAGTAGATTCAGATGTGTAAACCTAAACACAGTAGCCAGTGAGGGTTGCTCAAGCCTCAAGCCAGTTTGTCTGACTGGTCAGTCTAAGAGTTTCTATGAGAAAAAAAAACCCATTACTTTTTAGAACCTTAAATTTCAATACATCATGAATTGCCCTGAATATTTTTGAGAAGTGTTGGCGAACTGAGCTTGTGGGTGAGGTTAATGAACTGAATATGTGCTGGGACAGAGGTAGTGGTTGGTGTGTTGGAGAAAGGAGGTACGAATAATTGTGGAAAAGAAATAGATTGTTGTTTTAGGATGAACAAAAATGGCTGGAGGCAGGTAATGTATCTGTCATGAGAAATCATCATTATCCTACAGAAATAAGCAGCACCAATTTAATTGTGACAAATGTTCTGAGCAGCCTGCCCATTAAGGAAAAATCAGAACCTTTTAGAATTTTTAAGAAGGAATTTAGGTTTTTACATTCATAAAAATACGTACACAAGATGTTTTTGCAATATTCTAAGCAGGACATGTTACAGTAGTCAGTAGGCAACACACATACAGTAATCTCAGACCATGAGAATACAAGAATTGTCTCTCCTTGCATTGAATCCCAAATTAAGTTGCAGATTTAGGTTTGTCCTGTTGCACAACAGAAAACAAACCACTGTACATTGTTTCTTAAATCGCTCTCTACACTTTGGTCTTGACAGCAGTAAATAGGTTCTAGAAAAGAAAAGGCAACTCGTTGATACAATTGGCCTTAAGTAGCTTCTTAAAGGAGTGTCTTGTTTAAAAGAAAACCTTTGGCACACATGCTGAGCTGACCTGCTTGAAGGCCTAACCGCCTGATTAACTATTAACTACTCCCAATAAGATTAGATAATTAAACACATTGGTGAGCATTAGTTGGGAAGGAGGGCGTCCTAATTTGTCACTGGATAGGTCCTTTGCGTGTGATTTATAAGGCAGTTCTGCTTGCTAATGTTTAGTTAAAAAGTGAAAGACAACACTTAAGTTTCCCTAGAAAGTGACCAGCTGAACAGGGCACAGGGTCAGAAAAGGGCTAAAGTGGTCACTTAAGGGTGAAGGCCCAGAGACCAAAGCCGTGCCAAGTTACATTGGCCATCATTTGATGATGAACTAAAATATGTTAATTTATTGGTGGCAATTCTCTCTTTTTTATGGTTTCAAGCCGTTAAGACAAGTGGTCTTCTTAAAAGCTTTTCATTTGAAAAGGGATTAAGGAAAGTGGTTTGTGGGGTTATTGTAAGGGCTTTGTTTAGAAAATAAGCCTCACTGTACCTATCGCCTGCTCAAATGAGAAGCCAAGGTTCTCTCAGAAGGGTAATTGGGCAAACCCATTTTATTTTTGAGGCAAACATACACTGAAAAAAAAGATAGATGAAAATAAATAAAAATATTGTTTAAAAGAGGGAATTCATACATTAAAAGTGTTTTAATAAAACTGGATCACAGTATAGCATACAGCTCTTATGTTGTTAAAAATGTATTTCCAACACAACCAAAAAAAGAATTTATCCTCGCTGGTGGTTCCCCATCTCTTTTTGCACTCATGTACCCATTTAGAAATAATTGCTAGTAACATTATTCTCAAAATAGTCCATGCTAAAGTGATCTCATCTCGCTAATTTATAGCAACTAATTACTGTATCAGATGTACCGTTTAACTGAATTAGGTCCTCGGCCAGGCCCGGCCTCAAATCCCATTTTAAGATGCTATTACGTGATTCAGAATTTTCTGTATCATAGTACACAAAGTTATTCAACTTGTTTGATTTATTATTATGAACGTTTAAAGATGCGACACCTCAATTGAACGGATGCAGTTTGCGAAGAAGAGAGCGTAAAGTGGGTCTTCATTTTGAAAAAGTTTATTTACTTAGCGTTTGGAAGGGGTTAAAAAATTCTGCTTCTTACCTCAATAGCGAAAAGTTTCCTCTTTAATTTAAATGCCAGGTCTTTTGTATCGGATGCGTCAGAGATTAAACTGTTGAGCCGAGGAATCTTGTGGACATGAAGCAAACCTTTGGAAAAAAAATTGCAAGAAATCAATAAAAGGAGGTCCGAAATTTAGAAAAATGCTCCCCTCAACATGCATAAATTAGAGTCTTAAAAGGCAATCTCAGTATATTTGCACACATTTACCCTCCTTCCTTATTTAGACTGGAGATTGCTACTTGAGACCACTCAAGCAAGCCGGGGTGATTATGCTCAAGTAATGAAGCAGAATAAGATACAGGGTTCCTTGTGCAAAGGAAACTAATTGCACTTGGGTACAGATGTACAGATGTAAAGAGGAATCTTAATACTTGTCAAAGCTACAGACGGTTTGCGTGCCATTTCTTGTTGTATTTGCAGTAAGCAAATACGGCTATCGCCTTGCATGCTGCCCACGGCTCTGTGGGGTGATCTTTATGTTATTAACTGCACCAGTAAGCAGCCAACATAACATGGTTTATGGGTTACAGATAATCAGTGACATCCTATTTAAAAGGATTTAGAAAAAAAAAAAAAATATTTACACATTGGTGTTATATAGTATAATGGATGCTGCTTGACATATATTAATATTATTTTTTTTTAAATAAATAAATAAAAAATAAAAAAAAGTTGTTGAGTACAACACTGAGTAAGCCCGGTTGTTTTGCCTTTCTGTTTGAAGACAAGGTGTGTTTAATGTTCTGCTTGTGTTTGCAGGGTTCTAAATGCCATAGGTACAACAATGCCAGCCCGAAAGTCTGTCAGCTGAAATTAATGCTGATCTCTTTTGACAAGGACGCTGGATGTTTTTTTTTTGTGCTGCCTAAAATCATTTCTTGACAACCCAGGGGTAATTTTCCATGGCTGATCACTATGAAATCGCTACGGCCATTCTGGAGTACAGTTTGCTTTTCATAAAACAAAATGAAAACAGAAATTTATCAAATTTATAAAAAAAACAAAACAAAAACAAAAAACACAAAAACACAGACACCAGTAAGGTTTGATTTTTATAAAAAAGTTAAGCTTTCTTAATTCAATATCTTCAGATTTAAAAACATAACATTATATATTTTTATTTAAAAAAAAAAATCTTATTTAAAAATAAACAGAATGTAGGGGGGGGGGGGATAAAAAAATACACACACAATTTCTTTTTTTTTTTTTTACATTTCGTTAGGCCTCTACAATTAAAGACGGTAAAAGTAATGCTGAGAACAATCTATATTACATACCGGTATATGCTTATTTTATTCTCCGTAGGATAATATAGCAGATAAAGTTCTCTACTCCGATTTTGCAGCAGAATTATAAAATGATTACCTCCAGCAACAGAATTATAAAAAGGTCTGCCCTTAGAGAACCTGGGACACTAGGAAGGGGACTAAAGATCAGTCTTTAATGAGATTTTAGGAGCATTGTGCAGGGTTTGGAGCTGCCTAGGCCACATATGCTGGGGGTGCAACTAGCCCCTCGACACAAACGTGCAAATATCTCAGTATGTTTCAGGCTGAAATACTTAATATACAGACTCCTACCACCATAACCACTTCTAAACGCACAAGTAGCCATGGACGTTGGAGTAACCATTTAAGGAAAGTACCACTTCAGTTGCCAAGATGAGTAACTCACAATCCATCAGTGACAAGAAGCCCACAGGTGGGCAAACTGCAGACATCATAGACAGCGGAGAACAAAATGGAGGGGCCCTGGCAGGGGCGGGCTGGGATGGGGGGCAAATGCCCCCCAGGCCGTCCTAAATCATTTTAAAACCGGCCGATCCTAATGCCGATCCTCTGCTGCAGCCACCTGAGCGCTCTCTAAAGAGCCTCAGGCGGCTGCAGCACTGCTTCTCTCCTCACCTCCCCTTCCCTGTAGCGTGGCCAAGCTCTTCTCCGGTCCGCAGTACCCGGCCGGACTGATAGGAAAGTGCACACTCAGTGTGCGCTTCCTGTCAGTCCAGCCGGGTACAGGAAACAGAAACTCAGCGCGGTACAGGAGTTTCTATTTGCTGTACCCGGCCGGACTGACAGGAAGTGCACACTGAGTTAGTCCAGCCGGGTACCGCGGACCGGAGAGGAGCTCGGCCACGCTACAGGGAAGGGGAGGTGAGGGGGGAGTAAGAAGAACGGGGGGGGGGGGGGGGGAGTAAGAAGAACAGGGGAGAGGGGGGAGTAAGAAGAACAGGGGAGAGTAAGAAGAAAGGGGAGGGGGAGAGTAAGAAGAACAGGGAAGGGGGGAGTAAGAAGAACAGGGGAGGGAGGGGGGAGTAAGAAGAACAGGGGGGGTAAGAAGAACAGGGGAGGGGGAGTAAGAAGAACAGGGGAGGGAGGGGGAGTAAGAAGAACAGGGGGGGTAAGAAGAACAGGGGAGGGAGGGGGAGTAAGAAGAACAGGGGGGGTAAGAAGAACAGGGGGGGGGTAAGAAGAACAGGGGAGGGGGAGTAAGAAGAACAGGGGAGGGGGAGTAAGAAGAACAGGGGGGAGTAAGAAGAACAGGGGAGGAGTAAGAAGAATGGGGGGTAAGAAGAACACAGGGAGGAGGGGGGAAGTAAGAAGAACACAGGGAGGAGGGGGGAAGTAAGAAGAACACAGGGAGGAGGGGGGAAGTAAGAAGAACACAGGGAGGAGGGGGGACGTAAGAAGAACACAGGGAGGAGGGGGGATAGTAAGGGTGAGGAGAAGGGGAGATCAAGAGAACAGGGGGGGACTGAGAAAAACACAGGGAGGGTGGGTGGCGAGGAGAACACAGGGAGGATGGGTGGTGAGGAGAACACAGGGAGGGTGGGTGGTGAGGAGAACACAGGGGGGGAGGTGAGGAGAACACAGGGAGGGGGGTTGAGGAGGTGAGGAGAACACAGGGAGGGGGGAGGTGAGGAGAACACAGGGAGGGGGGAGGTGAGGAGAACACAGGGAGGGGGAGGTGAGAAGAACACAGGGAGGGGGAGGTAAGGAGAACTCAGGGAGGGGAAGGTGAGGAGGACACAGGGAGGAGGGGGATAAGAAGAACACGGGGGTGAGGAAAAGGGGAGATGAGAAGATCACAGGGAGGGGGTGAGTGAGAAGAACACAGGGGGGTGAGTGAGGAGAACATATGGAGGGGGGGAGTGAGAAGAACACAGGGAGGGTGGGTGAGGAGAACACATGGAGGGGGGGTGGGTGAGGAGAACACATGGAGGGGGGGTGGGTGAGTGAGGAGAACACAGGGAGGGTGGAGGGGGGGATGAGAAGAGCACAGGGAGGGTGGGTGAGAGGAGAGACCACTAAGGGGCAGAGGAGAGCTCTAAGGGACAGAAGGGAGAGCTCTATAGGAGTTACTGATTAGCATAACATCAATATCCGTTATAAAACCAGGAAAAGGTGGGCATGGATGGTGAACTGATTTGGTGGTGCAGTGGGCCACTTGACTGGTTTTTCCCCCCCAGGCCTAAGGCTGCCAGTCCTCCCCTGGGCCCTGGTATTGAAGTCAGTGCAAGAATAATAAATGTAAATTAAGGCAAAGGACAATGGAGGAGATTAATCATTAAAATGCAAAGGGCAACTGAAAGAAATAAAAAAAAATGACAGTGCCGCTTTAAGAAGAATTGGCTGCATTTGTTTTCCCTACCACTGCTGTGTGAGATGTGTCAGACTGTTTTGACTATTATTTGCTTACCCTTGTAAGATCTAATAAAACTTCATACAGAAAAAGAGAATTGCCTGTGAAGACCATAATGATTTGCTTTGATAATTTCAAACAAAATGGAGCCCCACTTCTCTTAAAGTGACGACACTCCTGCCTTGTGATTGGGGAGGAGGGGTGCTCTACACAACATTTACAGATCCAATACAGATATTTCTAGATTGTAAGCTCTTCTGAGCAGGATGCTCATCAACCTATTGTTCCTGTAAAATTTAGCTTTGTTAAATTTCCCCCTTTATAATATTGTAAAGCACTGCTGAATGCCGTTCAGTATGGTTGTCACTGCGGTATATGTTGGCGCTGTAAAAATGACGATAATATCCCGATTAATTGTTCTGAATTATTTCTGTTGGATACCTAACATGACATTAGTTTACGTATTGTGTAGAACAGGAATATTTTACATAGTATTTGTCTTGTATGGTCATTGTATATTTTACACACTATCTGTCTGAATCCTGCAAGGCATATAAAAACTGGCAGCTTAATCTGGGTCTGGAGCTGAATTCTAAAAGGAATCTAACTCATGCTTGGGCAGCGATGGGACTTTACTATTTGGGACAATGTCATCTCCCTTAGTAGCAAAGATTTTCAATTCACTGTGCTAAGTATTCACTTGGACTACATGCTAACCATCCGAACATGCTTACATTCAGTTTAAAAAAATTAAATAAAAATCCTTTTAGAAATAAAACCATTAACATATTAATGCTGAAGACTTCCCATGCATTTACATGCGATTGAAATCGCGGGAAAGATATCAACATAATATATGTACATATATGTTATTATAGCCTGTATATCCAGTTACTGCAATATAAAGAATGCTTAAATGTGAATCTGGTCCAATCTACAGAGAATCACTTCTTACCAGGGCCGACTCAGATTGCAAACATTTTTACATGTGTCTGATACTTCAGTTTTCATTTTCTGCATTTTTTAGCTATTGAGTAGGAGCATATACACTTTGTAATAGTGGTTCTTAAGGAGGACAAAGATGCCACGAGTTGCTTACTCCTATCGTTCATGTCATACATACTGTAATGAACAATGATGATATGAAATTATTACAGGATGGGGGTCCGCCACTTAGCTCTGAAAGGGTGTCAGCAACCTGTGGCATATGTAGTGCATTTGCCCGGCACGCAAGGCTGCCAGACCATAACAGGTTGAGAAGATCTGGGGTTTTCCCCTGGACTCGGACTCTCAGGAGTCCTGGTGGGACCTCTTCAGATATCTGCTGGTGCCAGCACTAGGGTGATTGCAGCAGGTGGTGAGTGGCAGTCCATAATTTACTGATTGGAGCGCTGTCAGTTCATTTACTTCCACGCTTGGAAAGCATCCCACAGCCACCTTAGCCCCAACCCTTGACCAGTACCTGGCTAGCCCAGCCCGCACTGGAGTGCAGGGATGCCACACACAGCTACAGAAGAAACCAAATAATAAAGTCCACAAGCAGACCACCAAACAGAACCCCCACAAACACAACACAAACACATACACACAACTTTGCAAGCGGTACCCCAAGCAACAACACACACACACACACACACACACACACAACATATCACCCACATATACGATCCCACAAGAAACCCACACAGAGAGCATGATACACAGCCCATATACAAACGTAAAACACAAAATACCACAAAAGTGCTCATGTTCATACACAATATAACAGCACACACAAATGTAAAATACAACCCTACAAACCAGCTGCAGCACACATTCATAACATAAGCAGAATACAGCAACTGGCACGCCAAGGGACTTCAAGCTCTTGGTTTGGCACAGTGTTGCTAAAAGGTTGCCTACCCCTGCTCTAGACATACAATGATCACCAACACTATGGCCCCACCACACTCCAAGGACGATGTCACTGAAGTCCAAGAAGACATTTTGTAAAGAGGCTATACGACCTTGAAGATGACAGACAGTTTTATTTATACATTGGGCAATACAAATGATTAACAATTGTTCTAATTATCATATAATAACGATCCTTTACCAGCCAATGTAGGACCCTAGCTATCACAAGCCAGCAGCATTGACTCTCTGGTACCAACTGTTACCGACCCATCCTTTACACCATGTCACACAAAGCTTTGTTCTCAGGAGAAATTACAGTGCTTGCCAGGCTGTTGGCTCATCATTCCATGGGTATAGCTGGTGGCCACAGAAAGACTAAGCATATAGGATAATAAGTCTACTTATTAAATAGATGATACTCTATGTCGGATAGAACCTTGGCTAATATAATGTATAAACAAACCCATCAGATTAAATTGGGACCCTGTCATGTTGAAGAACTATACAATTCTTTTTAAATAACACAATTTCACTGCACAAGTAAAATTCCCATAGACGTCCGGGTGGATGGGGTGGGATTGAGGAGACAGGAGACTAATGCTCGCTAGAAAAAAAAAATGCAGAGCTGATTTGACTTTTTGCTTTTTTTCACCCTCCTATTCTCATTCAGAATCAGCTTTCATTTAGTTGCTTTCACACGTCAACCATACCAGGAATGCCAGACATGAATTTTGGCAAAGAACCAAGCTTCTGCAGTTTTCAGTACACACAGTATAAAGGAGTCGCTGGTAGACATATTGTATTTATGTTGGGAGGATGAAAGCTGTTCTGAGAAATGAGATGACAAATGAATACACTCTGTGAGAGTTCCCACATGTGGGCCTCGGAGATCCCCAGTACCAAGGTATCTCGGTTAGCTCTCAGAAGGCACGCATTACCTTTTATACTTTCTGTGCCATTCACTAAATGTCAATGTGTGTGTAACTCTATTACACAGTACAACGCTGGGGAACATGCTGGCAATTGATAAAGAATAAGAGAGGCTGGACTACAAAATAGTTTAATTGGATGGTGGAAGCCAATTTATACTACTGAATTAGCGTTATGTAGCAGAGTTAGGAAATAATGGCTTGAATGAGAACTGTGATATGTTTAATTAAAAAAATAAATAAATACAAAAAAAAGTAAATTCTGCATTGAAAGTATTTTTGAATGTACGACACAACTGTTAATATTTTTCATATATGGCTGTGTTCCATTCTTGTTTCATAATACTCTCCTATGATGTCACTGCCGCCCTGTGAAAATGGCACAGTGAGGGCATTTCATGCAAATTCATTCCCTTTTTCCATAATGCAATGTATCTGCCTCCTAGCGCATGTTTCACATAATTCTGCGTTTCTACTTGCATTTAACTTTGACTTGTTCATCGTGAAACCAACCTGCTTCAATTTGGGAGAGAATAAAGGCAACCCGGCGTCCCATGCCAGGCTGTTTGTCAATCAAGTAGGCTGGCCCACCAAGAGTCGACCATTCAGGGAGCACTCATTCTGTTTTCTACTGCCCTGAGCATATCACATGTACGTCTACCTCCAATGATACGCTTACGCTATGCTGGTGGGGGACAGTTCCCTGGTGTACCCAAAAGTGGTACACCAGGGAACAATGCCAGAGCAGGACCTTAAAATCAGGATGAGCCTGACGAAATTGGGACAGTTGAGAGGCGTGCTAGTGGGCTCAGGTGGGGATACCCGCAATTTAACACTCACTCCTCCCGTTCAGTCAATTAGATCACACAATAAAAGGCTTAAACGACAACTCTCCCCAATACTAATCAGTATGAATTAGGTGGTAAATCACTTTTTCTAAACCTATAAATAATTAAAACTAGCAGCGTTACTAAATGCCTTCCTTGGGTCTCTGAATGCAAAGCTTCCCAGTTCAAAACTATTGATTTCATGACAAGTTAGACTCGCTAGTCAGATGACTGGCAAACCTTCTCTCTGAATATGAATTCCCTAATGCCTGCCTATTGAGATATACATCGGTTTGACTCATGCCTCTGTAATGTGATTTGACAACATGCAAGGAAGTTCCATGTTCGTTTTTTGGTGCTTTAATGCACTTTACTCAGAAGAAGAACAGAACATTTCAAGAGATTAGTGGCAGGGAAATTTGTAAAGGATTTATTCCATTGGCAGTAGTCTCTACACAATTTAACAATGAACATTTGGGGGCAAGGAAAACTATTAACACACTGTCTGCTACATTTTACAAAACTAGATTTTTCCTAAAATTACAAGACGGAGCGATTTTACAGCCAAAAGACTTGTGAATAAGCCATTGCCTTTTAAAGTTTTGTGGAGAGCGGAGATTATTCATTTTTTTTTAACAATATAATAATTATGCAAAATGCACCATACCTTTGAATCAAGGCAATAAAATAATATATTGTAACTCAAATCTATATTGAATGCTTGATCCATAGGTTTTAGACTTGTGTGGTGTGGAAATATTTGGTTCGGTCGAATCATTTCGTCCAAAGGGGAAAAAAAATGAATTCAGTCCAACTGAATTTCATCAGTGCGGCGGTTTGGTTCGGACCAGATATCGTCCATGGAAACCATTGGGAAAACGATTCTGACAACCGTAAGGGTGCAAAAATGCGCTAGTCACTGCACTACCAAATATATACTTAATATTTATATATGGCTATTCTATATTTACGGAAGTTAATATTGGTCGAAATTTGGTTTACTGAATAGTATAGTATAGGATTCAGATTCAGTCAACATTCTGTTTTGTGTTTTTTGTTTTTTTTAAGTGTTTGCTTACTTTTGAGCATTTGACTGTAAATTTTAATCATTTGGTTTGGCTGAGTCCTACTTTTTTATTTTGAGGCTGTCCCTAGCCATCAATCATGTTATTTTGGGGTGCCATGGCCAGAAAACCGAACCACAAACAACCGGACCACCTCATGCATTGTCAGGTTTCCACTAATCTCAGCCATTCCCGGGACATACACGTCTGCCGAGATAAAGGCTCCCAAGACTTCGCACAGGTGATTTTTGCATTACCCGTTTATTATGGGGAATAATTACACAGTTAACATAGGTATCCATGCAGCACGAGATACAAAAAGACTGAAACAAGGAGCAGATCACATAGAATAAATAGTATGTATAATTTATAGCATGATCTGCCCGTTATTTTCTATCCAAAGGAATGTGTGACTGGCCCTATGTAGTCCTAAGATATACACTTGTCCTGCCTAAGATTAGTGGGAGGTTGCCATTAATTCAGTCCCTCTCCCAGTACAGCGTAGGACCATAGCCACACATCACAAACACACATTGCTGCATTGTTTCTGATTTACAATAAACTGTGTTGATTGTGTGATCGATTTAATTGCAGGCTACCAACAATAACTAAAGGGATGATATAAATATAGAGTGATGATACAGGCAGACTAGTATGACTAAAGAGACTGCACATCCCAGTTTAATACATTGATAATAAATAGGATGTCTACAAGAATCACTTCACTGGGTTTGACTGCAGACCATGTTCAGTTCTTTCCAAACAGGACTCACCATGATAGTCTTTGTATAGTGGATTGGTTTCTCTCTCTGAGCCGATAAATGATTCAAGGCCAACTACCGTATCGGACAAGCTTCTTACTCGCATCATAATTGCTTTATTCTGTAAAACACACAAACAGAATTCACATAATTAATGTTCGTGGAATACATTTGTCTCTGATCAATGAACAATACAATAGTGAGAAAGACATTTAAGCTACATAACTTTACTCAATGTGCAGCGTATATGCAGAGAGATTAGTGAGTTAGAATGCGGAGCGGTAGCATCATTTATTTACATTCTATTGACACCACTTGTGCTTCTGACTATGCACTAAAAGGTCTCTTTCAAGCCTGGTTATGTCCATCATAAACAGAAGATTGAGTTAATGATTGCCCCCTGCCCTCACTTTCATACTAGTACCATTGCAACTGCAATTCATTGGACAGTGTGATCTGTGACTACTAGGGTACATATCTGTCTTATTCTGCTTTCCTGCATTTCTCTGTGTCACTGTGAATGAGGGAGCAAGGTATAACATGAGAACATATTTTCTGGGCCTTTATCCACAGTATGGAGCAACTCCCGGCAACAGGGTAGGATAAAACAACACTGGCTGCTTTTAGAACACAAGGGGTCAGGGCAAAGGTGCTGCACTACAAATATGATTATAAAGCCAGCAGCACGCACCGAACCTGTAAATGTTAATAACTATGCCACTACCGATACATCATCTGCTTTTACACTCAACGGATCACAACTTTTCAATTAAACTTCCCTTTAATTACCCAAATCCATATTTAAAGAATACGAAAAGAAAAAACACAAAAAATACCCTATCAAACAAACTGTAGATTAATGTAGTTTTAAAAACAGGAACCCAATATAATAGCATTTTATTTTATATTTTTTTTACAAGTTATTAAAATGGAGAGAAGTGTGTATACAAAGGTTGGTGTATATATGCATCTCTCTGTTGCCAGTGTATACACGATATTAGGAGTAAAAGGATTACAATGATAGTGTTGTAGCCTCTGTTGATTAAGAAAAAGTGTTCACATGATGGGACTACTTAAACGTCTGGCAGGATTATAGTCATTGAATCCTGGATAGACTTTTTTGTGCACAGGGATCTGAAAAAGCCTAATAAAAATAACTTAGAGACTTGACAAGGCACTTAATATCATCTGCCAGTACCTTAATACCGTGCTTTCATGATGAAGATACGTGAATTTCACAGAGACGGAAGAGATCGAGTGGGTCGATATAAGCACAGGGCCAAAGCAAGATCAATAAAACTTTTGAAAGATTAAACTTAGCCCTTATATTTGTTAGACGAGGAGACCAAAGACACGGTCATAGATTTAAAGGTGCAGAACACCAATTTGTTACGGTATATGCTATTTATCATATTTGATTCTTCTCGTTTTAATTGTATATCCAAAGTAAAACAGATTAAAGACACTGCATCGTGTTTGCCCCAAAGAAATTCAGAAAAAGAAACAATATCTAGCGTCTATTAAATGGATTACAATTCTCGAAAATAATGGAATCGTGATGAGCTGCTTGCTGGGTGACGGTGATCGGAATTACAATGCAAAAACTACTATACACCGCATGGAAAAATAAAAACCATCACATTATTTTTTTTTCAAAATGATGTTTGTAAAGAATAACATACTAAAAAAAAGTCCACTTATGAGACAAGACCGTAAAATTCTACTAAGTATCATTGTTTTGCTTAAGAAAATTTTGATGATTCGATATACTAGATTAATAATAACAGTATGTTACAACGCAGTGATACAAACACCCAGAAAAGATTTTTGTTGATCACTCATTTCATTAAAATAGAAAGCACAGACAAGTCGTTTCTGGGAAAATTACTTTTTAGTAACTGATGTCTGCTTTGAAGCTCAAAATCAATTATTTACACGTCTCTTTAGCATTAATAATTTAAGGGTTTTTATTAATTGCATATAAAACTGCCTTCAAAACTTTCCACTTAATTTACAGAACGGACAACACAGCTGTACAAGCTATAAATATGTGGTGTAAATGGAAATATTCATTAGGGATAACACCATAATTAAATGAAAACTATATTACTGTATATGTAACATCTGTACTCCAGTCCACTGTGTATGGAATTAAATTATGTCTAATGACCTATCGGTAAATCCCTAGATGTTGCAAAACTACGAAGCCTCCCATGATGCTTTGCCCTTTGGCCACCCTTGGTCTAATGGGATAAAACACAGGTTGATCAAAATTAAAAGCATTTGCTTCCCATACAAACATTTAGTGTACAGGGCAAAATATGGTTATATGTCTTGCGATGAAAAGAATGGCTTCCACCTGCACGGTAAATGGATGTTTTTGTTGTATAGGTTTATGTTGTTACATCCTTAGTTCAAAGAAGCCAAGAGGTGATTCTAGATGTCTCTGACATTTGAAGTCAGTTGCTGATTCACAACATGAGTAGCAAATGTGTTGATGCTAGTAAAGAAGTACATCATAATGGTGAAATATTTTGAAGAATTGATCAGAGCGTTGGGTGTATCAACAGAACGTTGGGTGTATCAGAATAAGAGGTTGTTGGGTGTACGCGATCTGTCAATGAAGACGTGTCTTTTCTTCTCCAGTATTTTGTGGGAAAATGTGCTTCTTTTAGATTAGCACAATGAGGAAATCAAAGGTTAGAGCAAAGGGTCTTCAAACACTGTAAACAATTCAATAAGATAGTTATCGTGCCCGTAATGTCTCTATAAAATGATCACACCAGGTACTACAAAAGCATCATCACAATTAAGTTGTTATGGTGCCAGAAGTGGCAGTAACCTTCCTTTAATACAGTAAACAAACTGAACATGATTATAAAACGTATGATGCAGGCATAGCAATTGTCACGTGAAGGAATGTACAGGACAAGTTTACAAATTATTCTGATTTCATTCATTTTTACCTGGCGCTATTTTTGTTCCCCCCCCCTGGTAATTCGTACAATTCTCATTACCTCTAACCCATTCGCTGTGCCTAGGTGTGAAGTTTATGATGCCCCCTCATGTACTACTTCTGTTTAGTGACTATTTCAGTTTTTTACCAGGAGAAACCTATAAAACATCCAGCATACTTAACATCCGGTAGCCTTAATAAATATTTATTATTCTTTAGTACATTGTGTTTTCAACATGCTGGTGTAAGCTATTTGAAGGATTTTTTTCCCTTATAATTGGTTGCTTTAGATTAGCCATGTCACTAACTTTCTCGCCAACACAGTAGGCAATGATTAATTGTTTAAGTGGGTGCCACTGCCTTGTGAGATCAGTAAGTGTGGGAGTACACAGACAGTTTAAAATGCCTCCCGACGTTCCCGAGCTGATGGAGAATATCCCACCACTCTAGCATCTGTTCGATCCACTGACAAAGTTCGGAGAGGGTAACCAAGCCTTTAACATGCATACTAAAAAGAGTTACTGTAAAACCAAATGGTTAACGGTGTAGTGAGTTTCCCGTCACACATTTTGCCTTTAAACCGAAAGCAGCAAGGTCGGTTGTGCCATCATCTGCCTTGATCTTGGTAGGTGAGCTTACAATTTAAAGGGACAATATAAACACCAACATCAATTCACCTTAAAGTTTTTTCGGTGCATAGATGTCGCCTCTGCAGTCCAGCAGTTATAAAACCGTGCGTTTCATACGAATGGTACGCTTTTTATTGTGTTTTTTTTTTTTTTTTTACAGTTCCTGCATTCCTAGTGGCTGGAAATCTCGAATTAAAAACAGGGTGTTTTATCTGAAACAGATTCATGAATTTAATCTATTTCTACATAAACTGTAAGTAGGAAAAGTATGCCAATAGTGGCCAATTGGTATTCCCAATGCATCTTACAGAGAAGCACTGCCATGCATGCGCAGTCTGTCCTTAATGATTCCCTATGAATCCAATATTGCAGATACGTTTAGGCACAATTCCAACTTTTTTTTTCCAAAAAAGAGGACACAGAAATCTAAAGAGATGGATACACACAATAGCCAATGCAGTGATACCAAAAACTCCTGTTATTTAAATTTATATTAGAATTTGGGATAGCGCGCAGGCAACTGTTTTTTTTTTTCTACACATTTAGACTGATGAACACTACAGCCAATGCTGCTTAAGAATAGTCGGAATATGAGAACAGAGCTAATGTCTGTGTTTTAAAGTGGAACTACACTCACAAATTTAAACAGACCTCTTAACCTTAAAAATCTATAATTGCGGTGGGCGGGGCCAGACTGCCATGCAGAGTAGTAGCATGGATGATCAGCTCTGACTATTCTAACTATTCAGTTCCAAAAAACTGTTTGGCTCCTCATCTTGTGCTGAGACACGGCAGGCAACTGCACTACAAGGTGCTGTCCCTAAAAACAGGCCAGTAACTCGACTTTTGGCCCCTTCGGAGAGAAGAATCTCTGCGACCAAGGTCTACTTGGGCCTACCCAGGTGGTGAGTGGGGTGGACGGCCACCGCCGTGCTATCCTGCAAATCTTCAAAATAACGGTCTCTCTACTCTGAGTGGTGCTGGCCCAGCTTCCCAGCTATTGGGCCAGTGGGGGTCATCCCTGCCTACCCTGGAGCCCTATTAACACCTATCCTGATCGAAAGTCTCCTCCAACCTTCAAGATGGCAGCTGAGCCTGGTGTGCATACCGTGGAGAAGGTAATCTCCCTCAGGGCTCTTGACGCCCTTAACAGGCAATTCTGGGCAATATTATCAGAGTCGCACATGGCTCATGAGGCCCGACTGGGGGTGCTTCCAATCGACACGGAGGATACACGTGGAGGTCGGCTACCCACAAAGCGGTTACCACAAGGAACCGGCAGCAGGCTGCTGGGACCCATGAGGCTGAGCTACATCATCAAGTACCTTCCAAACGCCATCTCCTCACGCATACATCTCCTTCAATAGAGCTCCCACCCGACATCAAGGTCAACACACGTCTGGAAACTACTTACTTGAGATAGCGGCAACAGGCCTAAGAGTGAAGCTTGGGACTGTGTCCTGCTGGTGAGGGGGTTTGGCTGATCTCTGCTTGGGGACTGGGGTTGCCTCTTCATGGGCTAATGAGCAGCTATTCTAGGGGATGCTCTTACCTCTCCGATAAGCTATGAGTTTCTTGTTTGGGTTCCAGGGTCCTTTATTTGATGTGGCATGCTTTGTTTCGTTTTTATCTGCTCTTCAGTATACTCTTACAAATGCCACTCTGTTTAGCACTTTACCATCACTAAACCTACTCTATGTTTTACAAGCATGAATATACATCTTGATATTATACTTTTCAAAATGTGCAGTGATTCAGACAGATGTCCTACTCTACTAGTTGATACTTTCTGATGATACCCTTTGCAATGTCTCTGTTTATCTGTGAAATTTGCAATGCACAACAAAAATAAAGAATAAAAAAAAAATAATGATTGCTGCAATCATTGATTTTGATGTAAACTAGCATAATTAAGCTATTGCAGTTTTGCTTGTATCTTGCGGTATTTAAACAATTCAAGAGAAATGTTACACTTGTATCCGTATGCTATATATCTGGATGATCCTTGTGTTAGGGCAAGTGCAGCAAAAAAAACCTAACCTCATAACATACAGCACAAAAAAAATGTTTAGATAAAAAGCAAAAAGTAACATAGATGCTTTATCCACCATTTATTGCGTCATGACGTGTCGCCGTAAAAAACATAAGCTATTTGCCACTGGGTGTCAGATTGATATACTGGAGAATTTCTAGTTCCTCCCTCTACACAAAGAGTAAGGGTCTGGCCTTGTAAAAAGGGTCTCTAAAACGAATGCATTTATTGCGCGCATAATGTACCGTATATACTCGAGTATAAGCCGAGTTTTTCAGCACATTTTTTGTGCTTATACTCGAGTCACTGTCTGTATTATGGCAATTTACATTGCCATAATACAGACTGGGGGCTGTGTGCGGTTACTTACCTCTCCTGCAGCTCCCTCCTCCTCCGCGCTGGTCCGTGCAGCACCTCTGTCAGCTCCCAGTGTAAGTCTTGCGAGAGCCGCGGGGTCATAGTGCGGCTCTCGCGAGACTTACACTGTGAGCTGACAGAGGAGCTGCACGGACCGGCGCGGAGGAGAAGGGAGCGGACAGGAGCTGCAGGAGAGGTAAGTGCTCTCTGCCAGCCCCCCTTTCCCCCCCAGTGAACTGCCAATGCCACTGGACCACCAGGGAGTGAGAGCCCCCCTCCCTGCCATGTATCAAGCAGGGAGGGGGGACGAAAAAAAATATTAAAAACAATAATATTAAAAATAATAATAATAATAATAAAAAAAATAATATAACAGAAAAAATATTACAATTATAATAATTAAAAAAAAATAATAAAATTGCCCACCCCCCACCAAGGCTCTGCATCACACACACACACACACACTGCATTCATACACACACAGCATTCATTATATACACACACTGTAAATAAATGTTCAATTAATATAATTTTTTTAGGATCTAATTTTATTTAGAAATTTACCAGTAGCTGCTGCATTTCCCACCCTAGTCTTATACGCGAGTCAATACGTTTTCCCAGTTTTTTGGGGTAAAATTAGGGGCCTCGGCTTATATTTGGGTCGGCTTATACTCTAGTATATACGGTATATGTAACTTTATTAATTTTAGCATTTCTTTATCCATATTGTGAACACTGAGCAGGCAAGTCTCATGAAGAGAAAGTCTGCCATGCACATAACTCGTTCCTAAAGAATCCCATCCCTTAGGTTTCCAGATCGAACACGGTTTTAAGTCATTAGCGGTTATTAACCACAGCTAGAGTAAGAATAGGGTAAGGGTGTATAGGTTTGTAGAGCAATGTTGGTTGGGTTGTCTATAGCGTTAGAGGTGGTTGTGGTTAACGTGAACCTAAGGTAAGGGGATACACCTACTTTTAAGATAATGTTGACTGCACCTCCAATAACTGTCACGGGGGTCTGTTTTGGAGACTACAAATTGAATGCTTCACCCCGGTGTCCAAATTTAAACTTACTACACGTGCTGGACCCCAAGTCGTTACAGCACTAGGCCACTCTGATGACACTTGCCATCATAAATGAAACTATACTATTACCACGGTATTTTTTATATGTTACTTAATGACTTGTCAGCATTTTGAAGTTCAATCATGTGTAATGATGTTTCTCTATAGTACAACAATTAATTTAAATACATAAAGTCCAGAAAACTAATATTTAACTTGGTTTATTATTTCTTTAGGCAACATGTAAGGTACCTGCATAGATCGGTTTCCTATAAATTTAATCCACTCCCCCAGAATACAACAACAACAGACAACAAAATGTACATTTTTCCCACTTCATCTTTTTTTGTGTGTGGACATTTTCCATTTCTATTCAACACAAGAAGAAATGTTGCACTTCAACAGCAGCTGGAGACCCACAAGTTAATAATCGGAACAATAGAGGCGTTTTTGGGTCAGCAACTAGTTTTTGTTTGTGTCCCCCTTGTTAAACTGCTATCTACTGTTCTAATCTGTCAACCAGATGTTAGGCATCCCATCAATGTCAAAATAAAGATGAGTGGGGTGTGAAATGTTTAGCTAATAAGACTGAACCTCCCCAAAGATAGAAGATAACACTTTAAAAAAAATAAAAGATAAAAAAAATGAAAATTAAAGCGTATAGCATAGCCCCTCTCATGCTGGTTGGGGTATTTAACACGTTATAACCAACATAGTGCTTCAAAAGGAAGATCAAGCACAGAGACACACAATGGGCTTGCATTGTTTAAAATTCCCTTTCCACTGGTAGCTACATCATAAATTAGTAGGACGTAAAAAGACAGGATGACGGCTCTAAAGCAGTCCCACGTTGGTGGGCTCCCATCTCAGATCTTTGAAGCTTTTTCTGCCAAATAAGAAAATAAAAACTAATAAAATTGATTTATAAAATACCTAATTGTGCAACGGTTCCTATAAATTTTATATCCTGTTCAATGTCAGTCATTGAATTTCCATACAAATATATCTACAAAGTACTGCAACCTTTAATTTAGATTGGACGTGAATTTTTATTTTATTTTAAATATTCAGTCCTATTTGTCCATATGTACACTTTTGATAAAGTTACTGATTATTAATTGTACAAAGTTAAAAATCTTAAAGAAAATTATTCTACATTATTTTTTGTACTCAAAAAATATACAATGAAACCTTGCAATGACATTTTTTCTCTAAAACACATTTTATGTTTTTTTTAGAAAAAAATATTTTGCCCCTCCCGTTTTTTTCATGAGCAAGTGTGATCAGTGCTTATAGTCCGTTACCTGTTATATGGCATGCTATTATTGTCTAATATCATACGAGAATATGCTTCCGGGCTGTTTAAATATGGTGGAAATTAACACTGCATGAACTAAAAGTTTCTCAAATAAATTAGTTGTTTCAGCTTAACAATTTTGGAAGGCAAGTTTCCTTCCAGAGCAACTAATTGCTACTACCCAAATATCAAACTGAGCATCCAGCTGTTGTATACAATTAAGTGGCAGGTTAAAGATACTAAAGTTTAAAATCAGCTTAGAGTAATCCCATACTGAATGCAAAATTACAGCTTGTCATCCGAACCAAGCTGGCAACCCGGTGACCAGATGGGAGATTGGCTGGGAAAAAGTTCATGCAGGTGGGAAAGACCTCAGGAAATCGGTGCACCCTCTGCTGGTTAACACGGCCGACGATTTAATTGTATATAAGTGACTCGAGCTCTAGCTTCTTGAATTATTAAAGATGGACATCAATTATGCAGGCTTTTTGTATATTCCCATCTGTAACTTTAACTATATGCACATTCTTGTAATTCCGTGTCCCATATTTTCTTGTACACAGGGCACTATGATTGAGGCAGGGAAAGCGCAGGACCACAAGAGACGCAACTTCACACAAATTGTGGATCTCACGAGAAGGGATGGAAATGAGCACATGAAGACAAAAAAATAAATAAACAAAACAGACCCAAAGTGCAAAAATCTAATTATAAGAAAAAAATAGGGTTGCAGCACAGAATCTATGCATTAAAAAAAATAATTAAAAAAAACCTTTCAAATAAGACAGATCCCTATTTGAGAGTCCAATGATGGTCAGCATAATTATAACCAACAGAAGAATTCTTGATACCATCAAACAACATTATTCTCCATATTCTCTGCTCAGCCAGTCACAAAAATGTAAAGTAGAGTTGCAGAAAATGATGGTGCTTTACAGGGACCAGATTAACAATTGATGGTTAAGTTACTGGCACACAAAGCTAATGTTCTCTGTAACTGATTCCACCTGTTCAAAGGTCTGGTGAAAACCAAACCACACCATCCCAGAGGCGTTCCTAATTTACATGGTACCTGGGGCGGAAATGCATTTTGGCAACCCCCCAAAATATGAAACTTTTTATTTTGTATCACTATGCACCACACCAATCATTTTTTTTTTTAGTGGAATGCCGATGCAGATTGACAGTGGCAAAATTCTGTACATATAAAATTTTTGAAAAAGCAACTCAATTTCTACACAGATCTGACAATAATTGAACATGCTAACAGCAATCACACTCCTATTACTGTCAGCCAGCCGGCCCAGTACATTACAATATTCATTAGAGTAGTCCCTCTCTCACTCCCTGCCTTTAGCTGAGCTCCGCATGCAGGGCTCACAGGGAAGGATGACATGAGGTCACGACGTGACACCTTATTGACTGGCTGCTTGAGTTTCCCAATGCAGAAGACCTTGGAGAGGTACGTTATCGGTAAATTACAAGACCGATACAGATTGTTGGAAATATTCACTGAACCGATAATTAGTCTATTCCCAATTCACACACACATATATATATATATATATAGAGAGAGAGAGAGAGAGAGATATTTATATTCATACATACAGACACAGAGATTCTTATACACAGGCTTAGTCATACAGATAGATTCTCGTTCACACAGGCTTAATTTTCATTTTATTATGTTTTTCTCTCCTCACTATTCGGAGGGCGGTGACAGTTCACCGATCCTCCCTTTTCTTACTATGATAGGGAGAGCTAGAGTGGAATCTCACCCCTGAGGACCGGTGGTTGCTGGAGCTGGGGTGATATCATATTCGACTCCCAGCATCAGTACAATGTGTGTGAAGGGACCTGGGAAATCAGCACTGAGGTATCCCAGCAGCACATCCTGCAAAAAGTTCAATGGCTGCCGCAGAGCAGGAACCTGCCGTGCCACTCTCCCACCAAGCCACATGCCATCCAGTGTGAACTGCGCACCCCCCCTTAGTACAGCTCTGCACATTCCAAATGTCTACAATTTGGTGGGAACGACAATCTGGGGTTTCCTCTCCTATCTCCTTCAGGTTTTTAATCTGGTTTCCCACTTCTGGAGACATCAACTAAAAACTGTTCACAAAATCCACGCAGTTTATCAATACCGGCGAGACAGTATATCAGAATTCTGCGCATGGACAGTCTCTGCTGCCAAGTCTATATAACCAGTAACACTAATGTTATTAAAACCCCAACATTGCCATGGGGTACTAGGTGAGTTCATAGTTAAACAACTGGAAAAGCCTATCCCACATACAGAACAATTAAAGGGACACTAGAGTCACTAGAACAACTACAGCTTTTTGTGGTTGTTATGGTGAATATAGTAAGTGCCTACAGGGATTTTGTTGTAAACTTTTTTAGAAAAAAGGCAGTGTTTACATTACAGTCTAGGGACACCTCTAGTGGCCACTCCTCAGACAGCCACCAGAGGTGCTTACGGACGTACAGCGTCTCCAGGCTCTGCATGGAGATGCTGAACGCTCCACATACAGATTCAGGAGATGCTGATTGGCTAAGGCAGTGTTTGAGATCATCAGAATTGGCAATCTAAACCAATCCAATGCTTTCCGATGGGAAAGGATTCTGATTTGGCTGATATAATCAATTCTGATGAGGACAGCCAAGGAAACTATCAGGGGCGGGGTCAGCCTACATGTGTTTTTACACTATAGGGTCAGGAATAGATGTTTTTATTCCTGATCCAATAGTTTTCCTTTAATAAAAGTGTAAACAACAAATTTTAAAGCGCTACGGAATCTGTTGGTGCTATATAAATAATAATAATATTAATAATAAATAATAATAATAAATAATAACTTATCAGCAACTTAGGCTATATGGTGTGTCAATGCACTCAGTGATTTAAAGAGTGTTTTGCCACTAAAACAAGCTTGAATTATGAGCCAATATTATCTCAAAGACAACAGACAGTGAACGAGTGTCAAATAAATATATGTTTAACTCGTTATCAAAAATATCCTTCGTGAACTTACAATTACAAAACAATATAAATACACCCTTTAATGAATCAGTTTAAATATTACAAGCTCCTCTTGGAACAAGGCATTTGAAATTCTATGGCTACACCGTCTATATACATTTCTCAAAATGTTCTGTGCGATTACTCCATCTCAATGTATTCTATCCATTTGGTGGAAGCCAAGTGCTGGAAGGTTTGAAACCAGGAGTGACCAGAAGGGAAGTGTGAGTCCAGCACACGCTGAATGAAAAATTATGCAAAATTTGCAACAAAAAGGCATTAGGTGGATTTTTGCAGAGAAAATTACTTCTTACGCTCCTTATGAAACGATAATATTGTTTAATGATTTAACAAGTTTAAATCTTTATGGATAAGTGTTTTATTAAGGTCTAATGTTACCAGTGCGATAAATATTGAGTTGAAAGAAAAACTCCTTTTTGAACTGGATGCGTGTCATTGCACTTGGCCGCAAATATCTCTTGTAATTTTGACCTGTTTACGGAGCTATCCTTCCTGGAAAATATGCCGAACGCGATGCTGCTTTTCTTCTGCGTTTTACATTAAGGAGCCTGTGAATAGCATTCAGAAAAAAAAGCTGCTGTATTAGATTGGCTAATAACCAAAACCTCCCAGAACAGGCGGATAGTTTCTTTCCCCCACTGTTTTCATGTGAAATCTGGCTTCAGAACTGCTCAGTTTCCCAGCTTTCCAGAAGGCCCGAACCCAGGAACCATCACTTGCCATTTGGTTTGCTGATTTTTAATCTCCCAGGACTACCTAGCAGTGGCTGCGCTATGCTGAACTGGCACTTGCTTTTCCAAGTGAGCTATTAAACTTGTAGGTCAATTGCAGCACTAACAACTCTCGTGAAAGCTTTCAGCTGCAGTATACAATTTGTCAGCGAAATAAAATATTAATTCTAAGTGTTACTTTTTGTGGCTAAGAGCTTTATTTTCCCGTCATCAGTCGACAGCAGCTCAGGGTTCTCTAGACTTTTAATATTTTCATTCCATGTTATAACTAGGCAAACACAATCCAATACGGAAAAAAAAAAGAATAAAAACAGGGCCAGGGTGCGTTTGATACAGCGGTAATTCTGATTACATGGGACATTATTCTAAAAGCTTTACATTGTAACAAACACCATCACCCATCCAATCGTCTAAATTGCAGCCTCAGAACTATTTATTCCGAGTAAAGTGCATATATCTGTTTACAGTGCGAGGGTAGCTATGTGTTTTTGTTAAAATGTAGCTCACTTTTGTGTCGGTTCTCCCTGGCAGCCAAAAAATGAATAGTTTGGCATCTTCATTAACCTGCCCACAAACATAGGGTCTTCTCATCTGTTTACCGAACAGTTGTGTCCACTACTATGTTTGCAGTCAACAATGTCCACTAGCCAAAGAATCCATATGTCTGAGCAGATGACGCTGTTCACATACTGTGATGGGACAGTCTTGTTCTACTTGTGTTTTGCCCTCTCACACGCTCAGATACTTACTAAATTCTCTATATTTCAATTTACAATATTAGGCAGAAAAAATTAACGCTTTAGGAAACCGGGGGTGCAAGTTATAGCATTCATTTCTAAAATTATAGAAATATAATTAAAATATATAATACTGAAAAAATAACAGAAGGTAAAGATCATTCAGAATATAGGACATACTGGTGGGGATTTTTTTTAAATAATATATATAGATAGATAGATAGATAGATAGATAGATAGATAAAATACATTTTTTTGCTGACATGAAGTATTTAAAATATACAATTTATTTCAATATGATTATAGTCCGACATTTAACTGGTTTGTTTTGCATTTACAGGTTTTATATCCAACGCTTTGTATCTTTAGTTAATAGTATTAATGGCTTGAAAAGAATACCCACACCCCAAAAATTGTAATCAAATGCTGCCCACAACTTTTTGTAAAAATAAGGATATCGCTTACACACGCTAAAAGATTATATTACATCAAACAAAACCAGCAGAGCACTGAATATGTGACATATGCACTCCTAATAAGGATATATTCAGCATAAAAAAATAATAATAATATATATATATTTTTTCAGAAAAACATGTCAAAAAAGAAAGTTATAAATTGATTTGCATGTCAATGAGTGAAAAAAGTATTTGACCCCTTCGACTTAGTACTTGGTGGCAACCACAGAGGTCAGACGTTTCTTGTAGTTGGCCACCAGGTTTGCATACATCTCAGGAGGGATTTTGTCCCACTCCTCTTTGCAGGTCCTCTCCAAGTCATTAAGGTTTTGAGGCGAACATTTGGCAACTCGAACTTTCAGCTCCTTCCACAGATTTTCTAAGGGATTAAGGTCTGGAGACTGGCTTGGTCACTCCAGGACCTTAATGTGCTTCTTCTTGAGCCACTCTTTTGTTGCCTTGGCTGTGTGTTTTGGGTCATTGTCATGCTGGAATACCCATCCATGACCCATTTTCAATGCCCTGGCTAAGGAAAGGAGGTTCTCACGCAAGATTTGACGGTACATGGCCCCGTCCATCGTCCCTTTGATGCAGTGCAGTTGTCCTGTCCCCTTAGCAGAAAAACATCCCCAAAGCATAATGCTTCCACCTCCATGTTTGACGGTCAGGATGGTGTTCTTGGGGTCATAGGCATCATTCCTTCTCTTCCAAACACGGCGAGTTGAGTTGATGCCAAAGAGCTCGATTTTGGTCTCATCTGACCACAACACTTTCACCCAGTTCTCCTCTGAATCATTCAGATGTTCATTGGAAAACTTCAGACGGGCCTGTACATGTGCTTTCTTGAGCAGGGTGACCTTGCGGGCGCTACAGGATATTAGTCCTTCACAGCGTAGTGTGTTACCAATAGTTTTCTTGGTGACTATGGTCCCAGCTGCCTTGAGATCATTAACAAGATCCTCCCGTGTAGTTCTGGGCTGATTCCTCACTATTCTCATGATCATTGAAACTCCACAAGGGGAGATCTTGCATGGAACACCAAACCGAGGGAGACCGACAGTTACTTTGGGTTTCTTCCATTTGCGAATAATCGCACCAACTGTTGTCACCTTCTCACCAAGCTGCTTGGCGATGGTCTTGTAGCCCACTCCAGTCTTGTGTAGATCTACAATCTTGTCCCTGACATCCTTGGACGGCTTGGCCATGGTGGAGAGTTTGGAATCTGATTGATTGCTTCTGTGGACAGGTGTTTTTTATACAGGTAACGAGCTGAGATTAGGAGCACTCGCTTTAAGAGAGTGCTCCTGGATGGGCGGGGCTAACGCTAGAGCCGAGCAGACGCCATTTCTAACTGCTCCTCATTTACCTCCTAAATCTCACCAAAAAACGAAAAATCACACAGAACAACACGGAAACAAACAGCAGTACCTTAAACTGGACGACGGGCTGCGCTGATCGATGCCTGTCTTGTTCACACTGAGGCACATAAAACCGAAACATAAAACTGGGGCCTACTGCGCCCCACAAACACGAGGCCTGGACAAGCTCTTTGAAGGCCTACTGGAGGCACACAACACGAGCGAGTCGGACTACTATCTGACGACGCTGCAACCACACACACAATCAGTACTCATGCCGTCACACAGGTCTCGAGAACTGGGAATAGAGCCAAAATTGGCGACCACAATGTTGTTTTACTTTTTTTTTTTCTGTACAGTTACCAGTTTGTCATTATGGTTTTGCATCCACACCGAGAATACACTATCCGATAGAGCACTACACCCACCACAGACCAAGCCTGACAGATTGAAAGCACACACCTCTATGCCAACTCAAGTGAGATTTACACCTCCCCCCCGCCACCCCCTAGGGTAAGGGGTATACTACTAAGCAGAGAGAGGGGCCCTAAGACGGCACACACACTACCACAACACTGAAAACAAGACACCAAACGCCTGATAAAACGCATATAACATGGCACTCCGACCTCACAGAGAAAGCCAGACCAAACCTCACATAACTGTGCGGAACAACCCCACTCACCAGGCAACAACACAGCCCGCACAAACGTACCCTAATCAAGGTCTCTCAGACCCCTGCTCATCCACACAGATACCTAAACTTTGCAAGCTACAACCTGAACAGTCTGGAGAGATAAAACTACGAAAATAACACACATAAAATGGTGCGAACAAGCTGACTCACACCACACATAATGTTGTTTAAGAGCCTTGTATAACTCTGATGTTCAATGCAGACAACTGTTCATGTCAATTATGCACTGCAAAAATAAAGAATATAAAAAAATAAATAAAAAAGAGAGTGCTCCTAATCTCAGCTCATTACCTGTATAAAAGACACCTGGGAACCAGAAATCTAGCTGATTGATAAGGGATCAAATACTTATTTTACTCATTGACATGCAAATGAATGTAAAACTTTTTGACATGCGTTTTTCTGGATGTTTTTGTTATTCTGTCTCTCATTGTTAAAATACACCTACCATAAAAATTATAGACTGATCGTTTCTTTGTCAGTGGGCAAACGTTCAAATCAGCAGGGGATCAAATACTTTTTTCCCCGCACTGTATACACACACAATATAATATTTCAAGCAAAAAATAAATATTCTGGGGGCGGAGACTGACTGCCGTGCTGCTCGGTCAAACATCCCGAGTGCTCCGAGGGAAAACTCTAAAAATTAACCTTAAATTAACCAGTCCAAAGTTAAGGATTTATAGCAGCAAAAGCTAGTTGGCAAACGGGTGGACCCCTCGGTTGTCCTGACCTGCACTCTGTTTACTTTATTTCTCTATTTTGTGTTAATGAGACAATAGGCATGTACCCCAGGGGTTTGGTCTCATGGGACAATCTTTGCTTAGGAAATTTATTTTTTGCATGTGTCCAGAACATTATCCTGCTCTAATTTTTATGCACGCTTATACCATGCTATACAATTTCTTCTTTGTTGTTTTATAAGCAACATTTTCCTTCACGCATTGTATTATCTTAAAAATAGTGCAGTTATCTCTTCATGACTTACCAAAATCCTGCTGACACTCCTTACTGTTATACTGTGATATGTCTAAGCTTACTTATGATGTTGGCAATGCACTACAAAAATAAAGAATTATAAAAATAAAAAAATGAATATTTTTATACTTTATTTCACAAATTGAAAGACAAATCCAATAAGTCTTTGTGTCCTTGTCATTAATAATACTATTAACCTGATATATTGATACATACGCGCATAATAGGATTACAAATATATTGTAAAATTAAAACTACAAAACGTCTCAAAGCAGAAAGGCAAAACCAACTTCCCACAATCCCACAGGAAATCATGACAGCAAAAGCCACAGCAGCAAGGTGTTCATCTACCCATGGGAAAAATATACTCCTGTCTCTTCGCAGATCACAGCTTAGACAGCTCAATATTGGTTAGTGCAACAAACTATGTCACTTGGAAAAATGTACATTCTCCTCACCTGGTGATGTACGCTGTGTAACTGTATACCTCATTTTTGTTCTGGATCCCCAGATGTTTTAACATTCCATTTTCTATGATGCTTTGTTATTCTAAAGCAGGGTTTCTCCAAACTATGGCCCTCCAGATGTTGCTGAACTACAACTCCCATGATTCTCTGGCTATTTCATTCAAAGAAACATGGGAGTTGCAGTTCAGGAACATATGGAGGGCCAGAGCTCTTCTAAAGCATGCAAAGCAATATAGGCATTTTAGTTCTACAACATCTGGTGATCTACATTCTGGGTACCCCTGTTCTAGATTGCAAGCTCTTAACTGCATGTGCTACATCACCCACAGAATTGTCATGTGCCACCCTTATTATTATGGATTCACTCCACCTCTAAACACCACCTGACGTCTGCATAATTAAAATAATATCTTGCGCCCATTTAAATAATATTCCTGCAATTTGTAGTGGTTAAAGTAACAATCTTCCCTTTGGCTAGTCACTGCGGGAGGGCCACACGTGTAATTACAGAAACAAAATATTATCATGCAGATTTTAATGGCATCCTTTACAGAACAGTGAATTACTTGTATGAAGGAGATTTAGGTTTTAAATAAAGTTTTTGTCCCCTGTGCTCCTTACTGCACGCACACTGCGTGCTGACACCGGACGTAAAATTAATTCAATTATTGAATCTACTTTAGTCCAAAGCCCCAAGTGTTTGTTTGAAATGACGGCCACCTGGGCATGGTGATCAAGGGCGTCTTTGGGGAGGGGGGGGGGGGGGGGGAGCAACTGTAGTGGTTATTGTGCCTGGATTGGTACAGGGGCCCAGTAAATACCACAGCGCTGTACATGTGTACAACCTAGACATTTTTTTGACTTGGGACACCTTGGAAAAAATATTGCAATATTAAGGGGCCTTGAACCTAAAAGGTTTGGGAACCACTGCCTTAGAACAAAAGAGAACTAAAAATGTTTGTATACACTCTACTGGTGAGTACAAATAGAGGAATTGCCAAAATAGCGGAGTTGTTAAACAGTTGAGTGGGAGAATCCCCCCTCCCCCCCCCCACTTTGAATACTCTGGCTTACAGTTTACATTTCCTCGTCAATACTCTATAAACTGCACTTTAGTTAATAAACATGCTAATCATTTCTTTAACGCTTTAACAAGGGTATTAAGGAAATACCCTAATTGTGGAATGACATTGGTTTTTAAGGGGTTAACCAAGAGTCTCAAGAAAGTAAAAATAAATGGGCGAAAGAAGACTGTTGGCTCATGTAAATGGATTAAAATGTGGCAGTCTATGAAAACACGCCGAGAATGAATAAAGAAAAAGGGGAAAAAAAAACCTTCCTTACACCAAAACATACTCTAAGTCAAGATGTATTCACTTTGGTGATTTCGAAAGCACCTCGGACATTAATATTTCAAGATATGAATATTTAAACATTTCAAATGGAATAATGAAAATAACACATTAAAGAAACCCCTTATTAGCCTCCCAGGGGGAAGACCGTGGCAAGGCTGATTCATACAGAGTTTTCATTACTAGGTTAATTTCCCTGGGTAGGGGTGCTAATACCCTTGGTATTAAAGCCTGCCGCACAAGGTGTATTTAACTCAACGCAGAATGCTCATTTCTACCTACAAAACAAGTCACATTCAAGTATAAAGCACTACATGGATGGCAAATACATTATTACACCACCTTGCAACAGATGTGATTTAAAGGGAATTTTAACTTTTATACAACATTTGAATAAATCACCAATAACCTGTTTCAAAGAAACACCTAAAACATTTTAGCTTGCTAAGTGCTTCGTGTGTTAATAGTGTGTACTCTTTTTATCACTTTTCAATAGAAATAGGTACTTTTTAAAATTAACCTTGATCCTCCCCCGTGGCTGTCAATCAGACAATCAGTCCAGTTACTTCCAGGTTGTTTAGATCAGTGGACCTAGACTCAAAACAAAGGTAAAAACCCAGAGCAACGACTTCTCATGGAGCTACATTGGGATTGGACAGTCACAGAAAGTGTGGGCGGGGTTAGAAGGGGAGTGCCTGAAAAGGCTGCAGACAAGAGATCTGCTTCTTTTTCAAGCTGTTTTTAAGATATATCCCCAATGAAAACATGCACAATTGCATGCATGTATGATTTAAATGGGGGTAAATGTACTAAACTGTGATTTTTTTGGGTAATTTATTTTGTCTTTTAGCAGGGTAGTTTCCCTTTAACCGTGTTTTCATGTGGTGCTTCTTATTATTTTAATGAATATTAAAACCTCCATGTTCAATGGCAGTAAAGGGCAGAGATTATGACCACCACTGCCACCTTACAAACACATACATGGGATAAATAAATATAATATTAAAAAATCATGAGAGGTGACATTTCCCCGTCAAGCTGTACTTAAAGGAACACAAACATGTATTCCTGACACTATAGTGTTAAAAACATTATCTAACCTCCATTCCCCCCACTCTCCTAAATATAGTAAAATCTAACCTTTATTCCAGTCTGCTGATGCTGGCTCTGCCCCTGAACTGCCTCCTTAGCTGACATCATCAGAAGTGAGATTGTCAAATTGTAATGATCTCAGCCAAGGAGGCGGGCTGGGGGCGGAGCCAAATGCTGCTCTGGCCAATCAGCATCTCCTCATAGAGATGCATTGAATCAATGCATCTCTATGAGGAGAGTTCAGTGTCTCCATACAGAGGGTGGAATGCTGAATGGCAGTGCTGCACAGTATGCAGCACTTCCCCAGGAAGCACCTCTAGCAGTCACCTGAGTGGCCAGTGGAGGTATCTGTTTACTGCAAAAAGCCTGCAGTGACTGACTATACAGGTGCTTAGACTGCCCCTTTAAGGAACTTAAAGGTATCATTGTGAGATAGTAATGGGAAAGGGTTAAAGGGGTTGGTGTAATTTAAGGGGCTGATAATGTAATAATTGAGGGATTTGTGAGCAATGGGCTAATATGATTTTAACCATCTCACAGGGGTTGAGGAGGAGATTAGAGGGTGGAAAGATTGTGATGTTTAGGGAATATGGGACAAGGATTGAGGAAAGAATTAGTGTCTTGCACTGGAACTTCATCTAAAGCTGAGAACTGCCTCTACTCCACCGTGACCCCCATTTAACAGCCTGCATATATACATCCTAGAGTTGTTAATTGTGTTCAGTGTCTAGATATGGTTTGCCAAATAATAAGCCGTCATAATTAGGAAGAAAAGAATCACTTCTTTATCTGAGTCACTAAGAAACCGACACTACAGACCAGTTGCCCTGACACGCTAAATTAGTCAGCCTTTAAAGATTCCTCAGTTTGGGATTCATACACACTTGCACCTTTCAACTCAAGAAAGCCTTCCTCCCCTTTGGTCAAATTCTGTAACTTTTCTGTGGTTTAAAAGATACATACTTAAATTGCACATTCATCACTAACAGTGCTGTATGTGTGTCAGTGTTTGCATCTGTGTGTCTGTGCATCTGTATGTGTGTCAGTGTGTTTATATGTGTGTCTGTGTATCTGCCTGCGTGTCAGTGTATCTGCCTGCGTGTCAGTGTATCTGCATGTGTGTGTCAGTGTATGTTTATATGTACATACATCTCAGCAGACGCCAACACTACACACAAACACTCCCCTGCATTCAAACACACCTCGGTATTAAAACACACAGACATATAAAAATACAGCTCTGTATTAAAACACCAACATTGTCAACACACCCCTGCATTTAAAAACTAACACAACACACAAATGCATGCCTGCATTTAAACGCCAAAACTACTCACACACCTACATTCACACACACAAACTCCATACAAAAACATGCTCACACAAACATTGTTCAATACTAAATGCAATCCTGCAAGGATGGGCAAATGGTAGAAGTTGTATGACAGATGCGGATGCGGAAGTTGTATGACAGATGCGGATGCGTGGGGTCCCTACATTAGTTCTGCCACTGATACCTATATATACGTATACATTTATATATATAAAACATATGCGTCAGTAGACCTCCAAGGAGCATCAGAGCCCAGCGGGGACACATGTAAGGGGGGCAAAATGTTGTTAAAGTGTTTTGCCCCATACCAGGAAACTGGGCCAGGGCTTTCCATATCCACTACAGTGGGCGGTCGTGGTTATGATGTTTGGAGTAACCCTTTAAGCACGCAGGTGGTCTAAAAAAAAAAAGTAAACATGTGAATTTGCCTTCTCTTGTACATGCACAAACTCACCTAACAGATATAGTGACAATGCTTGCATTATCTACATCTTTTCAGATGCCATTACACGTCAGCACAGGGAATATCTGGTGCTATAAGAGTTAACACTGCACATACACCACTCACTGGATGCAACCCAAACTAATCAGAGACCTTTTTCGCTCTGCTCCTGTATCACAACTAAGCCGGCTTTACAATATTACAACAAGAGCAAAGGGTATAGGTTAATACAAGTTTAAATTCTAACCTGTGACATTTCTGACGCCTGCTGTCACTCTGAAGTGACAGGTTCTTGTTACTATTTTCAGATGAACCCTAAGATAGAGGATTGCTCAAATGCCCTTAAAATAGACCAAAAAAAAAAGGAAAAAGTTAAATACCTTATGGATTAGAACAGAAGTGCTACGGTCAACAGTGGGTCTCTTGTGGTGATAGGGCATGGATTGCCAAAAAGTACAAACCTGCTCTTGTAGAACTAAATATCCGATGACACTTTGCCAGCAAGGCTATAGTTCTGTAAAGCAGGAATTATACATTTTTATCAGGAAGAACTGTGAGCTAATTTAACACGAAGTGCCGCCTAAAATTCAAAATAGAAGCAAATGTTAAAATGTTGGCGCATATTTTATCTCACACCGCCTAACCCTGGCAAAATTGCTGGGGATGTCAGATTATTGTAACTTAACTCTCCGAAAATGTTGCGGCATTAAATAATACAAAACAAATATAAATCACACCTAGGAACTTTCCAAACACCCCTTGTGGAGTTACTGCCATGAACCCAATCTCTGGTTTAAAATTCAAGGAAATGGGTCAGGTGTAAAATAGAAATGATACATTTTATAAAAACTTCAGCTTCTCTAAATGCACTTTAAATATAAAAAATTATAAAATAAAGGGATTCCCATTATTTTTTTATTAATAAATAAAAACCAAAACCTTACTTTGCGCTGGAAGGCTATTAGTGGATATGCCAATGACAAGATTTTAATAATCTGTTGGAGTCTGAAAGTTTGACTGGTCATTAGTTATCCCCTTCAAGCAGAACTGAGCATTAATCTTCCCTCACACCTGTATTTGCTTACTTTTGGGTAGTTACATCCCTTTTAGAGCTGACTGGGCATGTTGTGGGCAGGAGTCCTAACTCTGTTGCATGAACGGCAAGAGGTGTCCAGAGATCTGTGGGTTGGCAGATTGTCAGAATTCCTAGGTTCTGCAATAATAAACTGATTTTGTGTAACGGCAGTAATCTGATGTTTTTTAATGAGTAGTAAGCAATATTTTCAGTTTTTCACGCAGGGTGCCAGATCTGTTTCTGTCTATAAGGACTGATTTAATGATTATACCTGGAAACCACGTACAAATGCAAAAATATATTTTATTTAACTTGTTTAATATGACCTACATTGCGGGTCAGAGCAGACTTAAGATAAAGGGTTACTCCAACACTATAACCACTTCAGTAATTTGAAGTGGTCGTGGTGGGCGCAATCTGTATGCGCGTTTCGCTTTGAAATGCAGCACATACGGCGTTTAACCACTTTGCTGATGAAAATATAACTCCATCTCCAACAGCGTCATGAGAGTTCCGGGTGGATAAATGTAAATTCTGTGCATATTCCTATGCAGGGAATTGCCTTCATTGGCTGAGAGAGGTCAGCTAACACTATCAGTGAAGAAATGGCCATCAAGATTGACTTTCGGCTTCTATGACTCTTCCGAAACCGGATATTGTCACCGACCATAGGGGACCCAGGGCAATCCCTTGCAAAATGGGAAAACGGGGGCGCTGTAGTGGCTATGGTGCCTGGAGAAACTCTATGAATTGCATCAGGATTGTCTAAATGGTTAACTGCTGGAATCTAAAGTATAATATTTCTTTTTGCCAAACACAGCTGACTGAGAATTTTCCCAGTTTGACTAAAATGTTAATCTCTGACAAATTGCATTTTAGCAAATAACTCTGTATGAGTAACGGAGAGTCTCTATGTATAACACGTTGTATTATCTTGTGTAGAACAGAGACTAGTGCCACCAATGCATGTACACAAACAGAATATCCGGTTTATCTACAATAGATACAATTATGAAGGATTGTAAATATCTAATTAAATGAAGTGTTGTGCCTTCCATTTTGGAATGTTGTGATGTTAGAGATATAGTATATATAGAATACAATACTCCTGTCTATATAAATACGCGTATGTCTTACACCGGAAAAAAAGAGGAGAATCCGTTGTGTACTTTTTAATCCAACGTGAAAGTAGGTTGTGTAAACCCCCCAGGCTAACAGAGGGGACAGCAGGGTGATGCAAAGCAATCTAGATTATCTGAGAACCAAGGGGTTAAGCAACGTGAGCATCTGCTGTTATTCCAAAATAAATGTACGCCTAGTGTCTGAGCCAGAGACCACATGTTCTGCTGTCCCCTCATCATACCATCTTTCCCAATTATCTGTTAACATTGAGGGCATTGCACATGCTCTCAGGGGTTCCTTAACAGGCTTCTAGGAGGGAAGAACAACCACACAGCAGGGCTCTGGGAACAGAGTAATGCAGGATATAGGAAGCCCTGAGCAGATCTACCCCTCCCGACAACAGTTTACTCAGTAGCTTAGTGCTTTACAAAAGGTTGTTAAAAAATTAACCATTTGATGCACTTTCTTGCAGGCAGCAAAACACAGAGCTCAATTAGAGCGCTGTTACTATTTACTATGTAACGTCTTCGCTTCTAGGTGACCCAGCTGTCTCATCAAGTTGAAGAATAAACAGGGTCATTCTAGACACCTGGCCATCGCTACGAAGCAAAAATAAGGACATCTCGTGCGATATCGTCCCAAAACATAGAAACGGAAGAAGCAAAACAAACATGCAAACTATTCCTTGCTATTACATTTTACAAGGTTTTTTTTCAATAATTTTATTCAAGTGAGAACACAACGACACAATTATTGCACGTCAAATAATATTGAGCCATTTCTGTTCAAACTGCAAAGTTAAAGAAATATTATTTCTCATTTTAAATGACTTTTCAGTTATTTAATAAACTATAATAAATAACTACAAGATATTGAGCCCCAGCAACTTCATATCTCAAAGTCCCGAATTGAAGATTCTCGATTACTACATAAAAACATTTTCCAAATTTGGTCACTTACTGGGAACATACCTCCCAACAATCAGGAGTAAAGAATACGGACTGGGACCAAACAGGGAGCACTGCTGAAGTGATGCATTCATGCTGTGCTGCTCAGGAATATTTTCTGGTATCGCCATGTGTGGGACATGAGGGAACTAAAGCGTGAATGAACCCCCGAAATCAGACCATCCCACCAAATTAACATGGCATGCGGAGTAATAGTTCAAGAGAAGGTCCTAAACCCATTACAGACAATGCAGAAGATTAAAACAATTCCCTTAGTCCTTAAACTCAAACTAAAAATAAATTTACGGGGGGGCGTGGCCTGACTGCCGATGGAGTGAGACACACTAATCTTGAGCCCCTAGGCCCCAACCTGCTAAACCCTGGAAAATAGCGTCGCAAATAAGCTGAAAATGGGGAAAACCAAGAAAATGGGCACTGCGGGTACCTCCAGTGTGACCCCAGCAAGACACAACCCCGGCCCGATGGACGAATTCTTAATGGCATCACAGGGCCCGCGGGGCTCAGATGGCACCGTCACGCCGACGCCGTCCTCTCCAACCTCCAGTGTGGCATGCTCGGACCGGGCCTCACCGGCGACCCCCACGCTGACCCAAATATCAGCAGACATAGCTAAAATCACAACTAGCATTCTTACCCGCAAAGATAAGACGGAAATGGTCGCGGAACTGAGAACATTTATTAGAGAGGAAATCACGGCGGTCCGTAGAGACCTTGCAGCTCTGGAGCAGCGCCTGGACAGCCTGGAAGAGGACCGTCTACAGAGTGCCCAATCCAGGCAAGCGGCTGAACTGGCAACTGGGAGGCAAGGAAACATCCTACTGGACATTCGCCGCCAAGTCGAAGACCTCGATAATAGAGGCCGCCGCAAAAATATAAGAATCCGAGGCCTCCCAGAGACAGAGGGGGAAGTCCCCCAAGAGGCCCTTCACAGGCCTGTTCACGCACCTCATGGGTGAAACAGCCCCCAGCGATTTCGGCATCGAAAGGGCGCACCGGGCCCTGCGGGCTCCAAGAAGAGACGGCCTTCCAAGAGACATCATATGCTCGCTGGAATCCTTCCAACTAAAAGAAGCTATAATGCAAGCAGCTAGAGCACATCAAGGGATCACATAGATGGACTCCCAGCTCTCCATCTATCAAGACCTGTCCACAATCACCCTAGATGCTCGCCGAGCACTGAGACCGCTAACCCGGATGCTACAGGAGAGGAGAATACCCTACAAGTGGGGGTTCCCACTTAGCCTCCAAGCAAGGACAGGCAATGTCTGGCACATAATCCGTTGGCCAAACGATGTCCCCCGCTTTCTGCATGCTGCAGGCCTGCCCGTGATACAGATCCCGAACTGGATCCTGGAGGGTCCTCCTGGGCCCGTCAGAAGTTGCACACAAACTCTGAGCAGGGCCCACTCCGCCACAACGCAGGGGAGGCCCTGAGAACCCCGAAGAATAAACAGCCAACACCCTCAACAAGCAGCAGAGGCCTCCACCCCGAACCATACCGACGATGCGCACCCCGTTACCCTGACCCGTGTGCTCCCGGGGTCCCACTGGTCCGGACCACATTGCACGAAGGCCAACCTGGGGTATGTACTTTTCCTAAACATCGCCTACTAGCATTAGCCAGGGGACATGTGCGGGAACTACCTAGGTGGGGAGGGTGGACTGCCGTGGGGGTTAACAGCAGGAAAGGTATCTCCCCAGAAAATCCCAAAACCAGGGCGCAAGCAGAGGAGGTCCCCACCAAGTTGGGAGGGAAAGGTTAACAAGGGGGCAAAGGTGAGACACTAAGAAATCCCCTGCCAACAACGACCAGGTCCTTAACAGACGGCGGTCCCTCATGAACAGTTATTACACTTGGACCACCTCGAGGACTGGCTGAGGGGATCCGGGGGGGACATGGGCGGGTGCGAGCTGGGGGGAATGGGCGCTGAGTGTTAGGAGCTCTAGGCTGTTAAAGAGGGAGTAAATCTACTGTACAAAGTTTATTAGACATGTTAATGTATACTGCTAAGCTGATAGCCACCCACTAATGCAACACATAACCACTGTTTACGCACTGGATATATAAACTCGCACGCTAGATTGCAGCCGTTGCCGTTGCATGGCATGAAAAGGTATGACATAGAGATTCACACAGAGAGGGCTGACATGGAGCGGGCACAAAACACTAGAACTGCCGGGGGGGAACTAATAGAGAAGGGGGAAAGGTGGATGCAGCAATTCATTAACGGAGACAGGTTAAGGGGTATAAGGAACGTGTATGTTATGGAGGAATAGGTCAGGGAAGGAGACCCCATAGCGGATACAACTCGCACCAGAAAACCCGCCCCCCATGCGCACAGCCTCGATCCAGCACGTGTTGCATACGCTTAAAACACGGAAATACTACACGACTGACACGATAGCACAACACTGATCCTTATAAGCATACACCCAAGTAAGGAAGGACCCACTAGGCTAGAAGACGGCCATGAACCATGGCAGCCCAGCAAAATACCTGAATTAAGGTATTATGGCCCACTTAGCAGGAACCACACCACAGACAAACACAAACCACATCACTGCACGCTATGTAGACCGATACGCTGCCCCACATACATCTCGCTGAGTGAGGGTAGCGCACCGCAGCCTGACACAAAGGATTATACTGACCTACTACCCACTCAAACACTAAACTACACCTGGGTGCTCTGGAGGAGCTCCGACCTGGAAACAACAGGGGGCGATCTGAGGGAAACACAAAGAACCACAGACACACATGGAGATGGGGGAGACTTGGGAGGGACACGCCAACAGGAAGCAGACAACGGGGTACACAAATGGCCACATTACAACACACGGGTCCAGAGGGACGCAAACACGCACAACATCCCCAATTTTACATAAATGGACACAGCGCCCACAAACACCCCTGACAGGTTGGGAGCTGACGGAGACGGCAGAAGACAACTGATTACTTGACCAAATAACACCTCTGCCCACGACGGCACCGAACCTCACAGAGATAGACCCAACTGTAAATAAAACCGGGGCTCCACGGGACGGACGAGTAGCCGGTCCCCAGGAACTTCTAAACCCGGTACAGGGTCGACATCACACCCATACTATCCCCACCCACGGGGCCAGTCGAACCCCAAACCACACCATCTTCGTTGACCCCCACTAACAAGGCAACCCCCTACCCCTCATCCCTCCAGTGCCGCGGCGAGCGGGGTGCCCCCCGGCTCCCCCCCCCCTTTGGGATGACGGCCACGCAGGGGTTTACCCCGGCTCAAATGACGTATTGGTCCAATAATGTCCAGGGACTCAACACTCCAGAAAAACGTGCCCACCTGCATCGCCGACTGTGGAGCGCGAAAGCGTCTGTGGTGTTCCTGCAGGAGACTCACCTCAGGGGCGGAGACGCACCTAAACTAGAGAACCGACGCTTTCCTATGGGATTCTACGCGAACCACGCCGAAGCCAAAAAATCTGGAGTTGCGATATTATTCGCTCACTTGGTACCATTTCACTGTACACAGTCCCTAGCAGATCCGAACGGAAGATATTTCTTCCTAAAAGGCACCGACGTAGACCACGTCTACACCTTTGCGTGCCTGTATAGTCCAAACAGAAAACAACACACATTCCTAAGCCGGGCGCTAGCCAAACTGGAGAGGTTCAGAGAGGGCCTACTGATCGTGGCTGGAGACCTGAACATGCCGCTGGACCCCCTCCGGGACACTTCCAGGGGCCAAAGTGCGATCCCCACACACTGCCTGAGAGCCGCACAACGTTCCCTGCACAAGATGGGGCTAGTGGACTGCTGGAGAACGTACCACCCAGAAGACAGAGACTATACCCACTACTCCGCGGTCCACACACACAATATAGTCGCATAGACTACATTTTCAAGGCTCAAGAATACTTGAACTTACTACGCAACGCAGACATAGGCCTCATGGACCATTCTGACCACGCGCCAGTACTAGTCCACACAAGCTCCCCGCTCTCCAAGCCAAGAGAAAGGCAGTGGAAGCTAAATGAATCCCTACTGGACGACTTGGAATTCACCACCACAGTGTCCCGAGCCTTAACCGACTACTTTACGACGAATGACAACCCAGACATGCCACCATTGACACTCTGGGAAGTCCATGAATGTGTTATCCGGGGACACCTCATAACAGCCAGCACCAGGCGCAAACAACAACGGACAGCACAAATTGCTGACCTTACAAGACAAATAGCAGAACTTGAACATGCCCATAAGACCACCCTGGACGACAGCACATACCTCCGCCTCACGGAAACCCGCAGAAAGCTCCGGGATATAATATCCCAAGGACTGCTTCACACCGCCAGGAAAACATCTAGATACTTCTATGAACACTCTAATAAAAGTGGCAGACTGTTGGCAAGGATGCTCCAGGAAAAGCGGAGATCCCGGCACGTTCACAAGGTCCACACGAGAGAAGGAGCCATCACACGGCTCCCTGAGGGCATTCTAAAAGCATTCCGTGAATACTACTCGGCGCTGTATGACCAAGCACAAAACAAGAAGGGAATAACTGCAAGACTCCACCAAGACCGGATTGCAACGTACCTGGAAGACCATGTAACCCGTAAATTGACCCCAGAACAAGAATCTGAACTGGAACTACCCCTGACGATCGAGAACTAGCGGGAGCGCTGAAAACATCCAAACCACAAAGGGCACCAGGACCTGATGGACTCCCTGTCACGTACATACGAACATTCAAAGACATTCTACTGCCCAGACTCCTGACGGGAATCAATTCCATACAGGACGGAGGTTGCTTTCACAAAGACACCCTGAGAGCGACGGTCACGATCATACCGAAAGAAGGCAAAGACCCGACAAACTGCGCCAGCTACCGGCCAATCTCGCTGCTAAACGCAGATTTAAAACTCTTCGCCAAGGCCATGGCCACCAGAGTTGCGCAGACGCTCCCAGACCTGGTACACTCGGACCAGGTCGGGTTCATACCCGGGAGAGAGGCCAGGGACAACACCATCCGAGCCCTTAACATCATTCATGCAACAAAGGCCAGCAAGCAAGACATGGTGTTACTATCCACCGATGCCGAAAAGGCGTTCGACCGGGTAGACTGGACCTTTATGGCGGAGACCTTAAGACAAATGGGGTTTGGACCGCGACTGCGAGCCAGAATATCGACACCGAACCTCCTGGAGGCATTCCGAAAATACAACGAGGTATCCAACCTAAAACTCAATCTGGATAAATCGGAGGCGATGCCACTCACAAGGGACGCGGCACTCCAGCAACACATCCGGACACAGTACCCCTTCAGAATATGCACAACCAAACGGCACTACCTTGGCATCTGGCTACCCAAAGATACCAATTGTACTTCTAGCTACTCTGCAACAAGACATAAAACGGTGGACGACTCAATACATCTCATGGTTTTGTCGAATAAACGCAATAAAAATGAATGTCATGCCTCGTATTTTATACCTATTCCAAACACTACCCACCACCATCCGAAGCGGGTTCTTTTAATCGGTATCGACTACCATCCGGCAGTTCGTTTGGAACCAGAAGCCGTCACGCGTGCGGCGATCAACCTTAGAACGACCAAAGACCGAGGGAGGCGCGGGACTGCCGTCGATCATCACCTACTATCAAGCAACACATCTTCACCGACTGGTCGACTGGCACGCCAGCCCAAATACTAAACAATGGGTTCACATAGAATTACAACAGGCACAAGGGAAGATACCCGCCCTGCTGTGGCTGGGCGAAGCATCACACGGGGAACTGCGCACAGATAACCCAATGATAGATGCCACGCTGAAGGTCTGGTGCAGAGTGCGCTACGCCAAGAAACTCACAACGTCCCCCAACCCGCTCACACCCATAACTAACAACCCGAAACTAGCAGGAGGGCTCGGCTCAGCCGACCTAAGGAACCTTGGGGCTAAGGATTGGGTACACATAAGCCAATGGTGCGATGGACCGAATCTAAAGACTTTGGCAGAACTACTACAAGAACGCAGACCGAGCAGACTATACGAATTCCGGTACCATCAGGTAAAAGCGTACGTCGCCGCCGTGAAAGGCAGGGATCACCTGCACCGCCCATTGCTACATCTAGAAAAACTCTGCGCAGATAGGCTTCACCTTACGCATGGAGTATCGATCCTATATGCCATGCTCCAAAACAACGGAGACAAAAGACCATTAGGTTTCACGGAATGGTGGGAAAGGGACACGGACGTGGTACTCACAGACAGTGAATGGGAAAAAATCTTCCAATTGACACACAAGTGGTCCATAAGCACCAAATTCCAAGAGTGGAACTATAAAATATTGACGCACTGGTACAGGATCACCGGATGTCCTACGGCACGTACATGACTCGATCCCAGGTGAATGCTGGCGGTTCGGCACAGAAGAAGGCACAGGAATACACATTTGGTGGAAATGCTCGCATATCGTACCATATTGGCAGATGATTCATCGAATGATCAAAGAAATCACAGGAACAGAGGTCCCCATCCAGCCGCTACCAATGCTGCTAAACCATACCCACACACCCCTAAAAGTATACAAAAGAGGCCTTATTGTACACCTGCTTACGGTGGCGAAAACGCTCATACCAACGATGTGGAAAAGCCCGACAGTGCACTCTTTACAACAATGGATTGACAGGGTAGAAACGATCTACAACATGGAAATGATGACGGCCTCCCTACAGGGATGCTCAGACAAATGTGCTCTGACGTGGTTCCCGTGGATGGACTACATATCTAAGAGAGCAGCGGGAGCCGGCGCAGGGGGGGAGAAGGGGGCGCAACCGCGGCGGCACAAACCCACCTGACAGAAGGACACACAACCACGAGAACAAACACACTCGGATAAACCCATACGACTGGACACTCTCCACTTCCCTCCCCTTCCCTGCCCCTTCCGCAGGACTCACAGACATTCGACAGAGGCATACGAACGAAAGACACTGTAAAAACTCAATTTAATCCGAGCCAGAATAGACACCCAACGATAGTACAAAAGGGAGGATAGACAGGAGGAGACTCGCAAGAAAACCTTGGAGAACATCACTAAACATTGTTCTCACAAAGATTCTCCAGGAACAGGGAGGGAGCGGTAACAGACAGGACGAACCACGACCTAAAATAGGACCTGGACCCCCGACATACAGGGGAAGACAACTAACTCAGACAACCACAACACAGACAACCCCATGACTTGCGCTTATTCAAACACGACGGTCATGATAATATATCACCGTACCGGACACTCCCTGCCACAATAGGGATAGATCCCAATGAACTCACGCAGAAACACAACGAGAATACAAACAGTTACAATGCCTACTAAATACAAACTGTCTCGACGGAGACCAAAACTCATCTGAACCAGACGTGACTCTGGCCAGGCACACTGCACGACTCAAGTAGACCAATACGACGCCACATCTTGTTTCAGCCATATAAATCACATACACCTAAACCCCAGCCATGCGCACTTAGAAGGACACAATCACAACCAACACAGGTACCGATAGGGGACAGACACAACATAAGCAGAGAGTATAGTTGTACAACAAACAACATAGAAAACCGAAAAGGAAACCGACGTAGGTAACAGAGCTACAAACAACGCCTGGTAACACTAGACTACAATATAACCAGACACAGAGACCTAAGCTAACTACGAACAAAAGGCAACCCACACAATCAGCACATGGGACAGCTCAACAGCTGCCCGAGTTGTCACCCCTTCTATCTCCCCAACAGTGGACACAAAAATACGCATACGCCAACACACGATCTAAAGCAGATACCACTCTTTGTTAATTCTCAGGGTAACAAAATCCTATTCTGGCAGCATAGCGATGGTGTTATTGCCTGTGTCCACAACTAATAGCCGATTGTACAATTGCTATATGACTGTTCCAACAACTATGTTCAAAGTTATAACGCATAATTGATGTATCCTGTCAGTCAAGAAAAGTAAATAAATAAAGAAATGTAAAAAAAAAAATACATTTACGTTCCCATTAGCAACCATTGATCATCTCAACTTTTCCCAAGAGTATGATGCATACCTCCCAACTTTGCCCCAGCTTAAATTGGGATGGAGGGCCTTCCAAAGGGGGCATCAACTGTGACACGAATCACGTTTCTGGTGATGCTCCTAAATGGTTGGATCCACTAAGAAAATAGGCAGGTCCACCCACTGATGGGGCATGTGAGCCAGTCATCTAGTATGCCAGGCTCAAAAACAGCCTCCTGCATAGAGTACTGTGGAGAGACTGCTGTTAAAGCACTCTCTGCATGGCCCCCATGCCCACTGCACAGCACACTGTGCTGCCCAGAGACAGTTACCCGGTGTGCCTGAATGCAGAGCACTAGAATACTTTAGACTGCTACCTTAGATTGCCATATGAATAATCCTGCTTTGCACATGGATAACCGTCAAATGATGTGTAAAATGTGTATCCATGCATCCCAAGCATTCTAATTTCGTCAGGACAGATCCTGTGATCCCAACTTTGTAACTGTCCCCAAAAAGTGTAGCATGAGCACATCATTAGATGCACTCAAGGCACAAGGGTTAATTGACTGACAGACAGCCAGGTGCCAGGATGACCTGCCAGTAATTGGGACAGACTTGCCCCGTTTCTGGGTGGAACCACTCACTCCCTTTGGGCAGAGCCATTGACAGGATTGTGTCACTTCTCATAAATCTAATGCAGTGGGGTGAGCTAGTGGGAACAAGTAGAAAAGGGAATTTTACCCTTAATATACACCGTCTGTAGAAATAAAAAGGATTCAGTGTATACAGTACTATATGTATTTCTAATTTGTTTCTATCTGTGGATCTTTGATGTTTTCAAAACTTCAAACGATGCCTAGTAGATTTTCCATTGAAAATATTACTATAGAACATTCAGTGTAAGAGAAAGGTAGAGTGTAAAACGTTCACTTCGATGCTAAATAGAGGAAAAAGCCTATTTTCTAAATTCTGTTTTCACATGTAAAATGCAGTGTGAAGACGCTTGTAGAATAAATATACAAACAGTCCTTATTAGGAACCCACAGTTTAGCTTCCATTCACTCAATTTCTGCAGACTCCTGAAAACCGTGTCTTTCATAAAAAACATATATTAAAGAGAGTTCTTCAAGCACCAAACCATGGCAGCTCATGGTAGTGGCTATGGTACTAGGCAGCTAGGTGTTCAGTTCCTCAGGGGAACTCTACTTTTCAAATCAATGAATGAATCAGCTGTGCCAAAATGATACAGGCCTTTTTTTTTTACCATATTAAAATGAACCCTTTAGAAGCTGATGAATTGGCATAGGCTTGTCGAAAACCCAAAGGATTCCAAACACTTCCACATGGCAGCCAGTACAATTATTGATAGTGGTTATCAAGCTTAGAGTGTCCCTTACAACCCTCCATAGATCGATCATCTAAGAAGTCCAGCGCAGCCATCCTGAACACACACGCATATCAATAAAGATTTGTTAAGGTTTCAGAAGATTCTCAAGGTTTGAAAAAGAGAACAGCTATATTGTTGGACAAATTGAAAGCGGGTTTTTCCATTTTACGGTCAGCAACCATTGATCATCTCAGTTTCTTCCAAGAGTATGATGCATTCCTCCCAACTTTGCACCAGCTTACATTGGGAGCAATTTGGCAGGGTTTTTGGAAACACAATTGCCTGTTTAAGTAAATAGGTGATTTGTGTTTATGGTGCAACAATTAGCTGTTTATGGGTGTTTATTATTTATACAGCTTGACTTTAAAATTAAAATTAAAATGATCTACTATATCAAATAAATATTATAATTAATTTTAACACAAACCTGCACATAAAAACCTCGTGCCACCATAAAAATACATTGGTTGGGAATATAGAGAAACAACGGAGGGGCATGTGCATGCCTGTTTTAGAGATCTCCCTACTGACCTTAAAGACTAGGGATGAGTAAGGATAACGTACGAAGCAGGCTCTAGAGGTGAAGCAGTAAAACAAATTGCAAATTCCTGCAGGATCTCTGCCTGTACGTTGTTCTGTTACAATTGCACTTCAATATGATGTCAGAGAAGAGCAGGGCAATGATGACCTCACTGGTCATCTCTCATTTATTCCCATGGATGATGACCTCACAATCACAAGTCATCTTTTAGTTGGTTCCATACACAGTGACTTCACAAGCTGCACTAATGTCACTCTCTCACACACAATGATTTAACAAGTTATCTATAATATATAGTTTATTTAACACACAATGACTTCATAAACAACACTACAGAAGCTCCCATTCACAATGACCTCACAGGACGCACTGTAGTTACTCCAACACACAGTGCCCTTACTAGCTGCATTATTGAGACTTGAATGCCTAATTGTCTCACAAACTATATTTTAGTTACTAAAGTATACAAAGTCTTCACAAACTGCTCATCCCTTTAATTAGCCACAGACTGAATTTAAAGACACATTTTTGATATGTGAGGTTACTCAATCTAATAAATATAATTATTTATAGACTCACAGAGAAAGATGTATATTGCTATAAGAGTAATATAGATACACACACACACTTGTGTTTGTGACTCTGCAGACAGAAAACAGTAGTTTGTGTATCACAGAAGAAGCACTGAAATACTAAAATCTAACCACTTCAACACGTTTGACAGCCTTGGCTAGGAAAAGCGCTCTAATGGAAGAAGCAGGGTTATGTAGGTCAGGATTGAAACGCTGTTGTATAGGACAGGAAGAAGCTAAAAGCACTTTCTGTCTGTGCTGCAATAATACACAGTGAAGAAAGCCAGCATGAATGCACCAGATTGTGATCCCATCAAACAAGTTATTGCAGCTTAATATGTCAAAAAAACGATGGCGTAAACAGCCATGTACGGTATAGGTGCGTTAACACGCAATCATATCTGTGCTTGCAGATGTGCTATTCCCAAAGAATTAGACATACGCTTTCAAAAGGAGAGCGGCGCATCTCTCGGCGGACTGCTTATTGCTCGCTACAAACGTGATTAAATATATATCGGAGGAAGATTCTTCTCCCCCACCCCACCCCCCCCAGAAACTAATATATATGATCTTGTCTGAAATATAATTAACATTATTACTTAAAGAAAACTTACTGACAAAAATAAGCTGTTAATATAACTGCGACAAATGTAGCACTGATAACTAAGAATCAAGAGTGATCTTTAACCGTTTAGGGACCAACGATATTCCTTGCCGCCATCTCACTCTCTGTCCTTGAAGGCTTCATGCCAGAGTGGAAAGTGTTTATTTGGCATCAGTGCGTCTATTTGGCAATGAAGACATTAAATAAATGGGGAATTCCACTTTAAAATTGGATCTCAAGATGGCACAGGAAATCAATGGGACTTAAAAGGAAAACTCTAGACCCCATAATCACTACATAGCACTGGAGTGGCTATGGTGCCAGGAGTGTTCTGGCACCCCCACCATTGTAAATAGTCAAACTGCTTCCCTTTCTGTACCAACAGCCAAAAGTTTCTGCTAGGGGCATCCGTTAGCTCTCCAGATCTAAGACATGCAATGCGTCAGCCCATTGGCACATCCAAAAAAGCTAAGCATTCATTCACTGAGCATAGTACAGGCAGAGAGCTTACGACTCCAGAGAGGCAGAGTCCACAACCTTGTAGACCTTAGTAAGAAGTCAAACTGCTTGCAAATGGTTTTACAACTTAATTGGGGGGAGGGGCATAGTGGTTATGGTACTTGGAGTGTTTCTCAAAAGTTCCAAAGCCAACAGTACAGATAGAACCGAAGGGATGGGGGTAAAAAAAAACCTATACAATTTTTACTAAATCGCTTTGACTGTAATGTAATGTATACCACAATATTATTTTTTTTAAGTAATGTTGTTTTGCTAAACTTTTAATTATGGAAACTAGGGATGAGCAAACTCTTAAAATTAAATAAATGAATTAAGACAGGGCCGCACGTAATTGATGGAAGTTCAGAAGATTGCAAAATAACTGTTTCTCTATTTGTAATAAGTATTTGTTAAATTAATTTGGCATAAATTCGGGTATTCTTCACAAACTCTGCAAATTATTTGAAATTTTTAATAGATTTGGTGCATGGATGCTGTCCCATTTTCTCTTATAAAGTAAAACATGGCTGTTACTGAGAAATGGCAATGTTTACATTTGTTACAATTTAAAGCAATTTAAACATTTTTTTAAGTAAATATTTCTGAAAATGAACTTCCACTACTGATCCCCGGCAATGTATTGGGTTATTTGTTGAAGTTCAAAATTTCTATCAAAAAAAGCGTGGAGTGAGCTTAGCAGTCTCTCACCTGGATGAGATGCGCTGGCACTGTGATGACACACACTGACAGAGATGACCGCAGGAGGCCTCGGAGGGCGTACAGGAACTTTGTCAGGCTGTGCAGGTTTCGAGGATGTTCCCTACTGCAAATATCATCCCCCCACAGCACAGATCCCAGGGACTGAATGCCAATTCGGAGAATGTTTTTCTGACGATTCTGCAAAGAGCAAAAAAAAAGTGAATTACTTTTAAACATTTTAGGATGCAAACATGAATCTACTGTGCATCATGTTAAAATAAACAACAACAACAACACACACACACACACACAAAAAAAAAATACAAAGAAAACCCCCATAAACCTAAAAAAGCATACAGTCTCTGATGTGTAATCAAAGTGGTTTATACACTCAAGAAACAAGCAATGATCTGCCTGACAGGACTCTGGCACTCAAAGGGTTAAAGCAAGGACCAAAATCATAAAACTGACTTTTGCAAAATGAATTTCCAACAACTCCCTGCAATGCACAGCTCTCTGTGTGTTTTTGTTAAAGTGCAGATAGAGGACGGGGAGAATTTAAGAAGATTGCTACGGAACAAGTACTGGAAGAAATGAAGTCCATTAAATGTGCATTGAAGGAGAAATTTGAGACTGAATACATGCTGAATTTTTCCGCCATTTAAAAGGGACACTGCATCCTCATTGTAGTCGTTATCGCGGCAAAGCCACCCCAGTTTGTGTCAATGTTTTTTGAGGGGTTTTAAAAACACAAACACAGCAGAAAAGTCTCACATTAGATAAAGAGCCTTAAAATTAAAACTACTTCAAAGTAGTTTGACATAAACCAAAGACCCAAAGACTCTCCACACCATAACCACTACAATTAGCTGCTGTGGTTATGGTACTTAGAGTGACCCTTTCAGGACAAAGCGTTGTTAGCTAAGAAAACAGTTTTCATTGTTAGTGACAACGGTCATCAAATTGTCACTTCTCGTTTTTTAAATTTCACTACATTTAATGAAATGTGATTTTTTTTTTTTTATTAATAATATATATTGATTTCGGAGAAAATTTGACTTTTTTTTTTTAATCTAGCTGAGCAGTCATGTTGGGTCAGACTCTACTGTTATCGGATCTAGTGCTGCTCAACTTTACTTGCCGGCTGCTGTGATTGTTCTATGTAATGCTGCGGTTGCAGACCTGTTGGGTTGAGGAGCAGTACTGTCTGACCTAACATGTCTGCTAAGCTAGAAAAAGTGATATTTACTCAAAAAAATCATTTTTCAAAAATGGCTATGTTGGCACAAAATGTATATACCTGATATTTAATCATATTTTCATTGAGTTTGAATAAATGGAACTATGAAAATACATGACAACAGAAAAATAGAAAAAGGTATGCCAAGAACGGACAGATTAAACTTGGCCAAAGTCGGGGGAGAAGATGAAGGAGCAATTTTCTGTATTATGATTATCCATGTATTACCCCCGAGGTAGATAAGAGGGTCACTTTAAATTGTGCCATTGCATCATGCGCGATCCTTAATAAAATAAATAAAAATGTAATAAATTGTCTTATTCATTTTCAGAAACTATTTATAGTTTACACATTAAGATACATTTTACACCGCTCAGAAACAGACACACAAAAAAAAGTTTCCTGAAAATGCTAATTCTTTCGCTTGTGAGTCAGCGCTGGGTCCTGGAATGTACGGTGTAAAAATTCCCCAAAGCTGATCGTCTAATCGGAAAAAAAGGTGAAAAGTTTGAATTTAAATAACACAAACCATTAGCTGACAGGTGTGGGATTACTCTAGTCTGCTATGTGGATTGAAGGACAGAAACTGATCAGTATCACACCTTTCGACTAGGTCTGCTGGTATCACATAGCCAAGAAATGTGCTAAAGAGCCTGCAGTGATGAGTGTGAGGATGCAGACTCACATTCACCCAGCGGTGACAATGTTAGCTAATCCATGGCCCTAAGACAAGAGCACATTAAGGACTCACAAGTCGCATTCACCTCCGTGCATACTTCTCTGGGTGAAAAGGTTGGTGGAAAGGAACACTGTGCAATATATAATTACACAGGGTCTCTGCGCCTCCTGCCCCAGCTTGCTGCCGATTCTACCTCTGTCTCTGTATACAAGGGACAGAGCAGAACTACCACTAATTAACATAATCTATTGCTTGTGAAAAACCTTTTTTCCAGATTGATTTTAAAATGCACATTAAAGATTTAGTGAATAACGTCACCATTCAGTTCAGGCCAGGCACAGCCTGGCACACAATGCAAATCAGTAGGAGAACATGGTCGAAAAGGGCAAAATGTATAAAGATGATTGACAGGGAGCCAAGATGGCAGCTCCCGGTTCCAGGACAGCTGTGTGAATACCTGTGTGTTTATTCAATTTCACGATAAACACTAAGGGGCTTCTTCACTAAACTGCGTATTATAGTAAACGGAAAAATAAATTGTGATATTCGACCTCAAATAACCAAGATGTGACTATAGCTGAACTGGACAATATTCCAAATGTACTATTTTAGCAATGTTTTCGTAAATTTTCCTCAATTCACTATAATTTACTATGTAGTGAGTAAACCTTTAAAGGTATATCCATACAACATATGCAAAAATGAGCGATGCCATACGAACAGGCGGGTGTGTTATTGTATACTGTGTGTGACAAGGTATAGTGTTTCAAAGGTTTTATATAGTATCTTAAAACTCTCACTGCCACATCGCTTTACAGTCCCACGCATTTTACATGTATAACCGCTTATAGTCAGAAACAAAGTTTAATATGACACGTTAAACAACATCAGTATGTACAGTATCTACAGCAGTGCTTCAGTGTGTGGGAGTGTGTTGTATATCTTTCAGAGGCATCATTTTAGGAGACATTTGGGACCAATATTACTATGGCATATTTTCCTGGTGTTTCGGTCCTTTAGAAGTTTAGAATTTCGGGTTGAGATTATCACATAGCAGCTTAATAATAGAATGCACAGAGATGCTTTGTGGGCATAAGTGTATAAACGTTTATAACAATGCGCGGTGTGCATGGCAATATGTGTGCGTGTGTTATCACAGAGCTCACAGCAAAATATATCTAAGCTGCCGTTAACTAAAAATCGAAAATATGCTAAAATCTCCAAAGAACAAACCCAACGATACTACCTAAATAGTCCTCTTGACATATTCAATGTTTGGACATATGCATTTGTGACAGCACCATGTATCCCAAATAAGCAACAAAAACTATTCTACACATAAAAAAAAAAAACCCAAAAAAACTGCAAAGACAAAAAACATAATATGCTCACACTGATGTCAAAGTAAGTCAGGTGCAACACATATTGACATCAGATCTACACATTTACTTGTAGTCCTGCGAGCACAATGCTTGCCATTTTTTTAATGTTTTAAATACTTGTCCAAAAAATCCTTCACACGAGACAGATTACTTTTTAAAGTTAATCTTGTAAAAATTATATCTATCTACTTTAAAGACTACATTACCAGACCCACAATGAAGTTAAATACGAAAACACATGGACATGTGCAGCTGACACACTTCTCTATATTAAACAAAAGAGCAAACAAATTCTATTAACCTTGATCATCCATGGACCTTTCGAGCTAACAGTATTTTGTGAAAGGTGGGAGAGGCTTGTAAAAGCAGAAAGCAGACCCTTTGGGAGAGGAAGGGTTAAGCAGCAATCTCTACGGAGGAACAGTTTGCACCTGAGACTCATTAAGGACCTAAAAAAAAAAATGTAAAAAAAATGAGACAGTGATGGGGAACAGTAAAATGAAGAAGACTCCACTGTCCCTGTTGTGGCAAGGAAAAAAAAAGAAAAATATAAAAATAATAGAGGCTGCAGATGGAACAGGAAGCCCTCGGAGACTAAAGAAAGCCAGAGAAGGCCAGGCAAGCTGAGGTGTCAGGAGAGCGTTCCGTTTGAGTCTGGCACAGTTCTGAGACAGCGCAGAGAAGAGACCGCAGTGGGACTAGAACTTGGAGCAGCCGTCATGAATGGTCAAACCGAAGCCACAGAGAAGCAAAATGTGAACTGCCGCATGTTCATGCCATGAATCCGTCCTTTTGGAACGTTCGCAAAGATGTAAAACTCTGTGCCAGAGCAAGTGGACACAAATATACACACTCGTACATCTTGCACGGATCTTTTTATCACATTTCCCTGCTACGTTATGCTTTCACATCAATTCACTCCTTAATTCACACCCCTGGCACACTCTCCCAAAAAAATAATAACATTCTCCTATTTATTAAAAAAAATAATAGTAATAATAATTGTTCTAATCTAATATTTCTGCCTGAATATTCTATTCTATCCGCAGATGCTTTACAGGTCGCCGAAACAGGCTATATAATGGCAGACTCCTTTCACTACATCTAATACCATGCTAAGGGAGAGTCACAGGCAGCGTACTATGATATCTGTCATTATAGAACATAGCACGGCAGTCTGATAGATATCTGCCACTGAGTTCCGAATTGAACATTTAATAGACCAGTATCCCCAAATCTTCGACTGGTTCAGAGCGAGTGTGGTTCTGCACATGCTTTTTGCATTCATGCTTAGCCAAACTGGGGTAAAAAAATAAATATTTGCTGATCAAAATTAGAAGGTTAACCCTCTGTCCGTCATTTGCCGTCTTTGCTGCCAGGGGTTTACAGAGAGCATAGTCTGGTAAAAGTTAGTACACCCTAACGGATTATGTGGGATGTGTGGAGCTACATGTATTACAACAAGTTCAACCATGAGAAGAAAATCTCTGGAGTTTGGCTGACAGAATCCACTTGTATTCACAACCTTCACCAGGACAAGGGCTGAATATTAAAATAGGATTAAATCATAAATATCTAAATTGCTGGAACATATGCAAATCAGGACCCAGCTCACCCTTTTTCACATTATGTAAATATTTAACAATTTACTTGCAATAAAATAGTCAAAATGTTGAATTCTGAATGGCATGTCTCACTACAGAAATAGTATTTATTTATAAAACATCTTAGTAGCAAGGACATAGAGCTTTATCTGGTTTTCAGGTATGTCCTGAAGATAGCAGGAATATATATATTACAATGGAGCTGGATTCCCATCCACTTGTATTATAGCAGCATGGCACAACCCAACCCAAAGTCTTCCCACATAACGTAGACTCTAACATATCACCCTCATATTGACGGACCATAATCATATGCATCCCAATGGCTCTTTGAATGTCGAGCCAACACAATAAGGATACACTTTAGGATCTATAACTAGTTCATCTCGTGGAATTGGTTTTAGTTTCTGGAGTTCCTCTATTCCAGGGGTCAGCAACCTATGTCACGTGTGCCATGCGCGGCACTCAAGGGTGCCAGAGGCAAACAGGCTTTGGACTATCAGGCCTTCAGATATCTGCAAATGCACACAGAGCGGTGATATCAGGTGTTGATGGACAATCCTTAATTTATTCATTAGAGAATTTAGAAAAAGTGATCCCAGCAATTGTGAATGAGAATCCGCACTGGAGTAAAGCAGCCCTGTCCTTGACCTGTACCTGGCCAGCTCGGTCCCCACTCGACACCAGGGAAGCCACCCACACTGCTATATACACAGTGCTGCAGAAGTAGCCTCCCCCTCATACAAATAATACAAACAGCCCCCCAAAACACACACACACACACACACAGTCCCCACAAACACAGCAACACTGATAATTCACATTAATGCACACAACCCCAAACGCAGCCTCACATGCATTACCACAAGCCGCCCCACACATACACACACCAAACACACTATGCGACATTTCATCCACAACACAATCCACAAGCAGCCCCCATACACAGCCCACATTTATATCTTACACAATACCACAAACTACTCAGGAACACATATAATATAACAGCCCACATGCACTCAAATAGAACGTTACAAAGCAACCGCAGCACCCATATAGAACACAAGCAGAATACGGCAACATGTACACCTCAATACGGCAACATGTACACCTCAAAAATAGGACCGGCACACAAAGGGACTTCAAGATATTCTTTTGGCACAGTACTAGGGATTCCTTAGAGACCCAACACAGGATGTAATAGAAAAACGTATACCGGGCCTTAGAATGGCCGGACTTAACGTTAGACAGATAAAGAATGGTCGGGGACAAGCCTAGGTCAAGGGAGCCAGAAGTCACGGAATCGAGAAATACAAGCAGAGTCGAGGGAGCCAGAAAACACAGTAGCGAGATACCAAAGCCGGGTCAGGAATACAGAAATGAGAACAGTCAGAAAGCTAAGGTCAAAACACAAGAACACACTGAAAAGGAAAGCACTATTGGGAACTGTGAGTAGAACCACAACAGGGCAAAGAACTATGGTTGATTCTGCCTTTTATAGGCTGGAGCTTTAAATTTGAAGCCACGCCCCCAAAACGTCCAAGTTTGAACACTTTGGCGGGCCGTGACGTCATTAGCGTCATAAAAGAGGGTGGAGCTACAGCGGCCGACGTTGGAACCGCTGGAGTGGAGACTGAAAGCAGGAACACAGCCAGAAATGTGAGTGAGCATGACACCCTTGCTCTATTCTATGTTAAACCATTTTGAATGTTTAACACTGAATGAAGTGACCACACTGTAGCCTGGCCCGCACGGGACGTATGGCTAAGGCAGAGATTACCCACGGGTCTGTGATAGGCCGAAAATGGTCAGCTGACACTCTCAGCCAATCACTGCCGCCCACTGTGATTTAGACTGCCTGAGCAGCACAGAGAGGTTGGCGGCTCAGGAATCACATTTAGTATTAAACCCAATGGATAGAAGGACAGTGCAAGGGGACTCTAGATACTACAACTATGGTGTCTTAAGGGGAGAAACGTGTTAAGTGTGGTTCCCATAGTTTAATTGGACATTTTGATTTATTTTATGTTTTTAATTTATTTTATGTAATAAAGTTAACTTTTTTTTTTATTACATATACCTACAGAGCCCTTTTATCTATTGATTACACTGCTTCCTTGTTCCTGCAATGTCCTACGGGTGAGATTAGACCACCCAGGCCTTATAACACTAGAGCAAGTCCTGTTCTAGTTATTGTAAGTACAACACTTTATTTATTTCTGATTAGTACGTACTTCACTATTGGAGACTCTTTTTGCTTCGGTTTTCATACTGGCATTTTGGAGAACTCGTGCTATCTGGATCTACCTATATCCTTAGACAGGGATTATACAGCAGGGTTCGGAGTTAGTTCTGTAAAATCTGAGCAAGTTCTCTACAGAAATCCTATTGGATATTTTTATAATGTTAGACTGTATTACACGATCATTTGTCTTGTTTCTTTGTTTTCTCGGAGGTTAATTTGTTTGGAATATTTCAGTGGCTTACAGATACTCTTCCTTTTGATATTTATCAATGTAAAATTGGTGCAGTTCTGGGACAATTCCTAAATAAAGAGTATTATGTATATGGAATGGCGGGAAGATTACAGCTGGGCCACACTGGATGTGACCTCGCTGTACACAGTCATCAGTCACGATTTGGGGTTGGAAGCAGTTGCCCATTATTTGGACAGGGATGAAGATATTTCTCCAGGGCTAAAAACCTTTGTACTTTTTGGTATCCAGTTCATACTGGAACATAATTACTTTTTCTTTGATCAGTCGTTTTTTCTACAATTAGTGGGGAACGCCATGGGTACCAGGTTCGCCCCCAGTTATGCCAACATATACATGCGCAGGTGGGAAGACCTCTGCGTGAGGTTGGGGCATGACTGGGTGGAGAACCTGGTCCTATGGCGGAGGTATATAGACGATGTCATCATTATCTGGAAGGGGTCAGATCTGGAGTTTATGACCTTTGTGAATTATTTGAACTCCAATGAATATAATTTAAAACTCTCTCCAATATGGAACCGCAGGGAAATTAATTTCTTGGACCTAACCTTGTTTTGTGAAGGAAATGAAATCAGAACAAAGTGTTTTTTTAAACCAACCGATGGAAACAGCTATGTTCATAAACATAGCTGTCACCACCAACCGTGGTTGAAAGGGATTACAAAAGGACAATTTACCAGGGTTAGGAGAAATTGTTCCCATATTAAAGATTTCCATACACAGGCCAAACATGTGGCTGACAAACTTGTCCAAAAAGGTTACAGCAAAAAGAGGATAGATAGAGAAATCGATATGATGTCTAAAAAAGACAGAAATTATTTCTTAATAATTAATCCGATTGTTAGACAGAAAGAGAATTTCAGACAATCTTTCTTTACCCAGTATAACATAGATCATCCTAAAATTAGGAGGAGTTTGTGCAAATATTGGCCAATACTGTAGGAGGACCCTATTTTGGGAGAACATCTGCCCAAGAAACCAAAAATTATATATAGGAAAAAACAAAATCTAAAAAATTTATTGGCACCAAGCTATGCTCTAAAAAATGTCTTTAAAAACAAAAAGAGTGATAAAGGTTTCAAGGGATGCAAGAATTGCAAAGCTTGCTCACAGGTCAATACAGATAAAGCTATGTCATATACCAGTTCCACCACTGGGAAGGAGTTTCACATTAAGTCGGGGATTGGCTGCCGCTCGGACTTTGTGGTCTATTTGCTTCAGTGTCCGTGTGGTAGTCAGTATGTTGGACGCACTAAGAGGTGCTTAAAAGTGAGGCTTCTTGAACATATTAACAACATCAAGAAAAAACTTGAGACCCACTCTGTTCCTCTCCATTGCAACAATTGCCCACAATTCTTTTTAAAAGGTTTACGGTGCATGGGGATGGAACAAATTCAACCACACTGGAGAGGGGGGAACAGGGAAAAGCGTTTGGCCAAAAGAGAGTCCTATTGGATTCATAGACTGGGCACCCTTACACCAAGGGGACTGAATGTAGATATGGATATCATTTGTTTTTAGGATTAACTGATATGGATATCATTTGTTTTTAGGATTAACTGAGTTAAAGAGAGAGATATATATATTCTCTTCTTATATAGATAAGTTATTTCTGAGATTCGAGCACACTAGTCTTACGATTAGGCAAGAGAAATAAATTATGTTAAACACTATATGCACATGCAATTATGGATTGCGATTAGGCACGAGAAATAAACTATGTTAAACACAACATGCAAATGCAAATATGGATATGTCACTTTAAAATGAAAAATTTAAAAATTATAGCTATATATTCACATTAATCATTGGTTTAAAAGGTATTTTAAGAATTCACAAACTATTAATTCCTAATGGTATATGATATAAAATAAATTTGTGATATATAACTTTAGAATTATATTTGTATGCACACTTGGATAGGAAGTTGTTGCATTCATTTTTTCATATTTTTCCGTTTCTATTACAAGTTATAGAGGATATATTAATGTTCTTATTAGCATTATGGGTACTTTGTATGCAATGTGTAACAGCCCTCTCGTTTAGATTCTCAAGTACCATCAAGTAATAAATGGACTCATCTCTTTTTATGGTGGAACGCACGGCCATGTTATTTTTCCCGAGTGTGGAACGCATGCGGGTCACGTGACCGGAACGTAACGCGTGACGTATGCGGAAGTGATAGGAAAACTACACGAGGAGGAATTGGAATCTCCGGCAAGAATCTACACCTGAAGAAAATACCGGGCAACGAATGAATGTGAGAGGAAAGAAGACACCCACTATTCCACCAATGACTTGGAGGGACTAGCCCTATATAAGATTTCATGTGTTAGCGTTTTTTAGGATGCCATTGCCAACCATTGTACATGCTACTGCTGGTTTTATTGAAAAGGTCCCTGAGGAAGTCCTTTTGTACAAGGACGAAACGCGTAGGACCGGTGACCTGTTTTATCTTTATATTTGTTTTTATTTATTTTGTACACCTCCTGATTTTATGAGTGAATAAATTGCCTTGGAAGGATTCTTTTGGTCGGAGTCTGTTTTGAATCATCTAGCTGACCCTGACACCCCATTGGCTACCACTCGAGGAGGAATACTGATCGATACCCCCCATCTACATCGTGGGGCGGCACCTTTAAAACGCTAATCCATTTGGAATTTGTGAGTGCATATATACCAGTACACTACCTTTGAGTATCAAACAATATTTGCACTATGTTTTATCCTCTATTCTAGGTACATCAGCAGAATCCCTAAAATATCCTATCATTTACACTAAATAAAGAGTAGTTAGTCACTGTCAGAACCAACAGAATATCTCTCTACTAGTATAGTACTATTAAAGGACCACTCTAGTGCCAGGAAAACATACTCGTTTTCCTGGCACTAGAGTGCCCTGAGGGTGCCCCCACCCTCAGGGACCCACTCCCGCCGGGCTCTGGAAAGGGGAAAACGTACCTTTTTCCAGCGGTGGGCGGAGAGTTCTCCTCCTCCCCGTCGGCTGAATGCGCACGCGCGGCACGAGCTGCGCGCGCATTCAGCCGGTCACATAGGAAAGCATTCATAATGCTTTCCTATGGACGCTTGCGTGCTCTCACTGTGAAAATCACAGTGAGAATCACGCAAGCGCCTCTAGCGGCTGTCAATGAGACAGCCACTAGAGGAAATAGGGGAAGGCTTAACCCATTCACAAACATAGCAGTTTCTCTGAAACGGCTATGTTTATGAAAAAATGGGTTAATCCTAGAAGGACCTGGCACCCAGACCACTTCATTAAGCTGAAGTGGTCTGGGTGCCTAGAGTGGTCCTTTAACTATACTATTACTAAAAACTATTTTGTCTAGTTACCGTATATACTCGAGTATAAGCCGACCCGAATATAAGCCGAGGCCCCTAATTTTACCCCAAAAAACTGGGAAAACTTATTGACTCGAGTATAAGACAAGGGTGGGAAATGCAGCAGCTACTGGTAAATTTCTAAATAAAATTAGATCCTAAAAAAATTATATTAATTGAATATTTATTTACAGTGTGTGTATATAATGAATGCAGTGTGTGTGTATGAGTGCAGTATGTGTATGAGAATGCAGTGTGTGTGTGTATGAGAATGCAGTGTGTGTGTGTATGAGAATGCAGTGTGTGTGTGTATGAGAATGCAGTGTGTGTGTGTATGAGAATGCAGTGTGTGTGTGTATGAGAATGCAGTGTGTGTGTGTATGAGAATGCAGTGTGTGTGTGTATGAGAATGCAGTGTGTGTGTATGAGTGCAGTGTGTGTGTATGAGTGCAGTGTGTGTGTATGAGTGCAGTGTGTGTGTATGAGTGCAGTGTCTGTGTATGAGTGCAGTGTCTGTGTATGAGTGCAGTGTCTGTGTATGAGTGCAGTGTGTGTGTATGAGTGCAGTGTGTGTGTATGAGTGCAGTGTGTGTGTATGAGTGCAGTGTGTGTGTATGAGTGCAGTGTGTGTGTATGAGTGCAGTGTGTGTGTATGAGTGCAGTGTGTGTGTATGAGTGCAGTGTGTGTGTATGAGTGCAGTGTGTGTATGAGTGCAGTGTGTGTATGAGTGCAGTGTGTGTGTATGAATGCAGTGTGTGTATGAATGCAGTGTGTGTGTGTATGAGTGCAGTGTGTGTGTGTGTGTGTGTGTGTATGAGTGCAGTGTGTGTGTGTGTGTGTGTATGAGTGCAGTGTGTGTGTGTGATGCAGAGCCTTGGTGGGGGGTGGGCATTTTTATATGATTATTTTATTATAATTTTTATTTGTTTCCGTCCCCCCTCCCTGCTTGATACATGGCAGGGAGGGGGGCTCTCACTCCCTGGTGGTCCAGTGGATGGGCACTGTGTAGGAGGGGGCTGGCAGAGCTGTTACTTACCTCTCCTGCAGCTCCTGTCAGCTCCCTCCTCCTCCGCGCCGGTCCGTTCAGCACCTCTGTCAGCTCACACTGTAAGTCTCGCGAGAGCCGCACTATGACCCCGCGGCTCTCGCGAGACTTACACTAGGAGCTGACAGAGGTGCTGAATGGACCGGCGCGGAGGAGGAGGGAGCTGACAGGAGCTGCAGGAGAGGTAAGTAACAGCTCTGCCAGCCCCAGTCTGTATTATGGCAATGTAAATTGCCACAATACAGACCTTGACTCGAGTATAAGTCGAGTTGGGGTTTTTCAGCCCAAAAAATGGGCTGAAAAACTCGGCTTATACTCGAGTATATACGGTATATTGATCTCTATAATATAAGCCAAGAAGTAACTGCTGCAGAAACTGACCTGTATAAGTAAATAAAAAAGGAACACTCCAGGCATGAAATAGCCCCAACACCCATTTTGGCTGAAAATGGCTAAAATACACTGAAACAGACACAAAAGTGTTAATAAAAACTCAACACTGAATGCGATCCAACGTGCTGCAATTCTGCAGCTTCTCCAGAGCACAGGAAGTGGATGGCATGCCTTAGCCGACATCTTCCCAATTGATTTTAACAGGCACACCATGCATATGCCACAAACCCTTAACCCCTTAAGGACACATGACATGTGGCTAAAGGGACGCTATAGTCACCAGAACTATTACAGCTTATTGTAGTGGTTCTGGTTAGTAAAGTCAGTTCCTGCAGGCTTTTTAATGCAAACACTGCCTTTTCACAGTCCACTCCTCAGACGGACGCCAGAGGTGCTTCCTGGGTGTGCAGCACGGACGTTCAGCCTCTCCATGCTGAACTATCTCCATAGAAATGCATTGAGTTAATGGGTCTCTATGAGAATATAATGATTGGTGGAACGCAGCGTTTTGCTGCGCATGCACAATAGCCTCTCAATGCTTTTCAATGAGAAAGCAATGGATTGGCTGGTATCCTCAATTCTGATGATCGGGGAACTGCAGGGCGCTGGAATAATGGGGAGTTTTCTACTTATTTAAGGGACTGGAGGGAGGGGAGGGGCTACATAGTGTTTTTAACCCGATAGGATCAGGAATACACGTTTGTATTTCTATCCTATAGTTTTCCTTTAAAAGCAAACACTTAAAGCACTTTAGTTTGCTCGAGTGCTTTATGTGTGAAGAATGTGTCCTCTTTTTTCATTCTAAATAAAGTGCAGATTTTAAGACAACCTTCTTACATCCCCCTGGATGTCAGACAATCGGTCTGGTCAATTCCTTATTATTTGGCTCAGTGGAGCTAAACTCAAGAGGCAGCAATTGCTCAAAGCGCCTGCCTTGCAATTGGGCTGTATTGGGAAGGCTGTGATTGGACAGTCACAGAAAGTCTGGGCGGGGAACAAAGGGGAGGGCTTGCAATACCCGCAGACAAGAGATCCACAGCTTTTGCACGCTGTTTTTAGATATAACCCAAAGAAAGACATAATGAGAGGCTTATTTCGTGCTCTATATTATTTGCTTGGTGTAGCTGGTATTCCGGTGCCCGGAATGTCTCTTTTATCACTTGGAAACTAACATGTAAACTTCAGATTAAAATATCAGAGCTGGAAAATAAATGTCCAACTCTCCTATTTGCCCAAACATTTTACAACACAACTATCAACTTCCCACAACTCATGGGTTCCGAAATAACCTTGTATCCTTCTTCATTATTGTCAATTACAGGCTCTAAAATAAAATAGTATCACAGGCACCTTCTTATATGTGATGATTTACATTGTTGCATTTGAATACAAAGCCACGTCTCAGTCAATAACCTACACTCCTGCAAGAAACACAGGATTCATAACTAACACTAGATATAAAAGTGAGCGTAACTCTTCAGAAGAATTGCCTTGGTTTTTAAGACGCTCTGTCATTGTGCTGCGAAGGAGCGATACTGTGGGAAATGTTATGACATGCCTGTTACTATAGCTACCACAGCAAGCGGGGAGAGGTTCCTGTCAGGGACCAATTTACTTCTCCAGAGGTGCACTGCCACCAACAGAAAGGCATGCTTTGCCCACGAGTCTCAGTAGACTGAAATTTGAGCAGTGAAGCTAAATGAGCACGTTGATATTCATCATAAGCGCACGTTGTGGGCAAAATTCTTGGATGAAAGACACTAAGCAGGAGAAAACTTCAGGTGAAAGCATTTAAAGTCACTATATGCAGAATTGCAGGAATAATATAAAACAATAAAAAGGTGCAACAAATATATTTGGGTACAGTGTGCAGTCATGGAAAGTAATCGTAACATCCCAGATATTTGTTTCTGAAGGCTGTAACTGCAGCAAAGACTTCAAACCACATGGTGGACAGGTCAAGTTGATGAAGCTTTTAGGGAGCTCTCTCGTGAGACAATTGTTCTTGAGGAACTGGACTGTTTATTAAACTTAGCATTAGACTGCTTCTCAAACGAGAACACAAAACAAATTCAGTTTACATTGTAGAAATATTAGACCGTTTACTGTCTGATATGGAGATTGATCAAATAAAAACGGGCAATAAATGAAAAGAAACTGTGAAATGCATTATTATTATTGCCATTTATATAGCGCCAACAGAGTCTGTAGCATTGGGCAAAGGTAGTTAATAAAAGCTAAATACCCTGAGCCAGAGATAAGGTATGTAAAGCATTTCTCTCAATGGGAGGCTGTCGCACAAGGGAAAGGCTTTCGCAGGGGACAGAGGAGGAGGCAGATGGGCCAAGCGGACGGGCGCCCGGAACTCCACTTTGTGGTTAACCATGTTGCCAGATCAAACCATACTTCATACAACATACATTGAATATATTGGAGCTCTGAGCTTGGTTTTGCAACTAGTAAAGTAACCGATTGTTCTGTCCTTTGCAATTGATATGGTTAAGGAATTCTACATTCATTTCAAAACATGAGTAACTCCATCATCCACAGGAAGCGAGGCTCTGTCTTAGTGATATGTGACTTGCAGTCCAACACTTATGGACTTACGGTTGCTGCTACATAAGGGCCACCTATAGTTTCTGCTCCCTATGATTCACCACCTCAAACAGGAAACAAATCTATTATTGAAAGAAACACGTGCAAAATCTACCATGAACTATTATACAGTAACGATACAAACTCTTAGCGATCGTGCCAACTAAAGGGTTAAAACTGATACAAACTCTTAGCGATCGTGCCAACTAAAGGGTTAAAACTGCAGGTTACCAATGTACTGTCAACGTGGAACTACCCGATTACAGACAACTGCTACTCATTGGCAATTAAAAATGCAAATTCACACTTTTGCAATGGAAGATTCAATTTACGCTTTCATTATTCCATGTTGCTGTGAATGCAGCAGCGTTACTGCTCTCCGTAGACGCCGTGTGCAGCTAATCAGCCATTAGCAAAAATATTGAGGATAAGCATATTTTAGGAGTATGGTTGAGTGCGTCTGCAGTCTTGTCGAGTCCGCTGAGAAATGAGCAAGGCTCAGCGTATGTATTAACATTTGAACTACCGTGACTTCTCCCCTGCTCCATGTTTAGTTTTGCTAGAGCTAAGAAACAACTTGCTCACTGTTCCTTTTTTTCCAAGACATTCCAAATGCTGCCCCCACCCTCGAGAGATTTCACACCAGAATTAGATACATGATTACAGCAGATACCAAAGGTGCTTAATACCTGGGGATTAGATCCATCGTAACCTCCCTCGTGAATTACCCGCTGGATAGACTCAAGTAGCTGGTGGTAATCACAGGTCATCTCACAACTGGGGCTGAGGAGAGAAGCACATACGGCTCAGTTTTACAGAATCATTATTAGCATAATGAAAGACATAAAAGATTTTCTACTGGGAAAAAAAAAAACGAAGACACATATAGAGGGCTGTAAATTTCCCTGGGCTCATACATCTCGGACAAATAGACTTGTACATTTGGTTTTAACTTAATTGAGATTCCTCCAAATTCTGGGTGATCTGCAATACGTATGAAGTGCGTAACTCTGAAACGCCATATGCCAGAATCACAAAACAAACAAAACGAGAAATGAACGAGCCATTTTGTTTGGTTGATAGCTTGATAGTTAGGAGACATCCATAGATTCACAGATCATTTTTTCCCACAATTGAGGGGGATGGGGTGGAATGAGAAGCAGTAAAAAATAAATAAATCTACAGATTACATATTGAAAAAACATATACAGAGTTTTATTTTACTACTTTTCCTATATTTCCTTCTCTGTTACTACTTCTTAATTAATCTGTGAACCGAACGTCGGAGACATACGCCTATTACCATACTGCAAAATATCTGCATAATATACGTGTTATGTATATAATTTGTAGTACACTAATTAGCCAATTTTTGCAGCATTTTGGTTCGTTTGAAATAGTTTTTCCCGAAACGATCTCATGGCTGAAATTTGAATTGCTTGAAGGCACAAATCTAATTACAAGTAAGAACATTTAACAGGCTTTCATGCGAGTTTTTATGTATACATTAAATTGGAGGTCTAACATTCCCCTCTTGAATTTGAGGGGCGGTGAAATATTTTTGAAGTAGGCACTTGCAGTTTATGCCTTTAATTCTGCTTTCTCTCAATGATGCTATTGTGCGGAAGAGACTGAAACAATCAATTTCTGTCTCCTCATACCTGCTGCTTGGGATTGCAACTCCCAACAACCTTGGGCAGACTGGGACGTGTAGGCTCAGAATAGGATAGGGATATACATGTCACAGGGTGAATGAGATTGTTGAGAGTCAAAGATCCGGCTGTGCATGTCATTTTGACCTTTCTCCACGTCCCCTAACCCTTATGCCAGGGTGAGGGACTGAGAATAGATTGAGACAGTGTGTGACAGTAAAGTTTTAATAAAATAAAAAAATGAAACATATATATTTTTAATATGCGACATATGATTGCACCTGTCAAAATACTGTATGTGTATAATGGTGGAGAATTACCTACCTACATAGTCTTTGATTATGCCCATAATATATCTATACCCACTGTGGGAATGTCTTAATAAATGTACAGTGTTATAACAAACAAATACCATGATCTGTACGGCTTTATCAATTCAGTTAAAAATAGCCAACTGATTAAAATCCCAAAGTGTTCTTTTTTTATTGTTGTATATATGAAAGAAAGCCACAGAATGACAAACTGGATTTTCAAGTGCTTAATTCACTCTCCGAGGCAACTTTATTAAGAGATAACCGACACGAAATTTCCGCTTCTCATGATTTTATTTTTGTTGTTTATCGGGCTAAATAACCATATTTGTTCACACTCACACTAACAATATTATCGGACCAATGGCAGCTCAATCTAACTTGCTTGCTGCTGCTGCAGGTTCTCACAGCGTTATTACAGCAGCAGGCAAGTTTGGCTGAGCAGCAGTTGGTCCGAGAACAATCTGACCCAACATGGCCGCTCAGCCAGATGAAGTGAAATTTAAAAAAATAATAATAATATATACATTTAAAAAAAAAAAAATTAATGTAATAAAATTAGTGAGAAATTGATGACATTTGTAATTTAAGTACAATTCTCTTGTATTGGCTAAATACCCCTATACAAGGGGGTAGCAAACTAGCCAATCTATAGATTTAAAAATACAGTGACACCCCCACCTGTTATTCTATTCTCTCTAAGCTGGGATTCATGACGGGGATAGTGTAACTCCGACAATCCCAGCACTGGAATGCTGGACAGGAGCTATGTATCTAACAGTTCCTAATATAAACATATCATTTATATTTACGATTAATGATATGTTTACTGCTTTGTTCTAGCTTACGTTAAAAACCTGGCACGACAGGTTCACTTTAAAGAACAGATTGTTATGACAGCACAGACTGTCATCGGTCCTTAAGGGGATGAGTAACTGTAGCATGTCTGCATTCAAGCGAGATCAGGTAAAGTCAGTCTGACATAAAATCCAGAATTCTGAAATCTTAGCTACAATCAATGTTAATAAATCCGTTAAAAACTAAGAAATAATTTCAAATAAACTTTGCGTGCAGGTTCTTCAGAATCTACTCTGACTCTTTTAGTTTAAATGTTTAATGCTTTATCCAAAATGTAAAGAATAATACCAAGCCTCCCCCCCCCCCAGTCTGTTTGGCTCTTTATGACTTCAACTCCTATTGTATCTAGCCAGCCTTTGGCTTACGTCAGGCTTTGTGTTCCAGTCGAAATATTGTCTCTTTGATTAATATTTTATAAAGGTAAGCATATCTTTTTATTAACATTAGCATTACATTTTTTTCCCCATTTCTTTTTACACTGCTAATATGAGATCAATTTAAAGGGGTGTTAAATAGAATGGCCTTTTCTCTTGATTATCTTATTTTAACAGATAAGGAGGCCTTGGTTCTCAGACAGCAACGTCTAGTTAAACCCATCAATCTTTACAAATCCAGCTGGTCTGTGAGATTGAATGCAACTCTTTCTCTCTTTCTCCGATGGGAGAAAGAGGGACGCACCTCAAGTTCGGCAGATTTGAAAGGGTTGTAGGTGACTGCTTGAGAAACTGGGCTAGCTTAATTATATCTGGCTCACTTACACCTTCACAATGCAGGATGTAATGAAACCGCCATTGCATTTAAATAATAATCACAGATAATTAACACATAGTTAATGAGCTGCTACACAAAGTACACCTGATCATTATACCTTAGAGCCCGCCGTGTGCCACTGAGATTGCAATCAAAATACACTTTAGAACACAGGAAAGCCTTTTAGCAACCACACCTCAGTTATTTTATAGGTTTTAATATATTGTGTGTACACTATAATAAATATAATGCAAACAAAGTATGGAAACTAAGCAATGTAATAGCTGGGTCAATATATGTACGCGCACGCAAAATTCAGCATACTATACCCTAAATGAGCTAAAGTACCACTAAACCAATAAATCACATTTCCAGGCATGTCTAAATTCAGTTATTATAATAGCACCAGTTTTTCTATAGCGTTGTCAGATCTGTAGTTGGCAAGTGTGAATCGGAGAAATGTATTTTGTGTCCGTCACTGGGAAATGTGAAATCCAACCTGAGGATAATGATACAATGTATGTTATTGCCGATACGTGGAGTAGGAAAAGATGCATATGCCAGTCAACATCATCATAATGTATGTTGGGCCAACTGCTCTCCTGCCAACCTTAGCTACCGATAAAGAGATGCCTGGCGTTTGGTCACCTGTCACGCAGAGCTTTTAGGGGCTTTCCTTTCTTTTATTCCAAAGGGGGAAAACAAAAACAAAAATGCCTGGAACAGCGGGTAAAGCGTTTGGAAATAGGATTGTTCTAAGGGATACAGGACAGTTGGCATGTATGTGTTTATAAGATACAATGATAACATGTTTGTTCAGGAATTGCTATTATTCTGTTACAACAATTATAGGATTGACACGGAAATAAATAAATATATATATATATATGCGCGCTTGGAGCAGACAGTGTGCCAAAATATCTTCAATTGCCATATTGTTATATAATATCGTGTACGTGTGTGTATCTGTATATAGTGAAAATAAAAATCTATCAAGTTTCCACAACTATCCCAGAATTCCCAGCCCGAGCACAAATGATCAGAGGCGGTCATCGCGTTTCAGACTTCACCCTGCATTTTTGCAAGTACTTTTTGTAATGGAACTTTGTTAAAACAACTTTAAAAATTAAAAATAAATATTAAACTGCATAAGTTATGGTCCAAAAGTGACTAGAAACCAGTCAATGACTAACGTTTTGAGCTTTTGGGTCTCGTTAGCATGGCATTGGTTCTGGTTTCAAAGTTGTATATAACAAACACTAACACACACACACACGCACACTAAAAATAAGGTCACTTTAGATAAATACTAAACGGCATAAATTTACCAATATATGTATAAAAATATGAATGAACAATCAAATCATATTCTGAATAATACAAACTCTTTGTAAACAAGAAAAAATAAATAACAAGCTTTGTGCATTTTGCAGTGGCTTGTCCGGGCTACTTTGTTACCAAACAGCTCCTTATTTTAACAATGACTCTAAGCTAATTAACTTTTATCCTCTAGCCCAGCATTCTAGTAACTGATAAAACAGGAGTTGGCAAGAGGGGTTTCCTGGCTACAGGTGAGTCTTCGACTTCCTTATTGATACAGTTTCTAAGCATTTACTAAAGGTTAGTTTATCAGAGATATGACAAATAGGCTTATTATCTGAAAGTAGACTCCATTAGGAAATATTGTCTAAGCTGCTTTATGCAAACGTATCAGGAAACCTGAGCACTACAGAAATTATTAAGTACATATAGCGTGTTTATGGGCCTTTTTGGGAAAGGAGGAGTGGGGGTGGTAAGAGTATTTGCAATACACACAGAATAGCGTAGAATGAGGATTAATTACTTTCCGAAAAACAGATGCAGCTTGATGGATTGTTGCTGTGTATCATCAGCAAATTATTACGAGCACTTATTATACCTTCTTTCCTCTTTAACACTGTAGATGCTGGAGGAGTGACTCTAAAACATGGTGGCCAAAAGAAAGATCTCCAGCTAAGTATAACCAATGTCATGATAGATGTAGTTCTACAAGATCCTGCGACCCTCAACTAGAAAAGCATAAAAACTGGTTTGATGAGAACTGCGATGAGATCAAGAAGAAGTTGGAAGAAAAGCATCGCCTTCATTGAGCCAACCTTAATAACTCAAAGTCCAACATTCGGAGGCCAATACAGCTAAAACTCCATAAGATGCAAGACACTTGTCGCAGCAGAGAAGCTGACAATCATAACAAAGAATTTCTATGACGCCCTGAAAGAAGTGTACGGACCCATATCATCTGGATCATCCCGCTTCCCCATTGCTGATGGGTAGATTTTGGTCACTGACCAGGATTAGATTCTTAAAACGTAGGACGAATTCTTCGATTACTTTTTGAATCGTCTTTCGTCCATCAATGATGAAGCCGTTGATAGTATTCCGCAAGAGCTCATTAACATATCATCGAATAAACCGCTTACTTTGTTAGAGACTCGGAAAGCGATCCATGTCCTCTCTCATGGCAAAGCTCTTGGCTCGGATTCAATCCCAGGTGAGTTATACAAGGAAGGTGGCAGTGCCTTGACTGTAAGACTTCATCACCTGTGCCTACTCATGTGGCAACAGGAGACAATGCCCCCTGGGCCAGAAAGGAGTTCAAAGATGCCTCCATTGTACATCTGAGGAAAGGGCCTGTGATAACTGTAGAGGTATATCTTTACTCTCTATCCCAGACAATATATTTGCCAGGGTCATTCTGAATCGCCTAACAGTGCAAACCTTGACCAGGGACTTCTGCCAGAAAGCCAGTATGGATTCGGGAAAGAGCATGGGACCATTGGCATGGTGTTTTCTGCGAGAGAACTGCAAGAGAAGTGTCAGGAGCAGAACTCCAACATCTTCTCCACTTACGATGACCTGACCAAGGCTTTCGATAAATTTTGTAGAGGAAATCTGTGGTACATCATGGCCAAATATGTATACCCAAGTTTATCTTCATGGTCCAACAACTCCCTGAAGGCCTGCAAGCACAGGTCCAGGATAATGGCAAGTCATCTGAGCGGTTTCCTGTTACAAACATTTTAAAGCAGGGTTGTGCCCTGGCACCTACACTTTTCAGCATCAGGTTTTTTTCAATGCTGACTAACAGTCAACTGTTTAACGCAAGGAAACTTCATGCAAAAAGGTCATGACAGATATTAACAGAGATTTCCTGTTTGCTGATGACTGTGCCCTCAGTACTTGCTCAGAAGTTGACATGAAATGCAGTGTCGATAAGTTTTTCCAATGCCTGCGCAAACTTTGCTCTATTGATCAACACAAATATTAGAAAAGATTTGCATCAGCTGCCCCAGGGAAGTCCTATATTCAATAAAATAATTGGGAGTCCTAGATTCAGCCCAACATCACCATTGATGGCCAGAGATTAATTGTAGTGAACAGATTCAGGACAGTGAGGTGAATATCAGGATCACAAGAACCAGTGCAAGCGTTGTCAGATTGCATGACAATGTCTGGAATAGAAGAGGTATCACCATCCAGAGAAAGCCGAATATATATATAGGGTGGTCATTTTCTTCACACTGCTCTACGCCATCGAAACTTGAACAGTCTGGTCAAGAAGCTGAAACACTTCCACAAAACAAGCCTCAGAAAAATCCTCAAGGTACACAGGCAGGACAAGATTCTGGACACTAAGGTACTTGCACAAGCAAACCTACCTAGCATCTTTACCATCTTGATGTAGTCGCTGTTATGCTGGGCAGGGCATGTAGTTCGTATGGCAGACCATCGGCTATCAAAGAAACTTTTTATGGCGAGCCGCAACAAAGACAGTGGTCCCAAGAGGGTTAAAAGAAGCACTTTAAAGAAGCTCTCAATGTCGCCCTCAAACCACTTGACCTCAACTCTGACTTTTCGGAACAGAGCGCAATACACATCAGATGACATGGCACTCTCTTGTGTCAAAAAGTGCTAGGCCAAAAGGATGGCTGCAGCAGAACACGAGAGGCAAGCTAGAAAGGCACGTGCCAGTAACCGTGTCTATGATGTCCTCCTTCACTGCTGTTCCATCTGTCATCAGATATTCCACGCAAGGATTGGCCTTGTTAGCCACCTGTGCACACACAAAGAGTCTGCACTTGCAATTCACAGATGACTGGGTGGTCCTCAAAGAATCGACAGACGAACAACAACACTTCTACAAAAGCTAATGATCTAGAATTAACCACCTTGGCTTCAGCTTTTCACACCGGTTTCTGCCTTTGTGCCTTCCCCACGTAAATTTTTGGCACTGATTTCTGCCTAGAAGCCTTCCTTGCATCACCCTTCAAATTCCTTCATTGATACTGATGCGAAATACTGCCAACTCTCTCTGCATTTATATTTCAAGTTTATCTACGTCATCTCTTCGACGAAGATGTTGCATGTTTTTGCATGGCAGAAATTACAAGGACCAATAGGAGGACACGACCTAAGCCCCTTCTCTTGACCTGAAGTTTGCCCTATTGTGATTTACGTTTGATTCCTGCTTAGTGAATTATTTCTGTTCTGTGATTATCTGGCATTTGAGCTTGGCTTGTTTCACAGCTCTGTATTTCTGTAATGCGGACATTGACTTTTTTTCTCGTTTTCCTTTACTTCTATATTCCTGACTTTGGTTGTTCTCCGGTTTCATATTTAGCTCTCTATTGGTGTTCAGCGTGGCCAGATCCAAGTTCTGCGTGGGTAGATATTGTAATCCTGACACTCTAGAGCTTAATTGGCTACATAGCTTTGAAGAGTTGATGCTGGTACTTTTATGGTTAAAAAACCTATACTAATCTGAGGATTAGATAAGCAGCAGCATGGTTTGTATCATATACCCTCACTACATAATCTACCAATCTAGTCAATGTAAGGGCTCCCTGTCAGCTCTAATCCAAGGTGATCTGGCGTGAACAACAAGGAAACAATTACTTTCTACAGCTAAATTTTGGACTAATACCCACGGTTGCCCGCGCATTCTCGTTGGTTGCCCTCATTTTCAAACTGCAGTAGGATATATCTGAGAAAATATATGCTTGTAAACTATAGGAATTTTTTTTAACGGATTAGTAAGGGGAAAAGAGCACAGGTCCATCAAAGAAGAAACGCTTTAGTTATTTATATATCTGTGGGTTGTCATTTGTAAAGGGGCCATCAAGGCTGGAAGTCACCAAAACTTACAGTAAACTATTCAGACCAAAATCTATACGACTTGGTGACCGAAGGGTCAATTTTCTATGTTTAGGGTTGTGGTGTCTGCAGTCCAAACAGCTCTTGCTGAGCACCAAGGCCAAGAAATAGACTCACAGGAGGAGAACAAGGTTTAGATCTTTGGTATTCCACTAACTGACAATATTTAGTTAAAGACTATCCCATCGAGTTACTTTGTCTGCAACATGATTTCAATGTGTTCTCATTGAAAGCTTCAGCAAAAGTCGGACTATTTTTCCAGCAAGGATAATCCAACCTCTAAATCTTGTATAATTTTCGGCTTATCGCACTCCATTTTTTGTTGTTGTAGATCCGTCACAGCAGACAAGGTAATAGAAAGTTTTACATCTGGGGACGATATCGGTTTCTGCACTCATCATATAAAAGTGGGGATAGGATTATTGTGGACGGATGGTGCCTGAAAAGTATCTTTAGATTTGTTTGTTAATAGCTTTTTGTTGGATGTCTGTCAGGTTTGCTTGGATGTTGGAGGTTCTGTTGAAATTGGTGTGTGTAATAGAATAGACATATTAGATCTGAACAGAATACAAAACTGTAGAATTTAACATCTGTCCTGTTTGCCTGCCAAGACAAGCTCCATTGTTCCCCTTTCTTTTTGCAAGACAGAGTTCTGGATTTTACTAATGTTCTGTCTTGAACAACAGCGCTCACATTTCTGAAATTATACTAAATATGCAATGCCCAGTCATTTTCTAGCCAATTCTATAGTTCTGTGTGATAATTGTACAATATTACATTGTTCTATGCACCATTAATGATTACAGGAGCTCACGGAAGACAGTACCATTACATAAGATCTAGTTTCAAGGTCTTTGCAAGTGGACACTCTGTATTCTTTTACAAATGATAGTTTACTTCAAGTATGTCAGATGGCGCCATTTGGGGTATACCAGAGACCGGGCTCCGAAGTCACATACTGGCAGCGGCAATGTGAGTGGAGTCTGCTTGTTGGCTAGAGGGAGGTGCTGGGACTTGGTATATGGGGTGGACTGGGATTTAGTAGAGGGGGTGCTGGGGATTTTTTTTTATACTGTACTTTTCAAAATAAACCTAAGTTTCTATGAAAACTTTACAATTTTTTTTTTGCGGCCCACATAAACGATGATAAATGATTTGGCCCGTGATAGACTTTGAGTTTGACATGCTTGGTGACCATATCATCACATACTCACTGATGACACTTTTGCTAGTCTTGGCAAAGAGCTCTAAGATAAAAGGTGCTATATAGGAATTGCTCAAATAAAATAAAAATAAAAATAGAAAAATAATTGTTTGGGGAAACCCTGAACAAGCACAGTGACACAATTTAGGGCCACTGATCTATACCTACTGAAAAAGGAAACTTATTATGTTTTTATTATTATTATTATTATTGTCCCTCAATACTTTTCATACCTCTTATTCCTCTTGAGTGCCTTAGTATTCCCAGCCACTAAGTCTGATGACAATTTACATATTCATAAACACTGGAGAGTTTTTTTCCATGCGCAATGAAAAAATAAATAAAAGCAGAGATAAGGTCATCGTTGGAACACGCACACAAAGTTTATCTGTAAGTGCTGTTAGCAGGCTTAATATTATTTACTATTAAAATAAAACCCTTAAAGCTCTTCTCCATCTCGTAAAGGTGTACAGATTGCTTTATTTGTAGAATAGAAACACTCTAACAGGCTGGATGAACAAAATTGCTGTGACCTTTGTCCATGTCCTCTGTGATTCTAGTGTCACCAAACAGTGCTTACTTTACGGTTTGCATTTAGAGGGAAAAAAGGTAAATACTTAGCACTAACACTGTTTGCTTTAGCTTTGCACATATCCATATGTGTATCATCTATTCAGTTCTGTGGAATACATTGAACTTTATAAGGAATAGTAAACAGAAAATTAATACAATATTGATCTAGCAGGAAAAGCCATTAAAGGGACACTCCAGACTGGAAACCATCCCCCTATTAAAAATCAATTGCAAAATATGACAAAACTAAACATTAACAGAAAGTATACTGAGCCTATAAATCAGTGGTGCACATGTTGAAGGACTACAACTCCCATGATATTTTGAAGGACTACAACTCCCACGATACTTTGAATGCCTTTCGAAGCTGTCGTTTTAAAACATCTTGCAGCCATCTGCAGTGAGTCCTGCACAGACTATGACGTAGCGGATGCCTGTCAGCCAATTCTAACCATCCTGTTCTATTTTTTTATATGAGCGCTGAGCAAATCCAATTAACTTCTGTTCAAGTAGGGGATTATGGGATATATGATTCAGCACTTGGCCGTAGTTTCATTTATCAGAATGGATTAATAAAATCACATCTCAAGATGTTAGCATGAGTATATCGTAACGCATACAAGAGGCACAATTTGATCATTGGCATTTGGCAATTGGCATTTAAATACCAATGCCTACAATGGATTACATCAATATGTAAAATTAAGATGAAGTTGTATTATCTTATACAAGGTATTTTTACTAGACCTTGCTAGCACACAGGATGCACCTCACAACATTCACTGATTAGTACAAGGTAATATCAATTGCTTTGCTAGTTCTTATTCACATTGTGAGCTCCAAATTTTACTAAATATCACATTTAAAGGGATACAGGTAGGCAGCCATCTTTATGCAATGTGTAGGTTAATGGACACTAAGGGAAGCTCAATTAAGTGGTCTGGGTGCAGTGGACATGTTTGTTTTAGAAAGGTTTACATCGCAGGGCCATATCCACCTCTACCTGCTTAGCCAATCAAACACTCTTTAGGAGAAGCATTTGATAGAATATGGAGTCTGACTCTGTTCTCACAGGGGAAGCACCTCTAGTGGCTGTCAGGAAGACAAGAGGAGTGTTTAACCTCGCTTTGGAAACATTGCCCACTACACCCAGACCACTTTACTGGCATTAAATTGTCTGGGTATCTTTAGTGGTCCTGTAGGCTACAGTTCACTATATTGGCTTTTTAGCTTCTTTATTATTATTATTTATATAGTGCCAACAAATTCTGCAGCACTTTACAATAGGTGGACTAACAAACATGTAATTGTAACCAGACAAGTTTGACGCACGGGAACAGAGAGAATGAGGGCCCTGCTCAATGAGCTTACATGCTAGAGGGAGTGGGGTAAAGTGACAAAAGGCAACGATAGTATTAGAGAAGTTAGAACAGTTGCAGAAGAGGACTCAGTCGGGAGCTATTACCAGTTTAATTGATACGCTTTTGTGAAAAGGTGAGTTTTTAATGATTTTTTGAAGGAATTGAAACTGGGTGAGCATCTAATGTAGAAGGGAAGGGAGATCCACAGGAACGGTGCAGCCCTAGATAAGTCTTGAAGGCGAGCATCAGAGGTGGGAGTACGAATATAGGATAGACGTAAGTCTTCAGCAGAGCGTAGGGATCTAGATGGGACATACTTGTGTATTAGAGAGCATAGAAAGGTGGGAGCCGCATTATGTAAAGATTTGAAAGCAAGAACCAGATTTTTAAATTGAGCACTAAATCTTATGGGAAACCAATGCAGGGACTGACAGAGGGGTGAGGCGTGGGAGGTGCAGGCGGACAGGAAGATGAGCCTTGCCACCGCATTCATTATAGACTGCAATAGCGCAAGTTGGGAGCACGTAAGACCACTGAGAAGTGGATTGCAGTAGTCAAGGCAAGAGAGGACAGTGGCATGGGCCAGCATCTTAGCCGCATCTGGTGTTAAGTAGGGGCGGATGCATGCAATGTTTTTGAGTATCTTCTAATTTTTTATCTATTTTCAAAGAACAATTAGTTGTGCTATATAAACCCTACCTTCCTTCCTCTCCATCATAATCTGGTGTCTCCCATTCCGTTCCAAAAATGATGTCATACATGATGTCACTAAACTACAAGCCACCACAGACCTTTGCTTTGCATAGAAAGCTGTGCTTAACGGATCAGCAGCACTATAGAAAGTTTTGTGTGCATCATGATTGGCTGGGCCCCTTCCTTGTCTGGGCGGAGCTGTCTGCAGAAGCTGCCAAAAATGAAGACTGGCAGAAAATACTGGAGTGTCCCTTTAATTGCACAGATTTTACATTGCTGGGAACCAAATCATGAAATGTTTATTCATACCATAATACGTTTTTTTCCTGGTCCAAAAACATGTCTGGCAAATAGAAACCAGAGCTCTGCACCGTCTGTAACATTTCTTTAGACATTGTCTTGGATAAATCGTAGTAGTGACCAAATCTAGAGGACGATATAGGCAAGGACTGGAAAATGAATACAGAAAATTTATATTAGTTAATAGTTTGACAAGGTAAAAGAAAAGCACAAAATTGCATGACAAAAAAAATATACCGTACAAAGCAATACCACAAGTTGTTTTTAAAATATGAAGCCCGTGGTACAATTAGATTTTACAAAAAATACTATATTTATGCACATAAATGTGAATTATAAAAATATAGATCGAGGTGGGTTCCCCCCACGCTCCCCCCCTATTGAGCCATACCCTTTATCCGATTATTATGTTATAAGGTAATTTGTTAATATTCAAAAAGACTGAAATCAAGACAGTCAGTTCATTGAAGAAGATCCACTGCAGGGGATTACCCCAATCCTAGATGACTTCCCTCTTCAAGATAAGGAAATTATTGTAACATGTTATAGGTGACCCATGTATTACTATGTAATGCTGGCTAATTGTCTTCTATAAAGAATTACCCCCAAAAAAAGTTTAAAAATGTTTAGTCCGAAGCGTTTATTAAAATTATTGTAATTAGACAATTGTAGTATATATGTTTTTACCATTTATTCCCTGTAAAGTAAAACTCAATTCAGAGGCATATATGGCAATGAAATGACTGGAACACATGGATTGAGTGTAAATTGTTTTAGAGTCAGGACATGCATGCCCACTATTAACTGTGCAATGTACGCAACTGTACACTAATGTATACACAACGGTGTTCGCGAATACATACGATTAGGTACACTCTTTCAAACTGTGTAGTTTTATACCTAACACTGGAGTCACAAAGGCTGTTATTCTGCATATTTTAGCTTTATTTTTAACCTGCTGCAGGAGGGGAAATAAAATGTACAATCACTTGTCCGTATCTTAGATTGAAACAAACTAAAAGTAACAGTGCCACTGTATGCTCATTGACACAACACATGTACATACATACACACACACACACACAATGAATACATAAAGACCTATACATTGTACTCGGTTACATAATAAATTAGCTAAAACTTTTTACATATGAATTTGATAAGACACACTTTTATTTTACTTCGAATCTTTGTATTATTTTCAGATTTTGAAAGTTGCTGTCAGATATATAAATTTGTTTATCTGTCCTCTCCCTGAATGCTATATTGAGAACCCTAAACCCAATTATAAAAGAGTCTGTTTTGGTCTATAATCTTTTATCCGGATTACTGATCAGAATGTTTTTACTGCAATCATTGGGAGAGCTCATCTTTTTATTGTGTCGAACCAATCCCCCTTTGTGTTTTAGAAAGGCCCTGACTAACTGAACTTTGATCTGATGTCTTCATTGAGCAGAACTCCAGGGCTGCTTAATTTGGATGCTAATCCTCCGTAAAGGCTCAAGAAAAAGTTAGTAAAGATACCAAATAGAAGAAACAAGTGTTTTTTTTTTCTTCTTCTCCTGGATCCTCTTTTAGGAATCCTGGGGCACATTGCGAAGTTTAATCCATGCTGCTCCGTGGATTAAGGTAGGTGATAACCTCTTTTGATTGAAGAGAAAGAGCATGGTGCTTACAAATGGGGTGGAGACAAGGATTCAGCGATAAAGAAAACACCATGCAATAAAAGGCTGGTCTATGTCAGAAGTCTCTGAATAGGACCTCAATGTACTCAATTCCCAGGCCTGGCAGGGAAGCTTGCAAAGACCTACCTGAATCAAAAAAGCATTCATAATCTGTCTTAACAAGACCGTCCGGGAAAAGAAAAAGACATGGAGACTGTGCGACTTACGCAGGTCAGCTCTGCTCGTCTCCAAATTCCTACGAGCCAATGGGCAGAAATGCATTGGATTGGCAGCGTTGACGGGATACCTTTCAAAAGGAAGCTGCTTGTTTTAATATCGGTTTAGTTAAGGGGCACAATACGATTTAAACCCTCTTTTTTTAAGCGACAGATAAGGTTACATACGGTGGAGTATTAACCCATTGTAGAACTGGAGGATACGCACATCTGTAAATAAAGCGATTCATTTACGATTCAATTTACTGACCACTACGGGGGTGAAATGCCTTCCAAAAATACTCAAGCTCTAGTGACTTTTCCATTATTTCTATTGTGTTGCAACCTGGGAGTTAAAATAATTGTAACAAATAATTTTTTTTTTTCTACACAAAATCTTGGAAGCGTTTTACATTATTTAGATTTAGTTTTCCTATTATGTTACTATCAAATGATTTGGTAACATCACAGACCACATTTTTCTGCCTTCCAATGATACAACTGGTAACAGCAATATCCACCATGGATACATATAGTTCTAGTTATGGTTTCTTATTTCAGTGTTGACAGTGTACAGTAGGGGTAAAGAACAGAATATTCCATTGTGAAATTACTGGGAATTGCCAATCCTGAGATCAAGACTGTGACAAATTCCCCTTTTCCTGTGAGTTTGCCACGAGTTTTTGGCGGGGCCTGTTTGCTTGCCACCTACCCTGTGACTATGGACCCTGGAATATACCTTGCCCAATACACTTTAAAAGGCTCCATTCATGTAATGTAAGTACTTTTGTACTCCACAAAGAGAAACCGACCGCTGGCCCTAATTCCCTGGAACTGTTTTGGACATAAAGCCATGCTTGCAGCCGGTCAAATAGAGACTTCCATGAAACCTTTGAACCCCTGCTCTGATCTGGGTGATTTTTTGGATATGTAGTTCACCCAGATCAGGGCTAACAGGGGATGTAATGGGGGTATGTTATGTTTTGGGGTACTTTCTGAACTTTGTGAAAATGTGTTTTTTCTGCCTGGAGATAATTGCTTTACTTACAGGACTTTACTCAATTATCTCCCAAGCAGAGGGGAGGGATTGTGTGCTGTACATGGGCATGTCACAGACTGTATGTTTGTTCTGATTGGTGTGTCCTTTGTGTTCCTGTGCCCCATCAGGTCCAGGGGGTGTTTCTCTGGCCTGGAGAATTGTAGAAAAGCCAACCTGAACAATTAAAGAGCAGATCATCTTGCACCTTCATGAAGTTTCGGCTCATGTTTGGGGGATTGGAGAACTACACTCTGGGGATTGCTATAATCACTAGACTCCCCTGAGTTTAATCACTAAGCTCTAGTAAGAGCTGTTCCTGCTACGCTCTCTGGACTAAGAGAGGTCTACCCACTGGAAGCTGGATTCTAGTCATAGGTCCAGGGTGGGTAGGAGACGGCGAGATCCCAACAAAGCTGCGGCGGTTCGTGGGGTTTACAGTACTTATGGTGTTCCAGCGCAGTACTTATGGTACTCGTTAGTACTAGGAAGCAGCGATTGACTGAGGTACCCGGTCGGGGTGCCAGGCGATCAGTCACAAAGTCCTTTCCTGTGGGGTACAGAGGAAACCATGAGCACAGTCCCTCTCCTTTGCAAGTGTACAGCAGGGGAGTACAAAAGGTAGATACCTATCTACCTATCTTAGACTTAAGATAAGGCCAGGGACTAATTACAGTATTAAGGAAATTGGTCAGACTAGATAGGCCATTCGGTTCTTATCTGACGTCACATTACATGTTTCTGTTTCTATCCCCATATGTGTTAGACCTACAGTTTCCCTAATGGTTTGCCATTCTGAAGCATCACTTGTAGAAAATAATCATATATATCTTGTAGAAAATATAAACAACAATAGTGTTCACCTTGAACACCAACAACACTGTAAATTTTGAAAACCGTGATACATATAAAAAATAAAAAAACAAGAAAGAAATGGTGTGGTGTAGTTAAAATAAAAGTGCAATAAGAATATAGGTATATTACAATGTTTATACCCATTAGCTTGCCATCCGGTGATTCATAAAAACATGTCACGTACTTAAAATCTCCAAAAAACACAACATAGTATAAAACCAAAACACCAATATAATAGGTGGTCAGTGGTCAGTTGAGCATATCACTGGGATGTAGAAGCCCTGTAGTATATCACAGGTATGTCTCTGGTAACGGATTCAGTCCTCAGTTCAACCCCTTCAAGTGGGGGGAGTAGAAACAGAATCCAAACATAAATAGCACCAAACTTGAGAAAATTAGAGTTGAATTACTCCTCAATGCCGACCGGTTTCGTCTCGCTGGACTTCCTCAAGGCAGAGTTCAACATCTACAACATCTGGGGATCAACCTTTAAGGTGCCCATGATGTACAGGTATGACCGCGCACCAGTGATAGATAAATACGAAGAACCAGCACTCTTGGTAACTGGCTTGGATGAAAACTCTGGTTGTTACTTTCCAAATAGCTCTCAACAAACAGATAATGGAGTTGCAACACAAATAGCTTTAGAAGGAGACTTTATTCCACCGCAGTGGCCTCCGCAACGTTTTAACCCGGATACAGGGTCTTTGTAAAGCTTGATAATCCTGTACTGGGGTCAAAATATTGCCAAGTTCACTGTGGTGGAATAAAATCTCTTTCTGGAGTTTTCTGGTGTTGTGAGATTTGCTGCTCTAGTGCACAGGTGATGACGAAATAGGACGAAAACTATAATTTAGGAATAGTTTCACACATCATTTTTCAAAATTAAAAATATCTGTTCAAATGCAACTAACTACTAATTTTGTGAGCACCTAGTACAGAATGAAGCTTGTCAGAGCAGCATCCTCATCAATCTATTGTTCCTGTAACATTTTGTAATTAGCAATGTCCCCCTTTTCTAAAATCTAAAGCACTGCAGAATAAGCTGGCGCTATCTAAATACCAAAAATAATAATAATAAATAGGATTCTTTGTAAACGGAGGTCAAGTCATTTTTGCATAAAATGTGCACTTTAAAGTCTCTAACGTGAAAAGTATGTGCTCCCTTTGCTTAAATACTTCCAATTAATCTCGCATTAATTAATATCAGATTTAAAAAAAAATAATAATCATAGAACACACGGCACAAAGTATATCATGCCAGGCTAGAAAAGGGGAAACCGTTTTAAAAAAAAAAAATCCATTCTGGATATCGTAGTTATGTCCAAGGTGAATACACCCCCTAATGAAGCCTACGTAGTTTTAGTCAGCCTAATTTTAATTTTTTGCCCATAAACAACAAACTTACTTTTTAGAGATAATAGGCACCATAACTGGTACAAAGATGCGATGGATGCGGTCTCTTGTTTTATTTTATTTTTATTAGTTATTCCATATAAACAAAACACAATATACAATTTTTTGCCTTACTTTACATAATTGGTACACCATCAGGGCATATCTTAAAAAAACCATGTCAAACCATATCACAGGAAAACATGACAAACCAATTGTGAACCCCACGCTCCTGATCTGAATACTCCGTAGGTAAAAAATACAAAGACAAAACGTACTTACTAAGACATACACAGACAAGACAAAACGGCCAAAAAAAAATTCTTATATAATTGAGAAAGACATCAGAGGGGAAGTTCTAGAGATAATACAGAGTTACAAATTTTCTATTTGGCTTAACCATGAGGAAAGCACGTCATATAAAACTTTGATTTTACCCCTAATCATGTTTAAAAACAGCTGGATGGGGGGACAATCCCACAAAACATGTATAAATCCACCTCTTTGATCCCCATATCTCCAGCACTTATGTTCTGGGTAAATTTTAGACAATCTATGTGGAACCAGATACCACGTGTTTAGAATCTTATAATGACACTCCATTAGATTGAGACCGTGAACGTTTTTATATACCACACACTAAGAGTGTCTCCATTCCTCACAGCTAATTTGAGTATTTAAAACTGTATCCCACTTCTTAAGTATGTGCTCAATAGGTATATCGGGATTCTTATTAAGCAGTTCCAGACAGCCAGCAACTATCTCAGTTGGAGTGGCTTTTCCCAATAGCCCTTAATTTATTTGATTTTCCAACTACTAAGTACTTACTCAAAAAGCCTTTTATTCTAAGATAATTAAAAACTTCTTTGTTGTCTAACATGTATTCAACACACAACAAATGAAAGTCCTTCAAATTATTGTCATCCGTCAAATCACATTCTCAAGAGACCACATTTGATCCAATTCTGTAAGCTTAAATCCTCTATATGATCCACTATTGAGGTCTCTCATTTTTATTTATCAAACCATTTAATAGCTCCTTGACCAAAACAAACAAAAAAAAACGTCCCCCAGCCCACAAACCTCAGGCACCTTATCCAAATTGCTACAAACCCCTTTCACTCAACAGTGATTTGTCGGTAAAAAAGTTTTACCAATATGGCTGCCAAATTCTCAGGTTCATATCATACATCTCAAGGGTGAGTTCCTTATAAATGACAGTAATTCGGTTACCACTAAAATCACTCTGCAAATTACTCGTTCTATGGATACAGTGACATTTGTACAATTAACATTTTACACGTAAACCGGTATTAAAACAAGCGAGTTAGAGAAAGGCTACATGACAATATGTGATGGTTTATTAAAGGGTACTTCTTGAAAGAGCTTAAAGTTATAAGGATTCCAAAATCCCCCAAATCAAGCACACCACCCTCAGCCAGCTGCCGCTGTAATAAATGAGTAGGCTAGTAAAGTAGTAGGGAAAGAATCTGCTTAGAGGACACAGGAAATCTTGTCTGGGTTTGGCGAACAGCTACGGGATTTGTAACTACAGAGCACATTGCCCAAAACCTGAATTAAAGTCACATAATGCTGCCGTTAACAAGCAGTACCAGTGGGGTGTAATCAGCAACTACTAATTGACTGCCATGAACTAACAATACTGGCTTTGCAACATCATGTTAACACTTAAAGACGTATTGGGACCCCTGTGAAGATTTAACCAACACAATGCAGTATATTACTGTATTTAGAGGTCAATTAGCTAATCAAAACATTTAAAGCAGTTTCTTTACACAGTGGTGTAGAAAACTAACAGAACAATAGTCACCTCCACATACCAGGAAAATTTAGGGGTTTATTCCCTAAATCAGGAATTGAAGAACATCAACCAGGAAATTGTAAAAGAATAATGCAGTTAGCTGGAAAAGGAACAAAGTGAAAAATGTTACCAGCTTGGTTTGTTTGGTTTAATATTTGCTATTTCCTTGTTAATTCGGCGTCTCAGCAGATCTGAAATACGGATATATATCAATATCATAACACAGATTGGCTCTGTGCCCCTATTTGCCCACTGCCTGGCACATGTACACCCACCATGGTTGGTATTTGGATGAACAAAGGATCTGGTACTCTATACTACTATTCTGGGAATGAGGCGTTCGTGCTCACATATATCTTATTTACGGACCACATAGAGATACGAGTTTGTACCCCCATAAAACAAACCCTACACAGGTCCTGCTCTCCAAAGAACTGTAACCACTGGCAGACGTAACATGGACAAAAAAAGTGCATTAAACGCACCCAAACAACTTTATCTCAATAATATGACGGCTTTTCGTCCCCAATGCTCCTGTATGAGAAGGATTGGATGAAAGAACAGTCTGCGTGAGGTCACTGGAGACGGATCGAGTGGTTGCCGGGATTGGATCACGGCGCTGGGGAAAAAAAAGTGAGTAAAACCTTATTTTTCCATGTTTTTGTTAGTTTTGGGGGAGGGACGTGAAACTACACGCAAGAGAGAATACTAAAGAGTTAAAAATACAGGTTTGCATTCCTAATAATATAGTGACCTGGTCTCTAAATATCCTGTTTTAGAATGTAATGTCCACGTATCAGAGCTGCAAAGCTAAAGATGCAGGACATTCTATGTTGGCAAGACTCTTTACAGAACAGTTTGTGAATTCAGCAAATTAAAAAAAATAATGACATAAGTGCTTAAGTTGCTAAGATTATATTCTTGACAGTTAATACTGAAGGGGGCACCTTCAAATCTTTATTTATTGAAGTCCCACTCAATGTACCGTACAGAGAGGTTGCAGTTACAGAAATGGATTTGTGGTGCAGATGTATAGCACTGGCATTAGCATTTATTGCACAATCCGTTTAATTAGCAGAGGGTTTAAGCAGGATTTGTTTCTGAATCTGAGCATCACTGTGTATAGCCTCTTGCCGGCTTTCTAGTTCATCCAAAATATAATTTAAACTCCTTACCCTGTAGTGCAAAGCCCTCCAGACCTCTGCTCTCTCTTAAATCTTTGCACACAGTGAGATGGCTTGGGCCCTAGGCAACTGCTACTTTTGCCCTACATAACGGACAGCTCTGCTTTGAAGATCTTATAAGTCATTTCACAAGTCCCAACTATTTGTGCAATGTCTGTAGTTGGTGTACCAACTCACACCTGTATACTCAGTGGGCAGTGTCACCTGTACATAAAATATTTCTTCTCGCCAATCTAAATTGTGTTAAACACATTACTTGTAATATGTCTAGAATTGCTGAATGTGTTGGCTTGATTGTAAATCTCAACTCTTGAGCTAAAGCAGGTTAAGAATAACTGATTTAGCCATTAGAGTGTATATTATATATAAAACAAGTTTTATGTAGTATAACAAGGAAAAAACAAAAACAAAAAACAACCAAGAAATCAAAGAAAATGGTTCTGGACTATAAGATACAAATTAAGGCAGTCCAGATTTGCCAATACCTGGTACAAATTTAGAGCTAAAAAAATAAATAAATAAATAGAAAATGGAAACAAATTTAGCAGGGGATTAGGATTCAGAGTTGTATTTAATTGAAGAACCCTCTTTATTCTTTAATTTGTATCCACGTATCTTAAAACAGTGAACTCGACTTGAATTTGACCCAAAATGGCAGTAATAAATTGTAAAATCGTCTGTTTGATAATGTGGGTAATAGCAGCACATCTCAAGCTGCCTAATTGAGCCATATCTGCCTTAAAGCTATCTGACCTTTACTGAACACTAAGCCTCTCTTATTGCATTCTTCTAAGGTTCCTTCCATATCAGCCTTTTTGAAAGGCAAAGCCTTTAGAATGGACCTTCCTCTAAAATGCCTACAGCTATTTATAAAGAGCACAGAAGAACTAGCTCTGCATTGTAGCAGACATTGTTTACAAACATGTTTAATTTATGGGATTATTTATACATATTTGGAAATATCCATCAAACACCCAAGTGCTCATAAGAGAATGTCGAGCAAAAATCATGGGTTTGCATTTGGCCACTATTTTATGGACAGCATCACAATGCTATAGTAAGCACAAACTGACCAGAACAGAAACGAATTAACAAGCTTTGCATATTGAGATGGAAACGAGAAAAGCAAACTCGTTTAACTATCCCTAAAGCAATGGAACCCTGCAGTATCATGGAACAGGGCTCAGAGTACAGGTAAGCCATCAGTGAGATCTTATAGTTACTTACCAACACATTTGTATTTGCCATGTTTTTGTGATTTATGGAATGAGCCACGGGGTGCTTGACAATAATAGACTTTAGTTTTTGTTTGAATCATTAGGCCAGACTGGTGCACTATTCAGAAATGTGACTCCAAGTCACTCATATAGAAACAGATACAATCTACTAATCACAGATACACCCCCACATACTCAGTTACCCACGTAAACACTCAACTGGCCACTATCTCTCACACAGCCAATTATTCAATCTCACAATAGAAACACACACAGTTACCCACCTAAACTCAAGCCAAGCCACTATTTCTCAGCACATGCATGCGCCTGCCTCATTGCTGCATGGCTGACTGTATGCAGTAGTGTGATACAGAGTGAAGAATATGTGATAACACTATTTTCTGAATATAGTATCAATACACAAAGAAACAGGGAGACAGCAACGCTCAGAAAGAACGTCGGTGGACCACCACCCAAGTCCTTCTCACTTGCTTTCCTTCGTCCTAGCTATTAAACACTCAACAATACCTCCAATTACAACAACCAGAATATTAAGCACTAGCCCCCTTGCCAACTACAGTCTGATAAGTACGGAACTTACCTAAAGTCTTACATTTTGAACTTACAAACATGTGGTTTTCGTTCCACCTTTTCTTTGAACACTTCCCTATAAAAAGTGGCAATCAACTTACAGAACTGTGACTTTCAAAATGTGTCTCCAAAATGAACCACAATTGTTTTTATTTCTAAGTACATCAATGATGACTCTTCAAAGAAAAATAGATTTATATCTTATCTTCTAGTCTATCACTCTTTTTCCCTGTGTGGCACTTGGAATTAAGTGATGGTTTGATATGGCACAACATATTTAACCTTATAAAAGTGATGGGATTATACTAGCAGCCTGCAGGCTGTTTAAATTGGCATATGATTGCATACATGTGCATCCTGTAATACAAACACATTTCAACATCTGCACAATCGTTCAGACAACCAAACATGCCAAACCTTGTCTTGTCTCAACCCAAGTCTACAATTATGTAAACAACATATTTAAATGGGGAAGTGGGGGTAGGTTGTTGGAACGCAGGAGATCCTGTGGCAGATTTGAACTTTTAAGGTAAAAAAAAATGTAAAAATTAAAATTAAAAACCAGATAAGAGGTTTAATGGCAGAACAGGAGGGCAAATAAGACTGATCAGGTGGGTTTTCTTGTTTGGCATCATTAAATAGTCTGTCTGGATAAACCAAATATTTCCTATCCTAATTAAGCTGTTGAGCTGTTCAGCCAAACAGTTTTTGTAAAGGTTAGTTAAACAACACGGATAACATAATTCACAAATTATATTTACCCATCACTGTCCTCCAAGGAAATACTTAAAAAATGCATATGGGGCACAAGCAGACTAACCGCATAAATAAATGACTGCTGGTCTAACTACTTAAATGAAGACTTTCCTTCTTTTATCATTCTTGTAACAGTGACGGTGATAGAATCTCAAGTGGTTGCTTTACTTATCACGCACATGGTTAGGCAGTCAACAGCGTGCTTCAATACTTTCACTAGAGGGATTTAATCAGTACTGCTTGCTCGACCTTTCAGACACACAGCTAGTTTGGGACATAGAAAGAAATGTAAATACAGATATTGGGTGGCTGTTTGTACTCACGGAGGACTGTCAAAGTGCTTTTAATTAGTGTGATGTCAGAGAACCATGCGAGAACAAGCATGTTGCAAGGGATTTTTAAATTCGAAACAAATAGGAGCGGTGCACCAACGTGCTAAATACCTTTATAATAAACAGACAGCTTTAAGCGCTAAGAGGGCTGTGCTTTCATTTGCTAAATGAGTTGCTTAAAATACACTTAAAGGCACCGAGAGCACTTGATCTCAATGAATCGATCTGGGTGCAGTGTTCCCCTAGTTTTACCCCTGCAATGTAAAACATAGCTATTTAGTAGAAGTGGCAATGTAATGATTGCAGGGATTGCAGGGTTAATACATATCTACTGCCTGACTCCTGACTGCCACTAGTGGGGCTTCCACTGCATAACCAAATTATTAAATCTAGTGCCACTCATAGGGAGAATTCGATTGGTGCAGCACTTTGCCGCAAATATGATCTAGCCTTCCAAAGCTTCCTTATAGGGGGCTATATTGATGATCTCAGCCAGGAAGGCGAGGTTGTCGTTGGCGAGACCAGAGTGAGTGAATAATAATGAGGGCTCCATAGGCAGGGTAGACCTATATACACAATTAAACATTTTTAGCATAGACATTCATATTGGAAGTCAAACCAAAGCACCAGTTCTTGAAGGTTGTATTTCTGAAATACAAGCTCTGTGGTCTGTTGCAATTACTGCAATTTCTCAAATTCTTGATAAATCTTGTGTGCTTCACTCTGCTGTTGATAACTAAAAGTGGGATTGGCAACTTCAACACATGCGGATAACAAGGTAAGTATACAAACTGAATGCATTCATTGTGATGGCAAAAAGTACACTTAAACTTACACTTGCCGGAAGATCTCCAGCGTTAGACATTAGTAAAATTTTTGTGATAGGATTACAAGAAAAACTTAAAAAAAAGATACCAAACAACAACCCCCCCCACCCAAAAAAAACCTAAAATCAAAGCACCCTCCCCTCCCCCCAAACCACAAATATTGCAATTCACCTCTACTTTAGCCATGTTCTGGTATCGCCAGGCTATTTTCATAGTATCTGGAGTATCCTCCTTCAATCCAGGTTTATGGTCGTCTTTCTTAGGTATTTCATCTAACAGAGGAGCTGGGAGGCCCTGGAAAAAAATGATCATTTATTAGAATTCCACAAATTATATGAATAGGTTTGAGCTCTGGACAAAGTTAATGTAATCTTGTTTATCGTGATTTATTGCAGGGCTAGGATATAGAATGTACTGGTTTCTTAATTATGGCTACATGGGCAAAGCTGGGAAAGATATTCCAGTTCTGAGGTAGAATTTGGACAATTCTGAGGAAGTGCTGTGAGGCACAAAATGCGTTAACATTCTCTGAACTGTGCCTCCCACCGCCCATTTTTGTGTGCACCTTGTATGTGATTGTATGGACTTTCATTCAATTTAAAGAAACGCTCAAATGTTTCCTTTATCCGGTGTCTTGTTCCAAACGAGACTTGACATTTTTTTGAATTTACAATCCCTGTACTCTGGGCCAAAGTTTAGCAATGCTAAGAATTAACGTTTAGGTAAAGGTTTGCTGCAGGCCTGGCCTCTGGGATTGCTCAAGCCCAACATTACCTATAACACGGTTGTCAAAGTCAAGGTTTCCAATATGTTGGAGGAAAACTCCCACAATTATCTGAATGCAATATATAAAAAAACAACAATACGATTTGTAGTTGGCAGTATTCTTTACAAGCTAGGGCTATTTAACTGGATAGACTGAGCTTTGAAATAGGTGGGTGATATATAAAAAAAAATGCTCCTTAGTAAAACTCCGGAGCTTTATAAACTGCATCCCTCAAGACCTTCTGCTAGTTATACCAATGATTTAGTTCACTATAATATAGACTAATTCACGGTTGTTTGACTGCAATTTGACTAACCTAGTAAAATCCAATCTATTCACAAATTCCTATAAACATTCTAAAGTAATTCTTACCTGTCTCTTGTTCTAAAACATTGTGACTACAGACGTGTATTACACCCATTAACTTTAAAAGGTAAACCTGCAGTTTCAGCACAAATAAGAGTATTGCTGAATGAATGCAAAACAAACTTATTTAATAATTATGCATGTGAGTTACTAGATTGCAACGGATGAAGGGTAGTTCCATTGTATTTCTCTGCTATAATTAAATGCTTGCACACTACCAAATAGTTCTTAGAACGTCTTGCTCGAATGGGAAGATATACCCCGGCTCCTATTTTGATTAATGTATAATCATTTCCATAACAGATGAGTAGAAATTTATGGTATTTAAGCTTTCAAAAATTATCCAACCAGTAACAATCATAAAAGTGGAAACCGGCAATGCAACAAAATGCAGCTTTGAAATGTAGTAATATATTGGAGCAAATGAAACATCTCACTTAATGGGGTAGGATGTGTTTCCTTCACAAATAAGATTTAAAAAAAAAAAAAAAAAAACAGCCATGGGGCCATAGTACACATAATGAAAGTTCCAACATGCACATAAATGCATATTACTAATATGTGTTATATGCTCTGAGCAGCTTGGGCGAGTCATTTACATATCTCCTAAATGTCCCAGGTAAGATCGGTGATACTAAATTTGTACCCCCGCCATGCCTGAGTAAAGTCTACAAAAATGTAGTCGATAAACAACACATGTGCACTGTGCAAGGCAATCTGTAGGCACATCTAACCACGTAAGATGGATTGGATGGCAAGGTTACCCAATTCCAACCCCTGTGTATCACCAAAACTGAAAATAGTAAGTTAGGAAGTAAGCTTCTTTAAAAATAATAATAATAATAATAATAATAATAATAAAAAAAAAAAAGGTCCTGTAAACCATGCTTGTGATGGTTGTAAGAAGCTCAACACGTTGTTTGCTAAATCTGGAAAATAAATTAATTTGGCACTTTATAAATGCCAGTAAATACCAATAATAAAAATGAAATAAAATTATATACATTTATTATAATTTATTTTTTAAAATAAGCCGTAGGTTCTAGTCACTTGTAAAAGAGATGAGAGTTTTACCTTTAATTTGTCCCACATTTACTCCTTTATTTCGATTTGTAAAATAAAATTTGAAGGGAAAAAAAACCAAGAATCACACAAAAAAAACTCTGCTTCTAAGAATAATAATAATAGTGATCATCAAATTAAAAGTGGGTTTAAAACACCTTATTAATTTAATTAAGCAATGTTTTTCTTACAATGGATACATCTCTTTTTCCATAGTTCTTTTTAATTCTAACCTTGTCTGGTAATTATTGTTCTTTCCTTTTATCGGTTTGTGGAATGCAGCAATTAGTCTACATCAAGCAAGGAAGGAGAAAGTCTGGTTCTCCTGTTTACCTACACGTACAAGAATTTACTTACTTCAAAAGGATAGACATGTATCTAGTATTTGGTAACAAAGCACCGATGTAACCCGTGCCACAATTGTGCACCCATGGCACTACTAAGCAGATGCTAAAGTGTACTTTAAAATATCCTGGTGTTTAACTTTAAATCATTTGGGGCTGTCAGCCATGTTATGAGTCACTACATAGCTAGACGATGCCACCAAGTGTGGCCATGCTTAGCTTTGTAGAATAAGCCAGATTCTCGTAGTAAAGAGGACCAGATGCAGGTGGCTTGACAACTAAAAGGAATGGAATATTTTAGCTTTGAAGAAAGGTTAACAAATTTAAACCTCTTTAGTTTACAAAAACATCACCTCAGAGGGGATATGATAACATTATACAAATATATCCGGGGCCAATACAAACCATTGTGCGGAAATCTATTCACAAACAGGACTTTATAGAGGACACAAAGCCATGCGTTTAGACTGGAAGAAAGAAGATTTCGTCTAAGGCAAATGAAAGGTTTTTTTTTTATTTTTTTACCATAAGAACAATAAGAATGTGGAATTATCTGCTGAAGAAGTGGTTTTAGCAGAGTCTATACAGATGTTTAAACAGCAACGAGATGCATACTTGCAAAAATATAAAAAAAAATGTAAAATGATATTCGATTATATAATTCTTCAATGTAGGGTAATAGCTTCTTGATTGACGGATTAATTTGACTGCCATTCCAGAGTCAAGAAAGATTTTTTTTCATAGTTTGTTGCAAAATTGGAAGTGCTTCAATCTGTTTTTTTTTTTGCCTTTTTTGGATCAACAGCAAAAATCAGATGTGCGGAAGACAGAACTTGAACACGTCTCTTTCCAGCCTATGTAACTATATAAATTACCTTGGGACAGCGCAGGGCACTACTGTCACCATAACAAGTACATTGGGCGGTAGTGATTACAGTATGTTGAGGGTTCCATTAAAGAGGATCTGTCACTCTTGGGGGTCTTTCCATATTTCACAAAGACCCCTGAACCTGACAGATCTGAAATGAGTCCAGAGGCCGCAGTATACAGCAGAGGCGAGTTTTACTTACTGCCATCTTCATGCTGCTGTCCTTTTTGGCTCCTGAAACTTCAGTTGCCAGGAGCCACAAGAGGACACGCGAGACTACAGGATCTTCCACAGACAGCGTTTGAATCTCATAGCTGTCGTTTGGCTGCTGGAAGTGGTCAAAAGTTGACGATGTAGCACCTTCTTTTTTGAACCTAGTTCCTGGTTTGTCATAATGTATCTTTGGATTGTGTCAGAATTTCAATAAAATTCCAATGGCGTCTTGATCAGTTTTTCATTAAGAATAAACCCACAAAGATCTGGTGGGGTCAAATGTAGCTATGACAGCCCTAGGAGTAAAAAATGCAAAATGGATTCAAAAGACCATATTTTAAATTACAGAACACAAGCACCAAACTTTTAAATAAGAAAGAACATGTCATTATATTTGAAATCATAGCATTAATAAGGAATTAATTTGATGTGATTGACTATTCAACTTAAAATGTGCAAACACGAAAATGTTTATTTGTTTTGAATATTTTTATTGATGTCGCAAAAAAGCATGAACAGGCATAGTACCGGGTGATAGATGCAGTATATGGTTGCCTGCGCAGAGGCATATAGGTCATAACATACAGCGTGTGGTTCGGTAATCATATATGGTAACATTATTTGAGACAGGCATCACGGTGCGATGTCCTATTAACATTATGGCCGTGGCCAATTAATCGCAAAATAAGCATGCCGTGAAATAAGTGCTTAGTCGTCAGAGCTAACATTTTATATAGTAATAGTAATATTATGTATGGTGATGTCAACATATGGTAATTAGAATACGTTTATTCACCAAAACAGAAAGTGTGAAGAACTGGAAGATAATTTGCTAAATTTAGGTTGTAATAGCCAAATTCTTTTTATTTATTTTAATTATTATTTCCTAGTCAATTCTCCACAATTTCTGCAGTGACTAGTAAATAAATAAAATACTTTATTCTATTTAAAAAAAAAAAAAAAAAAAAAGGCAAAAATAGAGCATTAAATTACTGTATAAAAAGTATATATTTTCTAACTGTATTTCAGGAGGAATTCTGCTTACTGCAGATACAATAAGAAGCGTATTTTCTTTTAATGCAATTACACATTCCTAAAGATAAATTTAATTAATTTCCCAGGTGTGTTTCTCTTCGTTGTCAAGTAAGCCATTGTCCTAACAGCAACACCTGCAGTGCATTGTGAGCTCTGCTATCTGTTTATCTCTGTTACACAATGCAGGTGATCTGTACTTCGAGATGATCATTACCAGGTATCTGAGTTAAGCACTCAGGGCTAAGTCCCTGAGCTGGTCATTGTTTGAAGTTCTTCTTGTGCTGGAATCAGGGGACACACCTGCTTTGCTGTCACCTCACGCCATACCATCCCTGCTTAAAATATAGTCAACGGGCAATGTAAAATCTCGGGAGGGGATTAACTATTTCACGCAAGTCAACTTGAATTCTGCAAGTGAAGCGAGAGGTACAATCCGATCCCCAAGCGCAGGTACCTGGTGGTGCGGTAGCTTTTTCAGTAAACAGATGCTCATTTCAATTTGTAAGCCGGTGTTGTGATCTGACTAGTCACTTGAAACACAAGATATATATTGTATAATTGCCAGCAGAGTTAGGGGATTCAATATTTTAAATACAAGTATCTGCATTTCAGGTTTTTGTGAAAAATAGAAGTTGAATTACCGGTATGTACTTTTGCTTTCATTGGTACCATCTAAAAACTAGATGGATTTACGGATTAATCACAGATAAATATAACAATTCATCGGTTTCATCAATAGTTACATTGATGGTCAGGGGGATATGATAGAAACATTTAAATACATAAAGGGAATCAACACAGTAAGGGAGGAGACCATATTTAAAAGAAGAAAAACTACCACAACAAGAGGACATAGTCTTAAATCAGAGGGACAAAGGTTTAAAAATAATATCAGGAAGTATTACTTTACTGAGAGGGTAGTGGATGCATGGAATAGCCTTCCAGCTGAAGTGGTAGAGGTTAACACAGTGAGGGAGTTTAAGCATGCGTGGGATAGGCATAAGGCTATCCTAACTATAAGATAAGGCCAGGGACTAATGAAAGTATTTAGAAAATTGGGCAGACTAGATGGGTCAAATGGTTCTTATCTGCCATCACATTCTATGTTTGTCCTTGTGGAATACTTAGAAACATAGAATGTGACGGCAGATAAGAACCATTCGGCCCATCTAGTCTGCCCAATTTTCTAAATACTTTCATTAGTCCCTGGCCTTATCTTATAGTTAGGATAGCCTTATGCCTATCCCACGCATGCTTAAACTCCTTTACTGTGTTAACCTCTACCACTTCAGCTGGAAGGCTATTCCATGCATCCAAAATATACCGTAGAAAGATATAACCTTTCCAGAATGACGTGTTGTCAATCACCTGCTATTTTCAATAATAACAGAAAATCCCAGGTACATAGATTATATCTCAATGACACAAGCCCCTCTAATGTTTTCAAAGATATAGAAAATAAATTGTTTGAATTAATCTCTCTCTCTCTATATATATATCCCTTAAATATATACAAATGACAGCTGATGACATACACAAACAGAGCAAAGATCTCATTGCACCAACACTTGTAATTTACTTCCACTGATAAGTTTATATTAAACCCACACTTAATCCTAGTTAAGCAGCGGTGGACTTTCAAATATTAAAATCCTTGCTTGATACGGTTTGCTTCAAAGCAGATTTGAACTGCTTCAGAGATTGCTAAAAATCTCAAACAGTGTTTTATGAATAGGTTGCCAGTACACTCAGCCCTCCATTGCTCTATCTAAAGGCTACAAAATCTCTCCATAATTCACAAGAGCTCTTAATCCTTCACATAAGCCACTAAAGGAATCGTGGCTACAGGCAACAGAATTTCTCCCTAATTAAAAATAAAAAGCCATGTAGGACAGACAGGTGGAAATAAAAAGACTGATGTAAGATTAAGTAGTTTTAACTCAGTAGCTAAGTATATAATACGTTTTCGATGAGCTTTATTGACATAACAGTTTCTTCTTTTTCTGACGGTCTTCTGGTCATCTAAAGGCTCGAGGGTCCCTGCATTTAAACACCTATGCATAGGCCATCCAGAGGCATTTTTAATAATAGCATGGGCTCGTGCTAGAACTGTTCAGTATTTTGTAAAATTTATGTGGAGCCAATTTTGAACTAATTCCATTCCACATGGGGGTCACTTACAGCCTTATATTTCCTTTTAAGAAATATAAAACCCAAACGCTACTTAACCTCACACTGACTAAGGCCTCGATTTTATATTTTTGGATAAGCTTCTGTTGCAGAAAATGTTTTCCAATGATTTCTCTACAGAAGTCACAATTAACTTTGAAATTGGAGTTTATGCAAAATCTTCTGCTCTCTTTCATTCTATGACGGGGTTAAAGCAGGTTGGTTGATGACGTAACACGAGAGGATTTACGGATTCTCTGATGAATAGAGGTGAGCTACAGATGGCGTTCTCTTAATGCAATCAATGCATCCAATAAGATCATTCACATTACTGGAATGTCCTTTTAGGTTCCCAAGGGTGTTTGAGTAAATCAAATCTGCTGAAATAGCAATTAAACACTTAAGAGGGGTGGTGCAGAAATGAGATTATGCCACACCTGGTGGATTATGGCATGTGCTCTTTACCTGAGACAGGTGTGATATAAGCATCTCATAACAAGCACTTTGCCAGTTTGACTTATGTTTAAATACCAAAACAACTCAGTCTTTTATCTGTGATGGTTAAACTAATTGCTTACAAGCAGCCAAATAAGGGCAAGCATTGTATTGTGTTCACTTTCAGAAGTCATTCAGGGTATTTGTTCTTTCTAGAAGAAATAAATCAAAGAGTTACAGTTGTTAAAATGTTGTATCCAAATTTACCAAGTTAAATAAACAGCGCAAACAATTTAAATGAAACAAACAGTATCTACTAATATTATGAATAATGTCAGTTACAGCCACAGGAGTAAAGATTCGCCCATACAGAGTGTGATTTGTAGGCCTGTCTAGTAGCTTAGGACTTGTAATTTCAGCTCCGATATTTGTATGGGCCCAATTGTGCCAGGGTGAGCAGGTCAGTCTAGGTATGCGTCCGTGTGTTTGTAAGTGGCACCGATCTCACAAACACTACTGACTTACTGAGGCAAGACCACTGGCCAGATTACAGACTACCACTAGGCGTCATCTACTATATTCTCTCTCCTCACAGTGACTGCACGCTGGAGACTCATTAAAAAAAGATATAATAATAATTTAAAAAGAAATAAAATCAATCTTAGTTTGGCCTGGAAGCCAAATTGTAGCCATAAATCATACTTAACTCTCCATTGCTCTCTGTATATGGCTCTCAGACATGCATCTAGTGGGTTTCATACCTTTTGGCTTCCCTGAGACACATTTAGCGATGAGGAAAAAATAATATATAATATAATTAATTTAATAAAACTTCAAAAGCCCCTCTCCTAATTTTGATATTTCCATTGTTTAGTAGATAATTCCCCTTTTTGTTATTCTTATGTGGGATTGCCATATTGTAGGATACCAAATTAGAGTGCTATCTATTCAATACATACACATTTATATACATAGACACATAACATATACACACATACAATCACAGATCTATGCACACATACAATAACATACCTACACACACAATCACATAATCATCGACATACACAAACACAGACCCACAAATGCACACATACATACACACAATCACAGACCTATACACAGAATTACATACATACACATAATCCAATATATAATCACACATATTCACAGACATATACAAACACAATCACAGACACAGACACAAATAATTACTGGTATACACACACAAAAATCACATTCATACACACACATTTAGTAATTAGGAGATCCACCCAGCCTCCCTACCTTTCTCTGGGAGGGCTAAATCGGATCCTCTCCCTGGTGGCCAGTGGCTGCTGCTGTGATGAGATCACTGTGCTCCTTCTACACAGGTCCCTTGCGCGCCCAGTAATAATGCAGAGATGATGTCATATCCCGGCTCACTGCAGGGCGTGCAAGGGAGCTGTGCAGAAAGAACACAGTAAGTAATGGGCTCTGTTATGGCTCCCCCGGCATAAGGGGGTTAAACCGCCGTTTAGTAGAGTTTCCTTTTTGTGGAGGTACAGGTACAGCTACTGTAGAACCCAAAACTCCCGAACTGGAACCAGGGAATGCTCCAAACTCCTGAACAGTATACCCAGTAGTACTCCAAACTCCCGAACGGTAATCTCACGAATAACAGACGAATACACACAGCATCCGATCGGCTTACGTTCCCAGCAATCAGTTTCTAACCACGTACAGTAAATCCCCCTAATAACGAGACCAAGCTCCGTATTGAGGGTAAAACTGGATTCTGGTTAATTGAGGGCTACCTGCCCGGTATTTATGCAGGTCCCCCACCTGGTGGACACTCCCCTAGGGGACCAGATGGAAGACTGTAACACAGAGACATGTATCACATTCAGACACACAGAAGTAAAACATCCCCACAATGCATCCTAATTTCCCTCCCTCTATCCTGGAGATAATTAGGAAGTAATCCAATTATCTCACAGGACAGAGGCAAATCGCCATTATACACGTGGGGACACAGAGACCGTAAAATACATTAAAACATATATTACATTTATTAAACCAAATCCATACATGTCACATATCCCCAGATAGCTTAAATCTGAGCGCACATAACTACCGAATAGCGCTCAGATCACACACATACAGTTCAATTGCCATGGAGCAAAAGTCTTTAATTACACAAATAGGCTCCATGGCATAGCTATCTGGGTTAAAACATTCACTTAAGTAAAGTCCCGATCAATTCAGCGTTCGTTTAAACAACCGAAATAGAAGCAGGGAAGGCTGGAGGCTCAGCGGTGCCTGCACCTAAAAGTATACGCTTTTAGTGCACTGATTCTGGGCTGGGCACCGCTGGCCGTCCGGGGAGCTCCATAACAACGCCACCGGGTGGCGGCTATGTGTAACCGCGGCCAACTAGTAACAGTCAATTAAGCTGTGCAGAAAGAGCACAGTAAGTAATGGGTTCAATGCAGGGCGCGCGAGGGAGCTGTGCAGAAAGAACACAGTAAGTAATGGGCTCATTGCAGGGCGCGCGAGGGAACTGTGCAGAAAGAGCATAGTAAGTAATGGGCTCATTGCAGGGTGTGCGAGGGAGCTGTGCAGAAAGAGCATAGTAAGTAATGGGCTCATTGCAGGGCGCGCGAGGGAGCTGTGCAGAAAGAACACAGTAAGTAATGGGCTCATTGCAGGGCGCGCGAGGGAGCTGTGCAGAAAGAGCATAGTAAGTAATGGGCTCATTGCAGGGCGCGCGAGGGAGCTGTGCAGAAAGAACACAGTAAGTAATGGGCTCATTGCAGGGCACGCGAGGGAGCTGTGCAGAAAGAGCATAATAAGTAATGGGCTCATTGTAGGGCGCGCAAGGGAGCTGTGCAGAAAGAGCATAGTAAGTAATGGGCTCATTGCAGGGCGCGCGAGGGAGCTGTGCAGAAAGAGCACAGTAAGTAATGGGCTCAATGCAGGGCGCGCGAGGGAGCTGTGCAGAAAGAGCACAGTAAGTAATGGGCTCATTGCAGGGCGCGCGAAGGAGCTGTACAGAAAGAGCATAGTAAGTAATGGGCTCATTGCAGGGCACGCGAGGGAGCTGTGCAGAAAGAGCATAGTAAGTAATGGGCTCATTGCAGGGCGCGCGAGGGAGCTGTGCAGAAAGAGCATAGTAAGTAATGGGCTCATTGCAGGGCGCGTGAGGGAGCTGTGCAGAAAGAGCATAGTAAGTAATGGGCTCATTGCAGGGCACGCGAGGGAGCTGTGCAGAAAGAGCATAGTAAGTAATGGGCTCATTGCAGGGCGCGCGAGGGAGCTGTGCAGAAAGAGCATAGTAAGTAATGGGCTCATTGCAGGGCGCGCGAGGGAGCTGTGCAGAAAGAGCATAGTAAGTAATGGGCTCATTGCAGGGCGCGCGAGGGAGCTGTGCAGAAAGAGCATAGTAAGTAATGGGCTCATTGCAGGGCGCGCGAGGGAGCTGTGCAGAAAGAGCATAGTAAGTAATGGGCTCATTGCAGGGCGCGCGAGGGAGCTGTGCAGAAAGAGCATAGTAAGTAATGGGCTCATTGCAGGGCGCGCGAAGGAGCTGTGCAGAAAGAGCATAGTAAGTAATGGGCTCATTGCAGGGCGCGCGAGGGAGCTGTGCAGAAAGAGCATAGTAAGTAATGGTCTCATTGCAGGGCGCGCGAGGGAGCTGTGCAGAAAGAGCATAGTAAGTAATGGGCTCATTGCAGGGCGCGCGAGGGAGCTGTGCAGAAAGAGCATAGTAAGTAATGGGCTCATTGCAGGGCGCGCGAGGGAGCTGTGCAGAAAGAGCATAGTAAGTAATGGGCTCATTGCAGGGCGAGCGAGGGAGCTGTGCAGAAAGAGCATAGTAAGTAATGGGCTCATTGCAGGGCGCGCGAGGGAGCTGTGCAGAAAGAGCATAGTAAGTAATGGGCTCATTGCAGGGCGCGCGAGGGAGCTGTGCAGAAAGAGCATAGTAAGTAATGGTCTCATTGCAGGGCGCGCGAGGGAGCTGTGCAGAAAGAGCATAGTAAGTAATGGGCTCATTGCAGGGCGCGCGAGGGAGCTGTGCAGAAAGAGCATAGTAAGTAATGGGCTCATTGCAGGGCGCGCGAGGGAGCTGTGCAGAAAGAGCATAGTAAGTAATGGGCTCATTGCAGGGCGCGCGAGGGAGCTGTGCAGGAAGAGCCTAGTAAGTAATGGGCTCATTGCAGGGCGCAATGGAGCTGTGCAGAAAGAGCATAGTAAGTAATGGGCTCATTGCAGGGCGCGCGAGGGAGCTGTGCAGAAAGAGCATAGTAAGTAATGGGCTCATTGCAGGGCGCGTGAGGGAGCTGTGCAGAAAGAACACAGTAAGTAATGGGCTCATTGCAGGGCGCGCGAGGGAGCTGTGCAGAAAGAGCATAGTAAGTAATGGGCTCATTGCAGGGCGCGCGAGGGAGCTGTGCAGAAAGAGCATAGTAAGTAATGGGCTCATTGCAGGGCACGCAAGGGAGCTGTGCAGAAAGAGGATAGTAAGTAATGGGCTCATTGCAGGGCGCGCGAGGGAGCTGTGCAGAAAGAGCATAGTAAGTAATGGGCTCATTGCAGGGCGCGCGAGGGAGCTGTGCAGAAAGAACACAGTAAGTAATGGGCTCCCTGCCTCCGTCGTCACAGATGCAGCATTGCAATCTGTTTAGGGCCACATGCGGCCCGCAGGTTAGACATACCTGATCTTCTACACCAAGCATGGAGTTTCTGATCTAGCCAGGCCATGCACATCCTTAGTCAATTTAAAGCAATAATACACATTCCACTTCAAATGTTTGCATCTAAATTGCAATTGAATAACTGTAATACAAGTATTTGCTTAAAACTTTATTTATTTTATTTAAAACTAAGATTTTGCAGCATACGTTTTAAACTCATTTGAGCAAGGCCGTCTTCAACTTTAAATATCCCCTTTTGGGGGGGCGTGGCTAACCACGGAGCAAGATGGTCGCATGAACCCTTTGCTCCACCAACAGGGCGCATAATCCAATGCTATCCTAGCGAACTAAGCAGCATCCACTGAAATTAATCAACGATGTCGCACCACAGGAATAAGAGGAGCTCGGCGAAACCGGACAAGCTCAATTTTTTTAGCCAGAAAAGCGCCCATGCGTCTCTGGCGGCACAGGCCTCGACGGACCCCACGGATCCTGAAATGGAGGATGACGACCAGGTCACTAACCCATCACAATCACCAGACAAGTCACCGATCACGAAAGCAGATCTAACAGCAGCCCTGGAGATACTCTCCACTAAGCTCATCACCACATGGCAGCACACGGCGGACTCTATGCGCAAGGACATCCAAGAACTTGGCAAGCGGACGTCGCACATGGAAGACAAGTGCGACGAGTTCGCTACCGCGCACAATGATTTGGCCACAAATGTGGAACGCATGGCGACAGAAATTACTAGACTGGAGGACAAAATAGCTGACTTGGAGGATAGGTCACGCCGGAACAACCTCCGATTAAGGGGAGTCCCCGAAGATGTTGCCACCGACGAACTGCAGGCCTATGTGAGGAAGCTATTGCACGCTTATGTTCCAGAAATACCGGCAGACATGCTACTGGTAGATAGAGTACACCGTATTCCGAAGCCCCGGCATCTCCCACAGACGACGCCCAGAGACATACTACTTCGGGCACACTATTTCCACATTAAGGAGCATGTACTCAGAAGCAGCAGAATGCGGGAACAGCCTCCAACTGATTACCCCGATATCAAAATCTATGCGGACCTGTCAGCTGCTACCCTCAAAAAACGGAGGGAGTTCTCCCAAGTCACTAACACACTGCGGTCGCGAGGCATCCGATACCGCTGGGGTTTCCCCACTAAACTGATTGTTACTAAAGATGGCGGCACGACGGTGATGAACACCCCTGCAGAAGGTACAACGAAATTACTCGCATGGAATATACCGATGGAACCAGCGACCAACTCTACGAGTCAAGCAGGTACATTAAAACGGGACTGGGACAAACCTAAGCGCTAATTTGATACCAGTTGAAGGCCTGGTCTACGAATGTTTATGGCCTTATAACAAGGACTAAAAAACTTTATAGAGACACTGTGACTTTTCCTCCTTTCTTAGACTTTTCTTTTTTTATGGCTTCCAGCGACGGGCTTGGAGTGTCCCGGGCGCGGGATCCCTCAGGGGGTCTTGGCGGCCAGGGGAGGTCGGACCAGGTTCTCACGCCATCCCTGTGACGAAGCGTACGCAGAGCAGTGGCAATCGCGGGGGGGCCTGGTCTGGCCGTCTACCAGTAGTGGAGGAATACCCTCGTTCCGACCCGACACTGCCTTTAAAGAAGCAAACCTTCGGAAGGCGAGCACCCTGAACCCACTCACGCTCGGATGTTGCGAGCATGCAAACTGCAGAGTGAACGGCCTGCTAAACGGACTGAGCAGGAGACTCCTGCTAAAGGACATACTCCAATCATTGGGGCTCACCTGGGTCGTGGGTGACCCCGAGGTAACGGAGACCTGCACTCCAGGCTCCCTGAAAATGTATTGGGATTTGTTATGTAGGGCTTTTGAAGCATAGAGGGGGAAACTAGCGACAGGAGTGATAGTCGGTTATGTTGTGTTATGTAAACTAGAAAATCGCTCATGTGTTAGGTTAAGAGGGTGTAATGCATAACAAGGTAACCCCATACTATGGCGAATCATCCCCACACCACCCATAATTAGTCTCCTCTGGTGACCGAGGACAATTAACAAACTACAGGCCTCTTCCTTATAGAGGAAGCAAAGCACACTAAAGCTGATATACTGTGCTTACAGGAGACTCATTTTATACACAATAAGGTTCCTACATTTGCAGGCAAAGAGTATCCAATACAATACCACTCCACATATTCCTCAAAATCCAGGGGGGTGTCCTTTCTTATCCACGCTTCGGTCACATTCGAACTTTTGAGCCTCAGAAAAGACGCACAAGGCCGATATCTAATACTGCACTGTAGTATTAACAATGATTTATATACTTTGGTTGGGATATATGGCCCAAATACTAATCAGAAGAATTTCCTTCAGAGAGTATTACACAAAATTCCCACTACATACCCATCCTCCACAATTGTATGTGGTGATTTAAACCACATTCTACAGCCTAAACTGGACTCCACACAGACAGCAGGTCCCTTACGATGTAAATCACTATGCAAACAGGCCACGGCCTTAACAAAACTCCTTATGGAATATAATTTATATGATGTGTGGAGAACACACCATCCGAATGATCGGGAGTTTACCTATTACTCCTCCGTACATAAAACGTACACTCGAATTGATTTTATATTCGTATCAGGGGACCTACTACCGACAGCCTTACAAAGTGACGTAGGCAATATAGTTTGGTCTGATCACGCACCCGTCACGCTAACACTACTAGATAAATTCAAATCACGTGCAACATCCCAGTGGCGTCTGAATGAGGCCCTCCTGCGAGACCCTAAATTCACAGCTAAACTCACAGAAGAGATTACCGCATTTTTTGATATCAATGACACACCAGATGTCTCCTCGGCCACGGCATGGTTAACGCACAAAGCGTTCATCCGTGGCCTCCTGATTAGCCAGGCGTCCTACCTACATAAACAAGCAAAAGCAAATTATGTTTCCCTTGTGAGACAGCTTAGAAACGAAACGCTCATACAGACATCCAACCCGTCCATGGCCACCCAACAAAATATAGATCAAATTAAACAACAATTGAACGAAATTCACCTCCACACATCAGCCACTATTGCCAATAGACTTCAGCTCCGAACATATACACAGGGAAATAGGGCAGGGAAGGCTTTAGCAACTCTTTTGCGTCACAAAAGACAAAATTCCAAAATACCGTTTTTACTTAATCCACAAGGAAATAGAGTATACGACCCCTGTGATATTAAGCACTCAATAAACCCTTCTCTAACAAACTATTTAATTCCCCTACTTTAACCCGTTTGTGTCACTATACCCCACTTCCTCTAGCATGTAAGCTCATTGAGCAGGGCCCTCAACCCCCTCTGTTCCTGTACGTCCAGTGGTCTGATTATGTGTCTGTTAGTCCACCCACTGTACAGCGCTACGGAATTTGTTGGCGCTATATAAATAATAAAATAATAATAATAATAATAATAACCTACTAGCCGATTATTATGATACATTATATAACCTAAAAAAAGATGTACATACGCACCAGCCAACTCCCTCGGACATTCACTCCTTCTTAGAAGGTATACGCACACCACAACTCACACAACAAGAGAGATCTCTATTAGAAGAACCCATTACCCAAAATGAAATAGCAACTACAATTAAGGCACTCCCGAAAGGGAAATCCCCAGGCCCTGATGGGTTTACTAACGCTTATTACAAAAGCTTCTCTCACGCACTAACCCCTATGCTAGAGAAACTTTATAACACGATCATCCAGACAGGTAAAATACCGCAAGAAATGTTGTTAGCGCATATCACCACTCTCCCTAAACCTGGGAAACCACCACACAAAAGCCAAAATCTAAGACCTATATCGCTCCTAAACACGGATTTAAAAATATTAACTAAAATATATGCCAATAGAATAGGGACACTTCTACCCAAGCTAATCCAAGACGACCAAGTGGGGTTTATAAGGGGCCGACTGGGCTCAGATGGGACCAGGAAACTGGTCAACATCCTCCACAGTATCCAGCTGTCCGGGGTACCCAGTGTGGCACTGTCATTAGATGCGGAGAAAGCGTTTGACAGGCTACACTGGGGATATCTGACGGCAGTACTACAGAAATTCGCTTTCCCGGAGAGTTTAATTAGACTAATATCGGCGCTATATGACAACCCGTCAGCAAAGATAGCTAATGGGGGTTTTACCTCCAAACCTTTTAGGATCTCAAATGGATCTAGACAGGGATGTCCACTATCCCCACTGTTGTACATCCTGGCATTGGAACCGCTGGCCCAGCATATTAGAGACTCCACTGCTATTGAAGGGATAACCATAGGGGGGAAAACGCACAAGATCACCCTGTTTGCCGACGATGTAATGTTGACCGTATCACAACCAGATAAATCATTGCCAAAATTACAAGATATACTAACAAAGTTTGGGAACTGCTCCTATTACAAACTTAATGTTAGCAAAACCCAAGCCCTGGGCCTCAATCTCTCAGCTACCCAAATTGCTAGCCTACAAAAAAGACACTCATTTGACTGGAGACGAGACCACTTAACTTTCTTGGGAATTCACCTCACACCCTTGACAGGGCAGTTATATAAAGCAAACTACCTACCATTACTCAATAATATTAAGCAACAGATATGCAGTTGGAAGGGCAAATATGTCTCCTGGATGGGCAGGATAGCAGCAATAAAGATGATGATCCTACCCAAGCTGCAATACCTATTCAGGACGCTTCAAATCCATGTACCGAATAACTTTTTTGTTGACACACAACGCTTACTAAATAGATATATCTGGGGAGGAAAGCGCTCCAGAGTGGACGCAACCACTATGTACAAACCCTTCAGAGAAGGGGGGATGGGGGTACCAGAGATTAGGAGGTACTACACGGCAGCTCTCACGAGTACGCTCGTAGCGACATTCCACCATGTAAAGACACCACCATGGCACCAGATCGAAAGGGCACAGGTGGGCGGCATAGCGATGTCCACACTGGCCTGGATTCCCAAAGACAAAAGGCCAAAATACAGGAATGTCAGCCCAACTATAACGGCTACATTGGCCGTCTGGGACAAGTTTATTACAAAACATTATCCAGCTGCCTATTTTTCCCCAGCACTACCAATCCAAGCATTTGGCATTCTGATACCGGGATTTGACCATGGACTATGGCAAAACCATGGGGTCAGATGCCTATCCCAATTAATGTCGGGAAGCCAATTGCTTACTTATGACTCACTTTCCAAAACGTTTAACTTGCCCCATAAAACATACTACGCTTACTTACAACTACACTCGTGGGTGCAGAAACATGTTACGGCAGATAGGACATGTGGCCAAAGCGGTACCCTATCATTATTAGAGAAAGTATGTGTCACTACCACACAACCACAAAAACTACTGTCTCTTATGTACAAAATGATTAGTACTAATACCCCACCCAAGACTCTACAATTTGTACGGGCGTGGGAACAAGAGTTACGGGTAGATATATCAAACGAAGATTGGTCAAGAATACTACTAGCCCACAAACAACTAACATTGAACGCATCCCACGTAGAAACAAGTAGAAAAGTACTATATCGTTGGTATGTAGTACCGACTATACTACACAAATACGACAGGGGGAAGTCTAAACTCTGCTGGAGGTGCAACAATGAGCTGGGCACGATGCTCCACATATGGTGGACATGCCCCAATCTGAAACCTTTCTGGGAGAATACCTCGAGAGCCATTGAAGGCCTTACTGGCAGGAACATACCATTCACACCAGAAACGTACCTGTTACTAGCATTTCCTCAGGGCTTACAGAAAATAGACCGATATCTCATGTACCATGTCATTATTGCAGCTCTCATGTGCATAGGTAGACTGTGGCTAACAACAAACTCCCCGGACATTGATAAGTGTCTAGACTCAGTAGAGACCACTAAATCATATGAAATAGCAGCACGGCAGATAAAAACAAGGAATCCATTTTGGCAAATAGCATGGGAAAAGTGGGATATTTGGAGAAAACCAGCCCAATAGAATGTGCACTCAGTGAATCCTGAGTAAAGTTGATTCCTCAGCACAGTCCGGTCTTAAAACTCCTTTCCTTCCCCTCCCCCCCCTCCTCAACCCTCTACCCTTCCCCTTTCCCACCAGTTGGTTAAAGTTAATAACAGGTGCTAACTGAACCTACCTCATTAATGTAGAGCGGCAAATGTCTAGCATTCGGAAACTCGGCAGCTAAACATAAAAGTAACAAAATTTTTGGTTAATGTATTAAATAACTTCGTTAGTATGGCTATGGTGTAAAATACTATAGACTTGTGTTGATCTCCTCTGTGAAATCCATTACTAATTTACATATTCAATCTCTATATGTTTAAAGTTTAAATATCTGTGAAATAATATCCTAAATGTTGAATGGAATGTACCGCATGCATTGTCAAGGTTCAGTTGTATAAACGGTATTATATACCGTACTTGAAAACTCAATAAAAAATATTGAACAAAAAAAAAAAATATCCCCTTTCTATAATTGTAGGTTCAAAAGGCTTTTATTTGTGTCACCGAAAATGTATAACAGTGCGATAGGATAGTAAAATGGGAGACACGCAGGTCTCGCAACATCGGGAGCAGCCATATGATTATAAAGAAATGAAAACCTAAATAATATTAACAATTAGAAGGTAGTACAGTAGCAGTATCGTTAACTTTATGTTACATGTATTAAATATGCAAACATCTGCCTCTTATGGTCGTACATTAAGGGATGAGTGTGTCACCCCTGTGTGAGCCAGGTAGTGACTGTGTAGTACATGGTCAAGAGTCGCCTGTCGTCATAATGGTTGCATATAGCCTAGGAGTATCTTCTAGGTGGATAGGGGCCATTATAACGTCTGTGGTATAGCTAACCTGAAGGTTTAAGTCGTAGAGAGGACTCGTCGTCCCATATATTAGTGATAAATAGTGGGTGTCCATTGGGTCTCATTGCCTTGCGCGGGTCCTGTTTTGTCGTGCGGGCGGTAAAATCTGCTGGTTTAGTCTATAGTAGCGGGCATTAACGAATTAGCGGAGCAATCGCATAGCACATGAGGTCCAAGCCTGCCATACCCTCCTGTTTGACTGTTGTTGAGACTAGTGTGCACGGGCAATTAGGTCAGACTCTTGCGTGGGGTCAGGGAAAGAGAGCAAGTGGTGTAGAAAGGAGAACACAAAAACAGAAGGAGATAGGGAAGAGAGAGAAGAAGAAAAAAAAGGGGGGGATCTAGAGGAGCACCCTCGTCGTGCCCGTGGTAGATTCGGAACCGAGGTGTTCCGTGCAGTGAGGCGTCACCCGCCCTGGGGCGCGGGTGTAGAGGGGCACCCCTCACGGGCTACACCCCCGCCCGTCCCCCACACCCCGCCCTGCCACGTAAGCCAGCCACGGCCGCCACCTCTCAACATGCTTCTCCTCCATACCTATCAATGAAGCGTGGATCGATTCCGCCCTGTATATCTCCTCCACCCGTTCCATCCATAGTCCAATCGTCGGGGTTACATCTTGCTTCCAGTGCAGTGGGATCAGAGCCTTGGCGGTGTTCAACAGGTGTTGGAGTATAGATCTTCTATACACCCCGATGGTGTCTGTTGTAGAGTGTAGGAGAGCCGCCTCTCTATCGAACCTGCCGTCCGACCCCAGTATTTCCTCCGTTCGTCGTTTGACCACGTCCCAAAATGGCGTGATGCGTGGGCATTCCCACCAGATATGTAGGATCGTTCCGCGTCCCTCCCCGCATCTCCAGCATGTGTCGGGTACCGCCGGGAAGATCCTGTGCAGGCTGTCGGGTGTTCTGTACCAGAACGATAGAAGCTTATAATTGGTTTTGGTTTCCTGATAGTTGGAGCTAGAGGAGCATTTGTGGTGTAGGACCAGGATCTTTTCCCATTGAGTCACGGTAAATGATGTACCCAGGATGCGTTCCCAGCGTCTGAAAAAAGGGGTCCGCGTTCTCCAGGTGACCTATAAGGAGGTGCTGGTAAATGAGGGATGTGGACTTGGCTAGGTTGGTCCTTTGGTCACAGAGTGTCTCAAACCACGTCAGGTCTCTATGTAGGGTTTCTCTGTGCGGTAGGGTTTGGTAAAAGTGTGTAATTTGTGTGTAGCGGAAGAGTTGCATTGCGGACGGTTGGTCGTTGTCTATCAATTCCCGTAGTGGTATTATACCTGTGCTATTCAGCAACTTATGGATGGAGAGGGATTATCCGCCACCTGGGATTCTCCAAGATGTCGGCGGTAGCCCACCTCCTATTTGAGGGTTATATGACAGCTGTATCAACGGGCTCGGTGTTGGAGACAGCTGTGGAATTCTTCTGATGCTGTCCCACATTTTTAGCGTTTGTGCCACAGTGGAGGTGCAGTCTTGGGGCGACGTCGGAGGTCTCTTCGAGTTCCATACTGTAGTGAGAAGTGACGACCCCATGTGGTTCTTAACTAGTTCAATCCATTGTTCGTGTGCTGGATGAGTATGCCATTGCAAAACCCGTTGTAGCACTGTAGCATGATTGTATTTGCGGAGATCCGGGAGTGCTGTTCCACCCCACGCTCGTGGCAGGCATAGGATCTCCTGTCTGAGTCTCGCCTGTCCCCCACTCCACACAAATCGTATCAAGCGGTCCGGAGCGATTGAAAGTACGCCGTCGGTATCGTTTGGTAGAGGTATAGGATCCGGGGCAGTATGTTCATTTTCAGGATAGCTATACGGCCGAACCACGAAATATATGGGTGCGACCACGTCTGTAAATCCCGTTGTATGTTTTGTAGCAAGGGTAGGAAGTTCGTCCGGTACATGTCTCCTAGATCCCTGTTAAGGGCGATGCCCAGGTATTGCATGTGGTTCGGGCACCATCTAAACGGGAATTGGCGCTTTAGTACGTCAACCTGCGTCGGTGAGGTCGAAATGTTAAGTACCTCACATTTAGGTATATTCAGTTTAAATCCCGATATCTCCCCATAGGTCTCAAATGCCGACATCAAGTAAGGAAGGGTGTTCTCGGGTTTGTTGATAATAAATAAGAGATTGTCCGCATACGCTGCTACTTTGTGGGTAACGTCCTTGTTGGGGAATCCTAGGATCTCATCTGATCTGCGCACTACTTCCAGGAACGGTTCAAGGGTGAGGGCGAAGAGCATAGGAGAGTGTGGACATCCCTGCCGTGTTCCGTTCCGTATCTGAAAGGGTTCGGTGAGTGCACCGTTCACTCTTACTTTGGCACTTGGGCAATGATATAGCGCTCCTATCCACTTCATTATGTTCTCCCCAAAGCCCATCTCCCGGAGCGTAGCTGTAAGGAACGACCAGTTTACCCGGTCAAACGCTTTCTCAGCATCCGTGGAGAGCAATAGGAGGTTGTCTTTCGACCGTCTCGACAGGTGTTGGATGGATTGGACCCTGAGAGTGCTATCTCTGGCCTCACGTCCGGGTATGAATCCCGTCTGGTCTGGGTGGACCAGTTTCGGCAGTAGGCCTCCGATCCTGGTGGACAGTATCTTGGTCAGTAACTTTACATCTACATTGAGTAGGGAGATCGGTCTATAGCTGCTGCAGAGTTCGGGGTCTTTCCCTGGCTTCGGGAGAACTGTGATGGTAGCCGCCAGTGATTCCTGGTGGAACTGAGCGTCTTCGATGAGAGCGTTGAATGCATTCATAAGTTTTGGGATTAAGATGTGTTGGAATTTCTTAGAATATTCTAGGGTGAAGCCGTCTGGGCCTGGCGCTCGACCTGTTTTAGCTGCTTTGATCGCTCCTGCCACCTCCGCCTCTGTAATCGGTACCTCCAAGTCCTCCGATTCCACTCGTTGCAATCTCGTCCCCACATAGGTTTCGATATAGTTCCGCATTTTTTCGTTCCTATCCGCTATCTCATTTGGCTGTGTCGGTTGCGGGATGTTATACAGTGAGGAGTAGAACGTCCGAAATTCCGAGGCGATCTTATCTGGGAATTGTGTAGTTGTGCCATCAGCTTGCCGCAGTCTATTGACCTGGGCTAGTCCCTGTGGACCTTTAAGCATCCTGGCCAGTAGCCTCCTGCCTTTGTTAGCATGTTGATAAAAGAAGGCCTTCGAGCGTTGCAATGAACGATAGTGACGGGTCGTCATGTGTGTTTGAAGCTGTTGACTTGAGGTGTGATCTCTTATGCTGTGCCTCGAGTGTAGATATGCGGTCCACAAGGTCGGTTATTTGTCGTTGTGATTCCTTTCTCTTTTTGGAAGCTAGGTGCATCAGTGTGCCCCGAATAACGCTTTTATGCGCCTCCCAGATCGTGGTCGCGAATTGGTCTCCCGTTGAGTGTAAAATATGTATTGAGTTCCTCGGACACCTGTTCCCTGACTGTTAGGTCTAGCAGTAGCGAATCTTGGAGCCTCCATGCCCATGAGGTTGGACGCATCCTTGGGGAATCTATCTTCAGAATGACTGGTCCATGGTCGGACCAGTGTGCAGCTCCTATCTCCGCCGTTTGAATTGTTGTCAACTGTTCTTGTTGCATGAATATATAGTCTATTCTTGAGTAGCGTTTGTGGATCGTAGAGTAGTGGGTGTATTCCCTGTCATCGGGATGCATTGCGCGCCAGCAATCCACCAGTCGATGGTTCCGTAAAGATTTCAGTATATTTCGGAGAGCACACTGAGTTATGCAGCTGTGTCCCGTAGACGAGTCGGTAAGAGGGTGTAGTGGTACATGGAAGTCGCCGCCTAGGATCAAGGTTCCTTCCGTGAAGAAGGAGAGCTTGAGGAGGGTTTTGCGTATGTATTGGGCTTGACTGTTGTTCGGGACGTAGATTGTAGCGAAAGTGTATCGTCTATCTTGAATATCTCCCTTAAGGACGAGGTACCTTCCATTTGCATCCGATAGACGGTCCGCTTCGCGGAATTGTAGCTTCGCCTCCAGGAGGATAGCTACCCCCGCCCTGCGGGCCGTGGGGTGATTACTACAGGCGGCGTTGGGATAGTGCTTACTTTTCAGCATTGGGGCTGCACCCTCCTTGAAGTGCATCTCTTGTAAGAAGGCTATAGATATACGCCTGACGTAGAGGTCCCGTAGGAGTTGCGTCCTACGTTCCGGGATGTTGAGACCAAGGCAGTTAAAGATAAGATTCGGTATGGGTCGGGCTCGTAGGTCGTGAGGGGGTGAGGGGCCATGGCCACTCCCTGCGGCGTCGTGACCCACACGGGCGAGGGGGAGCGGAGAGAGAGCAAGGAGCGAGAGGGGGGGATGAAAAAATAAATAAATAAATAAATAAAAATAAAAAAGGGGGGGGGAAGAAGGGGAGGGAGTTTAAGAGAGAGCTTGAGAGAATGAAGGGGGCAACAGTCACCCCTTAACTCCCCTTCCCCTTCCAAGCGACGTTACCTCAGTTAGAATTGAAGTTAGTAAATGAGAGTTAGAGTGCTCGCCTCAGATGAGAGACGGCAATTACACCTATATGTAGGTGCAAAGGAAACCTAGGAGGGTGTTTTCGTGCGACCACGGCGGCAAGCGACAGTCGGGTCTGCTAGAACAAGTCCAGCAGCGTCCAACTACCGATTCCCCGTGGGAAGGGTTTGTTCACACGAGTACGTTCGGGGTTAGTGGGTGTGTCCGGCAAGCATCACCACCCTGGGTGATTCCTCTCCTGTGTGAAGAGTTAGATAAGGGTCGTGGGCAGCCTACGGGTGCTCCGCCACCTCGTCATTAGTCATATGTTACTTATGTGGATTAGTGTATCATCGGCCTAAGTAGACCTCAATGAAGGGGGGTCATACGTCGTCTTGTTAGGCAGTACGGTGTGGTCCTGGCGGGGGCTAACCTTACCTATATCACAGTCTTCTGTGAGGGCAGTATGAGTCAGTGTAGGTCGTCAAGTATCGCTGGGGTGTGGGGCGGGGTGGGAGCACAACATAACCTCGGGCTGGGGGACTAAGGTCCATAAACAGGGGTGTCGACCGGTCAAGTTGGACGCGCCTAATGCTCGTCATAAGGTCTAGTGTAGCGTGGGGGTATCGGGAGGGGGCCAAGTCACCGCCACCAGCAGTAGCTCATGCAGGGTTTTCTGTGTGACATGGGGTGTTATTGGTCTAGGGGGTGGGCTAGATCAATATCATCTGCCTACCCGAGGTGGGGAAGGTGCAGATATGTCACATGGGGAAAAGGTATAACATACATGACATGTCACCCATCGCATTGATGCCTAAACTTGAGACAGCCGTGTATATAAATGCCGGTATACATGTACATGGTCAAATGCATAATACACAGTACATTCCTCCTTTAGCATGTAGGCCTGGATTTGAGACAGTTGGTTAAATAATAGCCTGTAGTTATTACACAGTTCCCACGGTTGCCCCTCTTCCCCTTCCACCCCCCCCCCCCCCACCACGCCCCTGTTATCTGTTAAATGTTCCCTTTTTGCTATTTTCCTTTGCATTCCCGGTTGTTGTTTTTTTGTTGTTGTTTTCTTTTCCCCTCCCCCCCCCCCCCCCGTTTCCCTGTTTTTTTGTTTTATTTATTTTTTTGTTAATAAATCGTAGAAATTATATTATAGAATAGTGATTCATGTATGTCCTCCCCCTCCCTCATCCCCCTGCACACTAAGCTTCCCAATCCCCCACCACCCTCCGTTCTCCCCATTCCCGCATAAACCTGTAGCGGAGTGTCCAGCATTCCGTCAATCATCCAGGTGCGGGCAGTCCAGGTGTATCCGACAGCTTGGAGGGCTCAGGTGTAGGGGGCGGTAGCGCAGAAGGCAGACGTCCCATGTCCTGCGCTGGTTTCAGCCAACCTCCTCGGGTGACAGAACCCCTCCAAGCTAGTAATGCCCGTCCCAGGTTCCCCTACCAAAACAGCCCGGCCAGTACAAGGGGGAAGAAAAAGGAAAAAACATGGGGGCAAGTGGGGACCAAGTCACCGTAGGAGAGACATGTGGCGGTGTTAGGCCTGTATCCCGACCTCTGCAGTGAGACGAGGGAGCCTCTCGCCCGGTCCATGGCAGCAATACCTGTAAACCTATTCCCGTCCCCAACCCAAAGAGACAAAAGAGAGAATAAAAGAAAAAGAATACAAACATTTTCAAGTAGCGGGCCAGGTGCCCACCCGAACTGGTCAGCCAGCCAGCCATGGCTAAGGTGTAGCTTATGGGCAGCCTTTCACTGGAATTCCGTCTTGTGTAGACCTACTGGGCCATCAGGTCACAGGTGGGCTTGTTCCCGGTTGTAGCCAGCTATTCTTCTGGATTAGTCGGGTGGGGGAGTATGACGCCCGGGCGGTTCTCCCTGGAATCCCTACGTGTTCGCCGGGGTGGCCTCTGGGGTCTGGGTTCCCTGTCTAATGGTTCCAGGATCCAGTCCGGCACAGCTATAGGTGGTAAATCCAAACGTTGCAGAAAAAAAAGTGGGACTTCATCCGGCCAGCGTGCGGCTACCCACTCATTGCGGTGGCGCACCTGTATGCTGAAGGGGAAGCCCCATTTATATGGTATATTGCGTTCCCTGAGAGCAGCTGTTATGGGTCTGAGGGCTCATCGCGCTTCTAACGTGGCAGGGGAGAGGTCTTGGTATAGAGAGACCTCAGTGCCCTGGTATTGCCATGTGGGCCGCGTTCTGGTGGTGCGTATTATGCGTTCCTTTAGTGGGAAGGAGTGAAGGCAACAAATGAGATCTCGGGGGTCCCCCTCTCGGAGTCGGGGTCTCAGGGCCCTGTGCGCTCGTTCAAAGCGTATCTCCGCTGGCGCATCTCCCCCTAGTATTTGCCGGACTAGCCCAGTCAGCAGGACCTCCGCATTTTCTGTGCCCTCCTGCTCAGGTAACCCTCTTACCCGGATGTTGGAGCGGCGGCTCCTGTTGTCCAGGTCCTCCACCTGACGACGCAGGGCCAGAAGCATGTTGCCCTGTCTTGTGAGGGCCATATCAGTGGCTGATGTTTGGCATTGCGTGGTCTGGGCCTGCGCTTCCAGAGCCTGTATCCGGCTGTCCTGTGCCTCCATGTCAGTCCTCAGTGCAGTCACTGCTGAGGTGAGGGAAGCTGTGAGGGTGGAGGTGAGAGATTGCAGGTCAGCTTTTGTGACCATATTACTTGCCAGGCGCCTGATCTCTGCTCCTATGTCTGCCAGCGTGGGCTGCTCCTGGTCTGAGCTGGAGGAGGCAAGGGAGAACGGCGCCATTTTGGAGACGTGCGCGTCGCGGCTAGACCCGAGCGGGGTTTGAAGAAACCCGTCCATCGGGCCCGATGAGGATGCCTGGGGTGCAGCCCTGGGGGTCTGCGGGTGCTCCGCTCGCTTTGTGCGCCCCATCAGGGTCGGTGTGCGTGCGGTAAGTGGCTGTTAGGAGCGCGGTGGCGAGGAGCTCAGGGTTAAGTCGGCCATGCTGCTCGGACCTAAGGCCACGCCCCCCCTTTCTATAATTGTAAAGCGATGTGGAATATGTTGGCGCTCTGTAAATGCCAATAATAATAATAATAATATTCCTGTGAAAAATATGATAATGCTCTATGGTAGTTGATCAAGTCTGTTAATCTAATTAAAACAATATGTTTTAAGAAGAACACATTGGGGAAAAACTGTACATGGTTCACTTTTACTAAATCAGTACCAATTATTTTATAAATGCAGAAATAAATAAATACATAAAGTCTTTGGACATGTGGTTTTATGAATATGTACAAAGGCTTTAAGATTCTGCCATTGAGAGTTTTGATAAAACACTTGCAATTACAAAAGGCAAAAGCACTAGCTTTTATTTAAAATGTCTGTTTTGTGTCTCTTTTAAAGTAACGGAAATCATAGATTTATATGAAGGTTTCTAAAATGCAGATCTATCTTATAATATTCTATACCGAGAACGTGTGTCATGCTCTAGAACGTATCTAGGGGTTAAACGTGGGAGAATAATGACAGCACCCAGAGGCTGAAACAAGTAACGTGTTTACCACTGTCTTGCCCTAGTGTAAATTCTAAACTTTCATGTCACTATCTTGCAAAAGAAAGAAACATTAATTGCTCAAAGCATCACATGCCCTTTTCGCATTCAAGCAGGAGAAAACCGTATGAAAGGAAACTAAAAATTACAAAGACACATTTAAAGTGAACCTACTGCATACTAAAAAAATATAGAAAAAAATATATAGAAAAATAAATATATAAAAAAAACGATATGATATAGCAGTAGGGAAAATAGAAGGATGAGTAATATACATTAAGGTCACACAAATCCAATGCTTTCCTTAGAGAAACATCGAATGCTGCTCAGTGAGAGACATTAGGCATGTTCGGTGTTATATTGTGTGTGATAATGCCAAATGTTAAAACACAAATCAAGGTTCTCAGGAAGATATGCATCGGGTGGCTGTCGAACAGCCATTAGACAAGTGTTTTCTGCTAAATGTAAATACGGATGATTTTTTCATTGCTAGAAAACAAAGAGGACTACAGTAAGATAACATGGTTGAGGTGCTTAGCGTGTCCCTTTAACCAGTTACAAATACTGTGGTGGGAAACCGTATGTTCTCTTTGTCCATCACTGTCAATTCTCACTTGTAAATAAAAATTGTTTTTTAAAGCAGATTATCACGTCTAAAGCAGACTACAGAAATGTGGGGCTGGAATCTGAATTAAATGCGGTTTGTGCTTATTTGCATATTTTCCAGGGCATTCTGGGAGAGTTGTGAAAACATGACCTTTCATGGCTGTTGTGTCCAGGGTGAGTTTCTTTACATATCCCTTACCATGTGCAAATATACACATATATAGTAGAATGGGGCTGAGGGGGGGGGGGGGGGGGTAGGCGGGGAATAATTCATAAAACTAAGATTGCTTTTGCTGACATTTCAATTTATGCTTTTGGCTGAAATAGGCCACCATAAGGCTTTTGGGGAGAATGAAATCCTTCTGATTTTAGCATTGATTTAATATTTTTGGATAAGCTTTTGAAATGATTTAATATTTTTGGATAAATGTTTAATATAACTTTTTCAAAATATTAAAATATCAAAAAATATATCATATATAAAAATATATCTAAAAAGTTTAAATAATTAAAATATTTTTCAAAATAGTAAATCATTTTAAAAGTGCATCCAGAAAATATTAAGTATATTTGAAAAGTTAAGCCAAGGACATTAAAGGACCACTCTAGGCACCCAGACCACTTCAGCTTAATGAAGTGGTCTGGGTGCCAGGTCCAGCTAGGGTTAACTAATTGTTTTATAAACATAGCAGTTTCAGAGAAACTGCTATGTTTATCAATTAGTTAAGCCTTCCCCCTAATCCTCTAGTGGCTGTCTCACTGACAGCCGCTAGAGGCGCTTGCGTGATTCTCACTGTGAAAATCACAGTGAGAGCACGCAAGCGTCCATAGGAAAGCATTATGAATGCTTTCCTATGTGACCGGCTGAATGCGCGCGCAGCTCTTGCCGCGCGTGCGCATTCAGCCGACGGGGAGGAACGGAGGCGGAGGAGAGCTCCCCGCCCAGCGCTGGAAAAAGGTACGTTTTTACCCCTTTCCCCTTTCCAGAGCCGGGCGGGAGTGGGACCCTGAGGGTGGGGGCACCCTCAGGGCACTCTAGTGCCAGGAAAACGAGTATGCTTTCCTGGCACTAGAGTGGTCCTTTAAATTGAGGCCTTTGTGAAAAAGAATGGAGTCAAATGGGCTGTTCACAATAACTGATCAAGTGCTTTATGTACCTCTTCAAGCAGCATTATCACCGATAAAGATACAATCTTTGTGTAATGCTCATAGAGATTGCATTGGAATTGTATTGAAATTTCAACGTAGTCAAAAGATATAGTTTGCCATATGGTAAAGTCTGACAAAAGGCAGAACTTCCACTGTCAAGGTCTGTCATTGCCTCCAGCCACAGCTAGAGAGGGGAAGGTACAGCATGGACGTGGCCTCCTAGCAGATGAAGCTGGCATTTTTATACAGGTGCGTTGGCATGGGTTGCAGACATCAACGCACCTGCATTCCAGAACTTACCTATGCTGCACCCACTGCCACTGCACCGGGAGCGACAAGGTCCCCATTTTGCAAAGTATGCAAAGACCACTAAAGGTTAAGGATCCTCTTTAAACAGGAACTCAGTTATTCCAACTAGCTGTGATCATAGCTGACATAAAGTCATCAACTAAACTATATAAAGTAGACTATGAATGCAAGCATACCTATATCTTTACTTCATTATCTGAACATTCCAGGACAATCTATTATTTCAGAGAATACATCAATACATAATTGTGGACTGTATATTATGGGAAAATGTGCTCTAGAACCATCATCATGTCATGTTCGATCCAAAAGAACCAAGGATATGAACCAAACCATGGACTGTACAGTTGCAGACAGTGCATAGCAGTCATTTCTGAATTTGCTAAAATATATGGAGAGTCTTATTTAGCAAAAGTGGATATAAAGACTCCAACCAGAACCTGTGCCACGCCGATTAGATCCAAAAGATCCAAACTGTGCTTCTGTGGTCATTGGTCCTTCTTGAATCAAAGTCCAAGCTTTGCAAAGGGCGCCTGCAGAAATTATTAAAGGAAAATAAATTAGAAACACAATGTATTTTACATGCGGAGTTGGGAGTTCTAGGAGAATTGTGAAAATGTGATAGATCATACAAGATCAAGTGCACTCACTCACTAAACACCAACTTTAAAGCTCACAAAATGACAATTTTTTTTATTTTTTTTAAATCACCTCACTTAGGCAAAAATGGAGGTTGTTACAGTACATAATTAAACATTGAATAAGCCTGACACAACACCAATGTACCCCATTATGGCAGGTCCTATCCTAGCAACCCAATGCCTGAGATTAATTCACTCACTTGGGAACTCATTTCTCCTAGGACTCTTTGTATTGCAAGGTTAAAGGGATTTGTTAGTGTTGGTAATACAAATCTGTATTCCTAACACTATACAGCTTCCGTTCACCCTCTCCCTTGCACCGACCCCCACCCAATGGAACATAAAGGGTTAAAAACCCTTTATTTACTCACCCAGTTCCAGTGCCGATCTTGGAGCTCCGCCTCCTCCGAAAAGGGGGACCTAATGCACATGCGCAGCAAGCGATGCGAGCCCATCTGGTCATCCCCATAGGAAAGCACTGACTTAATGATTTTACGGACACTGAATGTCCTCATGCAGAGCGTGAGGATGCCCAGCGTCATTTCGGCGACCTAGAGTCCGGTAAACTCCTGGGAGTGCCTCTAGTGAGTGTCTGGTAGACAGCCACTTAAAGCAGTCTTAGTACTGCGATCTAAACATTGCAGGACACAGACCACTTCAATGAGTTGAACTGGTCTGGGTGCCTACAGTGCCCCTTTAAATATGGCTGTGAAATGAGGCACATGTGACTGAGAGGGTGCAAAGCCAGGGAATAGGCCTGGACCTCCAAATATATTTACATATGAAACCAAGGGGGCTGCACTCACCCGAATATGTATAACATACAATTCTTAGGACAATTCAAACATACAAGATCCAACGCACTCACTCAATCACTAAACACCAACTTCAAAGCTCACAAAATGTAAATTATATTTAACACCTGACTTACATCATATGATTTAGTTACAGTAAATGATCACACATTGCATAAGCCTTCCACAACACCAATATACTCCATTTCTATCAGGTCCTATCCTAGCAAACCTGGAATGAGGCACCTGTGACTGGGAGGGATGCAAAACCAAGGCACTTGACCTGCACTTTACTGAGTGAATGTGCTGGATCTTCGATGTTATGATGTGTGCATGTTTAGGTGAAAGCAACCTTCTTCGTTTCAAAGATATATATATAATTTATTTTTCAGAAGATAAATAATTAGGAACTAACACTTCAGAGTTAGTTATTTCTGCACTTTTCAGGTTATCATACAGACAAACTTTGATGGGAAGGATAGTACAGGTCCCCCCTTTACACTCACTCAATCTCCAAGAAAAATGTAGAGCATTGCAGTTATTTTTATTATTTTTTTGCTTTTTTCCCCTTGCTCGATAGGGTTTTCATTGTTGCGCTTCGTAGCTTATTTTCCTGGGAAGCTCAGAGTACAAAAGGCATGAAGATGTTTTCAAAGCGATGATGGACAAATTGCTGGGTGGTATATAATATACCCAACGCTGTTGATGGGCTTTTTATCTTTTACTTGTCTCTTTTAGTTACACATTTTTTGTAGATAATTATGGTCTGAAAGAATGTCGTTTTCTCTTCCAAGTATCAGCAATATTTGTCTTGCTCATAGTTTTAAGAAGCTCCCAATTACAGATCATAAAATTAAAGCAGAACAATTATAGCATTTCATGGTTATTGAAAGACGTAATCGCCGCTATTGTTTTGGTCACTTTCTTGTTCCCCAAGTTAATAAGCAGACAGGCATGCTACGTGAGCGAGACGCTGTAATGGTATACAGCTGGACGCACGACTTATTGATAACAGATTATATTCACGTTTTCTGTATTTCTGGCATTGCTTTGGCCAAGACAAGTTGTACATTAAACTTCCGCATTACGCATTCATGAATAATAAAAGAATGATACAATGTAAGGACACACTAAATAAGTAAACAAAAAATAATAGAGGGAGCGTATATACACAAAAAAAAATGAACCCTTATTGTTAAATACATTAAACAAATAATGTAAGACAATGTAAAATAAGTAAATATACACAACAATTAAAGAAACATAAAAGTAAAACAAAAAGCAATTAAGTGGTAATTACAAGTGCCATACAGTCTACATTGGTGGCAAGCGATATACACTGTACGTTATTCATCAAATATGTTTTTTAAAACAAATTACGATTTATGTCATCACAGAGATAGCATTCTGGATGTTCACACAGGTCTGCAATCGATGGAAACGCCAGCCCAAGCAGCCACAATGCAAGTCACTGGCAGTCATTGTGGGGGATATTCCACGTTTAACAGTACACACAGCGATCGTGGTATGTAGAGTAACAGGCATTTGTTGGAATACTCTCAGTACGGAGGGTTCCAGTAATGGTTTATGCTTTCACTGTCATAGTATAGAATGGCACAGGATGTCACAGTGTGCGCCATGACTGACGGCTGATACTCTTACAGCAGTGCATGCTGGGGTCAGTAACCTAATACTGGGCGGATCACTCTGGGAGCTAAATCACTGTGGTGTTATCAACTAAACAGTGCACCGTTAGGGCTTTAGCTAGGGTTAGAGATAGCATCAAAGTTTGACTTACGAAATACTGTGACACCGATAATGTGATTTCACAAAATAGCTTCTAGCTGCCTAGCAAATAGCAAAGAGGCATGACAAAATAAGAGCATGTCTGTAATTTAACCCTTTAAATTCTCCAAAAACCTGACAAAGGCATACATGTGGGGATTGCTGTACTTGGGAGACAGAACAAAATACAAATCTGGAGTGTTGGAACTAGCCGAACACACACAATATATGTTATGGTCATCATTAAAATTCAATGTGTTTGTTGAAATAAAAAAAATAAAAAAATTAATTTAAAGAGAATTGTGGTAGAAAGTGATGATGAAATGACCAAGTGAAAAACTTAAAATGCCCAAAATATCCAACAGCCCAAGTTGTCATACTTTGCAAAATGGTATGGTAAAATGCCGGTGGGGGCTGTTATCTTGTTCCAAAAGAAAGAGAAGACCATCAAATCAATTCATGAAAATAGTAAATTAGCATACCACATTTAACAATATTTGACATTTAAATTCCTCCCCTAAAAAACATAAAAGGAACATTCCAAGCATCTTAACCACTATGGCGCACTGTATTGGTTCTTGTGCGAGGAGTGTCTACCCTCCCTCCCCAATGTAAATATGAGTGGTGCCTGCTAGACTCCAGGTAAGAAGTACAAATGTTCAAAAATTATTTCACTGCTTATAATGAAGGCTGCGTCAGGCTACTTCTCGCTGCATAACCACTACTGTGCTGAGAGTATGAGATGGGTAATCCTTGAGGCATGTCCATGGGCATCTTTAAATCTAAACTAATGCACACTTGTAGTTTTTTATTTATGCCCAAACGCCCTAGCACTGGTAATAAAGTTTTGGCTACTATGTAGCATATAGTGTACTTCCTTTTTTCTTAATTTCTCTGCTATAAAGCTTAAATTCTACGAGTTTAGCATTATGTTTACAGGACTCTTCCTAGCAATGCTCAGAAACTTTAAAAACCTGTTATAATGAAATCAATATACTTACCTGGAAAATATAAAAGCAGTGATGTAACCACAGGGTCCTTAGAAGGTGCAGTTCTGATTGTCCTCCCCTCCACCTAGTGAACCTACCTAAACATAAAAGTCTACTTGACATGACAGTATGGCGCATTGTGTCTACTGCAGCCGAAATTGCCTTTTCCAGCTCCCTATTAAATGTTTTACAGAGAGGTGGGATATCTGTCAGCAATATTGTGTTTAGGGATGTCTGTCTGTACTACTGATATGCAGGAAAGTCGTCTCTCGCAGTCTGATGGACCACCATTGATAGAAAGAAAAATCAGCATGCACCTGGGCCATAGCCTGACAACCTCATCTTCGGCATTGCTCACCAATAACTTTGATACGGCTAAGTACCTGTAAAATATTTGTAGCATCTTCACTTGCAGAAGCAATGTATAATTCATGTCCATTAACCACTCCTTCAGCCAGGAAATACTTGGATAGCAGCTTGGAATAAGTGTTGTAAGTGTCCTCTTCTGTGGAAATAAATATATATTATTACCTTTCAAACGAACGAAAACACAACAAGGAAATAATACGACCCAGCACTTAATAGATGTAGAAAAATCATGTATATAATAATAAATAATCCAGAATGAAGTGTTTTATGAAAATCAAGTAAAGGGGTACACTAAGCACACAAACAACTTTAGTTTTAGGGTAGGTGTAATAATCATGCCCCACAGTCTTAATGTTCAATTCTCTGACATTTAGGAGTTAAATATCTTTTTTTTTTTTTTGCTGTAAGTTAAACAATCTCCCTACACACTCAAAGAAGAGGGGAAAAGATGCACATGTCCTTCATTGCACAGAATATCTTATCTCCTGCTCTGTTAATTGCTTGCTACACCCTGCAGGAACCTTGTTTGTGTGAATCAAGTTCGATTAACAGAGCTAAAGTTGTTTTGGTGCTTAGAGTTTTCTTTTTAAAAGTAAGACTGGTACAATAACCAATACAGCACGCTGAAGTGAGTATGGTGCTTAGTGTATCCCTCTAAATGTAGAAGTGTAACTCAGTTTTTGAATAGAGTGCCCTGTCAATGGCACAGAGAGAGGAGGAGATACAAATACAAGGTTTCTATTTCTCCATCAACGGAATGCGTGTCCTGGCTGTGCCTGGATTCCACTATTTAATTTTCTGTATTACCTTAATTACGTATTTTTCAGTAATGTGAGTTCAACACTTCAGTTAGCTAAAGTGGTTAAAGTGTGAAGAGTGGACCCTCTTTAATACTACAAAAATTGCTAATTTCAATAGAAATTGGCACGTTTAAAAAATTTACCTTGTTACACCCCCCCCCCATGGCTGTCAGACAAAATGTCCTGTTACTTCCTGGTTTGGTTAGCTTAGTTGCACTGAACTCAATAGGCAGCAATTGCTCAGAGCACCTGCCTTGCAAAGACTTCTTATTAAGCTGCATTGGGAAATCTGTGATTGGACAGCCACATAAATTCAGGGCCGGGTTAAAAGGGGAGGGCTTGCAAAGATCTACAGCTTTTGCAAGCTTTTTTTAGATATACCCCAAGTGAAAAAATGCATAGTTAAACATATGTAAACAAAATAAACCGTCATAGTGATCAATGAGCTTGCACTCTAATCCAGTTAGTTATCCAAAAATAAAATTATATAAAATATTATATATATATATATATATATATATATATATATATATATATATACTCTCAGCCTTACTCTACCAACCGTCTATACTTAATGTGTGCTCAGACAATGCTTCGTTATAAAGAAAAATGAATAACCCACAACCAATTTGTTTGCAAAGTAACTGTCAACAACTTTAATATATGCTAAAATTGGCGATGACTTCCGTAAATGCAATTATGTGTAAAATGTAATATACATTCATGTAAGAAGAGGTGTTACAGAAAATTTGCAGGTTGCATGATGCATAAGATTTACATTTTTGTAAGAGGTTTTAACGCAAATAACACCATGATACCGTTTGTTATTATAATTTATTTAGTGCCTTTATATAGTACCTAACATTTACCAGCCTGGGACCCAAGTAAAAGAGAGTGTGGGGGGGAGGGGGGGGAAGGATCCGAATCTTTTAAAAGATGAGTTCTCAGTACTCATATAAAGATGGTGAGAAATCAAGTCAAAGGAAGGGAGTTCTACAGACAGATTCACAGTAAAAATAATAAATCTTAAATGGATATCTTATCATCCAATTTGGAGATCAAGACCCAAGCACAGCTGAGATTTCCTGGGCCATATAAGTAGATTGTGAGCCACAGCAAGGAAATGGAAAAGATTGGAGATAGAAGTGGGAGTGGGAGTCATATGTCATTAAGATTGTAGTCAATGAGAGTCCTCAGATTTGTATTTTCTGTTGTTGACAACTGGGATAACTTTTATATCACATTTTTTAATGGGAAGTGATGGGTAACATTTGTCTTGCTGCAGAGTAACTAAATGTGATTAATGCATTAACGTAACATTCAGGTCATTTTCCAAAGCCTGGTTCAATGACTTTTGGATTACTGTGCTTGATTGGCCATCAAACTCGCCTGACCCGAACCCCACAGAGAATCTATGGGGCATTGCCAAGAGAAGGATGAGAGACATGAGACCGAACAATGCAGAAGAGCTGAAGGCCGCTATTGAAGCATCCTGGTCTTCCATAACACCTCAGCAGTGCCACAGGCTGATAGCTTCCATGCCACGCCGCATTGAGGCAGTAATTGCTCCAAAAGGGGCCCAAATCAAGTACTGAGTCCATATGCATGCTTATACTTTTCAGAGGTCTATTGTTCTACGTACACTCCTTGTTTTATTGATTGCATGTAATATTCTAATTTACTGAGATTGTGGATTTGGGGTTTTCATGAGCTGTAAGCCATAATCATCGCACTTATGACAAATCACGGCTTGAACTATCTTGCTTTGCATGTAATGCGTCTCTCTCATATATTAGTTTCCCCTTTACGTTGCATTACTGAAATAAATGAACTTTTGCACAATATTCTAATTTTTCGAGTATCACCTGTAGGTGTAACAATGATATAGAGCACTTGGGGAGAGGATGGGTACTATCACACCAAGTCTGACCAGTATATAAAACCATGTATGTAATACAAAACCATTTTTTTTTCCATTCAATGCTTTTTTTTTTTTTTTTGGTAACTTGTAAAATATAGATGCCCTGTCTGGTTATTCAATAAACTGAAAATTCATAATGAGCTCAGTGGGATTTCAAATTTGAGGTCAAGGAAGCTGAACTGGAAAGTTTCTAATTCTCTTTTTAGTAAATAGCCCTGTAAATCATATTTGCCTTCTACACCAATATATACGCAATTCTACCAATAGCAGAGGGATGTCTGACCACTGAAAGTATTCTTAAACAATGGAAGACCCACCAAGAGTGAATGATGGACCAATCGCAGAGTCAGTGCCATCATCGAGTTATGAATCTAGGAAGGGATTGTGAAACTTGCGCCAATATAAAAATATTTTATATATCTGAATAAGGCATATTTCCACCTAGATAGCATGTCACATTTCCAAGCAATATTGTCTGGCAAATAGAACAAACTTTGCAGACCTGCTAGAGCAACCAAGTCCTTGACTGAACCCTTAAGCTCCTATGAAGACATACTGAAACCCACCAAACCTCCTCCTGTTTAAGTGGAACTTGTACAGTCATTGTAATAAGGATGACACTGTTCCGACCAAGGAGAATTACAATATAGTCCATGTAGTAGGAAGTACGGCTACAATGTTTTAATTAAAGCCAATGAGTGTTGGCTCATTAAGCTTGCTGCCTCTTTCTAAAACGTTGATTGACAGAAGTACAAGAGGAGGTTTCAGTTGATTAATGGATAAGAAAGATAGCTTTGTACATGTAAACAACTGGTCACCACTGCTGTGCCTACTCATGGAGGACAACTTTGTAAGCCTGTTCCTGATGTAAGCTTGCTTCGGCTGTGACTACCCACTGCTATGCAGAGCATTTAATCCTACAAAGGCTGCCCCCTGCTGTTACCTCTGTAATGTGTTAAGATGAGTGGTCGTGACCAATTCGTCTGAATTTACATTCTATGAAGCTGCAATTAGCTGGTTTGATTAAAATGTAAAGTGTGGACTGTAACTTGCTACAATTAACAGCAACTACAATCTACCTTTATATTTCACACAATTCCTTTAAAAGACCATTCTCAAACTAATGACTGCTGAAAATTATTAATTACAACTGTATTTTCACCTGGGACTGTATTTCATATAAAGTCAGCAGTCTACATTAGAGAGGTCGGTCTGATCTATTTAGAATGTTACATGTTTGTAATGGGACACCCCATGCAAAATGTTAGAAGAAAGCAAACATGTTAATTAGCTCCAAATTCCTTTCTCTTAAACTTGAAGGGACATTGTAGCACTATAATCATTTAAGATCACTGAATTGGTTACAGTGTCTTGAGTTCCCTAGCACGATCTCTTAATTCTGTGTTAAACCATTTTCGAGCAGTTTAGCACCGAGTGATGATCCCTGGCTTCCCTAAGCCTCACCTCCACTGGAGGCAAGGCTAAGGCAGACATTATACACTTCCTTATAAGACAAACTGATTAATACCCGCAAGCCCTGTGATAGGGTGAAAGAGGTCAGCTGACGCTCTCAGCCAATCACAGGCACCTAACGCTGCTCAGGATAAGATTTCCTCATCAGCCCAAGCAGCTCCGAGACGGGCAGTAAGAACAATACGCAAGCTACATGGGTGTCCTAGATTCCGTAGAATGGTTACTGAATTCTATTGAGATAAGCATACATCCACAGTGGTTTTTCCATTCATATCTATGGGAGGAGCAGGACTTTGTGCAACGTTTACCCACTCTTCACGCTTTTTGAGACATCACAGGACCAGAAATCTGTAAGACAACTGCAATTTATTGGGGTTGTGGAGGGAAGGAGCAGTAAAAAAAACAAAAAAAAACTACAGGAATCTATGACTCAGGAATGCATATTTTTTTTGTCTAATGCCAGTTGTAGGCTTTCTGCAGGAAAAAACAAAAAAAACAACAATTGCATCTTAGCTCCAACTACAATGTCTTGTTTGGCGGAGGGGTCATTCACTCATTAAACCCCCCCTGCCAGGGGTCTATGGAATACAAGCCGTATTCCCCTGGAACAATTGGAGTAACATGATTGGCTGAGAGATTCCGGATTTGTATTATTACTCATTATATTGTATTTCCTTTAAAGTACCGGCTGGAGCCTTGTCTAATCAGGTTTCCGTTACATTCGACAAACCCATAAAGCTCACATGCTCTGCAATATGTTCAGTCTTCACTCCCACAATCATTAAGCTTGAAGGTTGATAAGAAACCACAAATGTCAACATACACACACACACATATATATATATATATATAATTTATTATAGGGTGGCGGTAAAACTATAACCCTAGAGTAGTTTAGATGCGGCGTGTCAATTTTACGGTCTCAATCCACTTTAAAATCAGACATAGGATTAATCTTCTGATCCACAATAAATCCAGTTTGAAATAGTACCCGTAACTGGCATCGAGAATTAAAAAAAAGACGCCAGATGACCATTCTGTAAACAGGGAATTCTGTTTCTGAGATTATTCTCCAGGAGAGGAAAATAAATAATAAAAATGTATAAAATTAGTCTTTTACTTTGGACTATGGGATTGATCATTCTAGTATTATGTGAAAAGGCATGTCTTTTTCCCGCAGTGTTTTAAATCTGAATGGGGGGGATATTTAAAAACAAGTAACTGAGATACAAAATAATATTGACAGAGACTAGAGGTGAAGAAAGCCTTGATCAAACTAACATCATTGGACAACATCTGTTCCATTAACTGAAAATATGTAAAATAAAATGCTAACAATCTTCGCCACATACACAGATTTTTTGGGGAGGTGGGGGGAGGATGGGGAGGGGGGGTGCTTAGAGGGAACTTTAAGTCATACACATTATTTATGCTCATTATTTAAGAAATCAAATTTTTACAAAAAATTTTTAGCATGTGAAACTTGCTATGGTTTTAGTGACTTTTTTTTATAGATTATGTTAAAAATGCAATATTTGTTTCATATTTTATTATGCAATAATTACCCACTGACAATCTAATTTTGACATGGTTAACTAAACGTCTAAACAATCCTACTTTTTTGGTTAAGATTAGATATTTTTCAGAAACAGGTTTTATTGGGGTGAATGTAACCGGATGCTGGTTGTCTGATAGGTTTCGAGATATTACAGTTATTAGTCATTCTCCTTGTGCATTTTCTTTTAATTGTTTCCTTAATATTCACTTGACGGTCGTCTCCCCATTTTGCCCTCCTCCCCCTGACTAGATCCACTTACAATAATGGGACAGGTTGAAAGTCATGTCAAGACAGATGTCTCAGCAAGGTAAGAATTTACAAAGGTAACATGTCAATAGCAAAAGCAGTTCCCTGTTAGATGTCAGGGTGCTAAGGTCAGTTCAAAAGGATTCATTTTCATTCACACAATGCTACGCAAAGAGTAGTGGTGTAACAAAGAGTACAGTTACAACAAGACCCAGAGATGACAGAGTCATAGTATCCATGTATCCTTGACAACCAAACTTGCTCTGGCGGGCTACGGCAGCGGTCTTGAAGACCCATCAAGAAGATTACAACACACCATAGCACAGGCATCTCAATGAAAATTAATCAGCCACTGATAATACTGGGAGATCAGGCCTGAGAAAATGTATAATCAATACTAGTCTAGCAAGTGGCACATAAATCTCTTTACTGTTGCACATACAATACATTTCCAGGTTTCCATTTCCCGTAGTTATAACTGTACTTTATAGGAAGTGATCAGCAAATTAAAATGCTCCGATAGCGTTTCTATGATAGTTCCGATAATGACTGTGCGGCAGAGCTTATTGATCAGAAGGCGGGTTGCTGGATGTACACGTGGAGAAGCCCAGCAGGTTAGGAGGGAAATAGGAGATGTGACATCACACAGCTCAGTACTGTAACCAGCAAGGAGAATTCCTTTTACATGGAAGAGGTAGGACAAAGGAGGCAGGATCGAATCCTGCAACACCGTCCCCCCCCCCCTCCCCACCCCCCCCAAAAAAAATAGACAAAATGAATAATTTCCAGAATTAAAACATTTCAAAACTGAACTACAACCTCTTTAATAAAAATTGGAGGTGATGGTTTTAACCGAGAATTTGAGTTACAACAGGACTTTGGAAAGGGGCAGTTTAACTCATGTATTTAAGCAATAAACCGTTAATAAAATAAACAAATAAATCCGTTTGGGACCAGTTCACTTTGTAACTGAAAACATTAATAATGGACATATTTTAAAGCACCGATATGATACACTATTATATTAAAGGGACACTCCAGGCACCCAGACCACTTCTGCCCATTGGAGTGATCTGGTTGCCAACTCCCACTACACTTAACCCTGCAAGTGTAATTATTGCAGTTTGTTATAAACTGCAATAATTACCTTGCCGGGTTAACTCCACCTCTAGTGGTTGTCTACTAGACAGCCACTAGAGGTCACTTCCTGCTCTATAGCACAGGAAACCTGTGCTAGAGCGTCGCTGGACGTCCTCACGCTGTGCGAGGACCTCCAGCGTCACTCAAATCCCCATAGGAAAGCATTGAAATTCGTTTTCAATGCTTTCCTATGGGGAGACCTAATGCGCATGCGCGGCACTGCTGCGCATACTCATTAGGTCTCCTCGGCCGGTGGGCGGGATCAGTCTCGCCCACCGGCCGACGTAATGGAGAGGAGGAGCGTCGCGGAGGAGGAGACAGCGGCGAGGGACATCGCCGCTGCCTCAGATAAGTGACTGAAGGGGTTTTCACCCCTTCAGTAACCGGGGATTGGTGGGTGGGAGGGAGAGGGACCCTCCAGTGCCAGGAAAACGGATCGTTTTCCTGGCACTGGAGATTCCCTTTAAGCAGTCTTGTGGTTTAACGAGGCTGAATTCACACTTAGACTCCTAAGAGCAACCACATCTTTTTTTTTTTATTATTATTTTTAATGGTAACAAGCACTTCTGAAACCCTAATTACCACATTTTAACAACAGGCACATTATGCAAGGTGATTATCAGCCACACAGCAAGACTTTATCTGTACCTCAGGACAGACACTCCTTGGCAGGCGGTTTGAGTGCGTTGCTTGGAGCAATAAACTGAGTCACGCAGTCACAATGTTCCGAGGTAAAGTCATACACCGTGCAATAAGCATTGCTGTGAATATCACAAGCCCGTCTCATTTTATCTCACAGTGCATGGAATGTAACCCACTGCTCAGACATTATACTTGTCTCTTTTACTTAGGTGCACCAGTTCACATTAGCCAGAATTAGAGTTTGTATTATGTATACAAAAATTCACATATTAAAGGGATGTTACATGCGGTAAAATCTATAGTGTAGGTTACACTGAGTTTGTTTGTGCGGTTTTAAATTAAGTTATGAATATAAACTAATTGTATAATAAATAATTAGTACTGCTCAGTAGGTCCAGACTTTGGGACAAAGCTGGACGCTCTCCAAACCCGTGGTGTTTTATTGCTCCAAAAATCCTAATGTACGTTATCAGGGATATTAATTAAAAAGTGAGAATTTAACGTGAATTTCAAATTTACGGCCAAAGTAGCAAACTGAATTTTTCCAATTTGAATATTTTTTACCTTAAATTTGAAATTCATTTTGAATTCACATTTTTTTGTAAATAACCCGGTTTGTCAACACAGATGGGCCCATAAACTGTTTGGATTCCTTCAAATAGTTTTTATTTTTCATGATTTTTAATTTGGTTTTGAATAAAAATATATTTTCAATGCATTGCCCATTTAATACATTAAAAAAAGAATGGGTCTACTCCACCCATGTGTAACGTGACTATGACAACATGTCTACATAGCTGCACTGCAGTTTGGTTAGATTCCACCATTAGATGGCACGAGGTTGTGGTTCCACCAATTCCAAGGCACAGTATAAGCGCCTGGGGTAAAGGCATTGGTGTGTGTTTAAGGGACCCTGTAGGCACTATAACTATTTCATCTAATTGAAGGGGTTATACGGTCAGAAGACCCCTCGTGCTTTCCCTCCATTCAGTATTAAACCATTTTCCAACAGTTTAACACTAAATGGGGGCCCCTGGCTTCTCATAGCCTGGCCCCTACTGGAGGTGTGGCTAAGGAAGAGATTACACACTTCCTTCTAGTCATACCAATTCATACCAGCAGCGGGTGCTGTATTAGGCTAGAAGCGGTCAGCTGACACTCTCAGCCAATGACAGCCACTCACTGATGCACATAATAATGCTTCTTCGTTATCCTGAGCAGCACAGATGGTATGAGATGCTGGGACCTTTTACATAATATTACAACTTTAAAAACAGTTTAATACTGAATGGAAAGATGGTGCCAGGGGACATCAGACACTATAACCACTTCAACAAGATGAAAAAATTATACCTACAGAGTCCCTTTAATTACTGAAATACACCATTCGAACTGTTGAGATTCTCCTATTTAGCTAAATCACATACAACTAGAACTGTCAACAAAATTTGGTTTATAGAGTTTATTCTAGAACCCATGATTTAAAAAAAAAAAAAAAAAAAAATTCTTTAAATGCTTCCAGATAGGCTAATGTAATTTAGAGAATGATTTGACCATACATTTTAAATCTTTTTAGCACTATTATTATTCATATAATTGTTGTTGCATGTTAATTTATTTTTATAGTACCTAAATATATTTTTTACAAGTAATCCGAATTTAAACATTCAGATTTTTTTATTTTCAAAAAAAATAAATGCGCTTTTCAGCATTAAAACCAGAATAATCGTGTGCAATGCATCAATGAGATCTTCTGAGAATGCCTTTCACATCACGGAAATGCCGCGGTGTGCAAGAATGAGGAGGATTCTTTGAGGAGTAGGAGAAATCATTGTTATGTTTAACAATTACTTCTGTTTCCACGCAAGGAATCTAAGAGGAGGACAAATTCTAACAACTCCCCAAAAATACTTCTCTAGTAAACATCCAGCAACGGGTCTGAAAGCCTGGAGAGATCTATATACCGTGTGTCTTAAACTGATGCATATGAAGCAGATTAAAAAATGATGACATGATAGACCGGTAAATGTATGGGTATATACAATCCTCTGTGTGTGTGATCCAGGTGATGTAGCTTCATCAATTAATGTGCATGAATGCAACAGAAGCATGGGATTTCCAAGACAAATTAAAATCACAATAGCCAGAAATTCTATGAAAGCCTCAGAGCTGTCTGGGTGCTTTTAATGTTTGCCCCCTGTATCCCGGCGTCTGAGTGAGTGAGCGATAAACAGAAAACTGTCAAAGAACGGGCTAAATACAAAACACCTCCCAGCCTCCTCTCCTGTACTCAGCGGACTAGATGTGTCCACAGAAAGCATTACAAACAATGCCTCTTGGATTGTTAAAGTCAATGCATCTGCAGGAATCCCTCAGTTCTTCAATTTGTCACATAGAGAATAGCTTCTTATTGATTCATTTCTAGGTCACTAAACTTTTGTTGTTTTCAAAAGATCTAAAGTGCAGACATATGGAGCCTCTGTGATGCTACCTATTGTCTCTCAGCTTCAATAGTGCACTGCCATTCAAAGCTCCAGAAATACAGGCATAATAATAAAACTATGATATTGATGAGACAGTAAAGAGAGAGAACAGACAGAAAGTTCAACGTTCTTATTTAACTCCTTTGTTGCAGAAGATGCAAGCGTTCGCCAGGCTGGGCAGAAGAGATGTAACATTGCTTAACGGATACCTTTGTTTTGTGATAAAACGAAGTGACTACCAACAGTAGATTTACTGGCTGGCCAAAACCCACAAAGCAGACCGAGTGATTTTTATTGGGGGCTTTGATTGTTAAATAACTGTTAAAAATTGTATGCATCCCGACAAACCTCTGTGAAAATACGACATATATGTGGTTTAGCAATGGTTTTATTAAACCTTTGTATAAAATAATTTAGTTTACAATGCCCTGCTAGGCATTATTTCCTACAAGCTCACCCTTCCACTTACATAGCTGGAAATAAAGAACAAACTTACAAAAACCCAGTGCTCAGCGAAGCTCCATGGTTTCCAAACTCTCGTTAATGTCATTTCAATCTGCTCGTTGTCTAATCAAATGCTTCTCACATAGAAGCATCTGGTGGAATGTTTCACTGGCTCAGAGCGCATGCGCGTGCTATGGGCTGGTGAGGGGAGGGGCGGCTTTAAATAAAAAAATAAATTAATCGAAAATGTAAATCAGGCAGGGAGTGGACACTGAAGCACTCATTGCAGGCATGCTTCCTGCAAGGGAGAAGTTCATCACATCCCAGGGCGCGCTGGTAACAGACGTCATTTTTGCACAGGATAAATCTGTTCCTGGCTACCTAAGTCACAAATGCCAGTAATGTAACTAGACCAGGCACACAAGTGCAAATATCTCTGGATGTGGAGTGCTTCAAATACAAACGCTGCACATACAGACTCCTACCACCATAACCACTTCTAAAAGCAGAAGTGGTCGCAGTAGTTGGGGTAACCCTTTAAGATAAATTTTCAGTTACTCTTTTTACTTTCATATCTCTTTGTAGTCTAGCGCTATTGCACACTTTATACACATAATAGAGTAACCTTACAGCCGATAGCTTTGCATGCTACTTTACCGACAAGATTGAAAAGCTAAGGAAAGAACTCTCCCCACCCTGCCTTTCTCTCTCACCCACACGTAGAGCATGCCTTTCCTACCTTTCAGAGTTTATCCCTGGCTACTTAACAATAGATGGCTCCGCTTCTCCTTTCCTCTCGCCCAACCACTTGCCCACTTGATACTGTCACATCTCACCTTATCAGATCTCTCTCCCCCTGTCTTGTGCCTTCTTTAACACACATCTTCAACTGCTCTCTCTCTTCTGGCATTGTCCCTGCTGACCTTAAACATGCTACTGTAATACCTATCCTGAAAAAAACATCCCTCCACCCGACCACCTCCTCTATCATCACATATCCCTGCTCCCTTTTTTCTCAAAGCTTCTGGAAAGACTTGTCTTTGCCCGTATGTCTCACTTTCTCAATCCCAACTCTCTCCTTGACCCTCTTCAATCTGGCTTCCGCCCTCTCCACTCTACGGAGATTGCTCATATCAAAGCTACTAACGACCTAATCGCAGCTAAATCCAAAGGCCACTACGCCATACTTATTCTTCCTGACCTCTACAGCCTTTGACACGTTGATGCTCTCCTTCTTCAAACTTTTCAATCACTCGGTCTCTGTGACTCTGTCCTCTCGTGGTTTTCCTCTTCTCTCCCAACGCTCATCCAGTGTCTCCTTTTCTAATGATACCTCCTCTCCTCATCCTGTCTTGGTTGGAGTCACCCAAGGCTCTGTCCTTGGTCCCCTTCTATTTTCTCTTTATATTGCCTCTCTTGGCAAACTTATTACCTCATTTGGATTTCACTACCACCTGTATGCTGATGACACCCAGATATATCTCTCCTCCCTGGACCTCTCCCCTGCCGCCCTGCAATGTGTCACTGCTTGCCTTTCTTCCACCTCTGACTGGATGTCCTCCCACTTTCTGAAACCCAATCTCTCTAAAACTGAGCTCCTGGTCTTTCCTCCTCCTAATACTGATAATCCTCTTTCGCTCTCCCTTCAAGTTAGTCGTATCCACATAAGTCTACCCTTGCAAGCACGCTGTCTTGGTGTTATACTTGATTCTGGCCTCACCTTTGAGCCTCACATCCAGTATGTTGCCAAATCCTGTAGATTCCATACAAAAAACATTGCCCAAATCCGCCCCTTTCTTACACAAGATGCTAACAAGGAGCTTGCGCATGCTCTAGTAATTTCCCGCATGGATTATTGTAACCCTCTCCTGAATGATCTTCCCAAAAGCCGTATTGGCCCGCTACAGTCTGTAATGAATGATTTTCCTCTCTAGTCGCTCCTCTCAGACCCCACCCCTCTGTCAGTCCTTACATTGGCTTCCTGTATCCTATAGAAGTCCATTCAAAGTGCTAACCCATACCTATAAACCACTGAACAATTCTAGCCCCTCATATCTCTTCACAGATAGGTATGCCCCTTCTCGGTCTCTCCGCTCTGCCCGTGACCTTCTCCTGTTTGCGGCTTGAACCTGTACGGCCAACTCACCCGTGCAGGACTTCTCGCGGGTGGCTCCCTTCCAATGGAATAGCCTGCCTACCGCCATCATTGTCTCCGCTAGTCTTCAATCGTTTAAGAAGTGCTTTAAAACCCATCTCTTTAGGAAAGCTTATGGCCTCCCAGAGTAACCTCTACCTCACATACCCGTCTCTTGCTCTCTCCTATAAGGCAGCGCTTTACTCTGTCCTCCAGCTCTGCTTCACTCCCACCTTAATTGATTGCCATTTCCTGTTCAATTGTGTTTTACAGCCCACCTCCTATAGAATGTAAGCTCGTTTGAGCAGGGTCCTCTTCAACCTATTGTTCCTGTACGTTTTCTTGTAATTGTCCTATTTATAGTTAAATCCTCCCTCTTATAATATTGTAAAGTGCTACAGAATCTGTTGGCGCTATATAAATGGCAATAATAATAATAATGTTCATGCAGTGGAAAATGGAAAAAAACACAAAACAAAAACACAAGCCCATGACTTCCCTTGCAGCAGTGATCTGTAACCTCGAATGTCATGTTATTGAGGTATGCCTGTATAGCCAATAATCAGAAGGTACAGTACAAAGTATCTCCCCAGTGTTCATGCAATACTCCTATGTGCCGGTCTTGCTTTGTCATAAAAGATTTGCATTGTTTGATTCTCGTCCTATGATTAAATGAGTAATAATAAAGATGACTGGCTGAGTATCATGGGAGTTGCAACTGCTCAGCTGGACAATGCACTGTGTGGCGGTCGAATAAAGCAAATTCCAAAGCGTGTTCTAGAACGCGAGGCTCTAATTTGATGTGGTCTGGGACTGGATTGGAAATGCTGTGTGCTCGATGACAGGCAGCATATGTTTGCCCAGTTCAGGATTACATTAGAAATGATATAAAAACAAACTGTCCCAAATTATTTATGTCCCTCAGATCGCTGCCCGAGCTCCAGCTCTGCATCCAGAATCACCTTCTTCATGGCGCCGCCTGCAGTGGCAGGGCTGGCATTTAAGCCTGTTCTGCTCAGTCAGTGCCCCTGGCTTTTAATACAAGACCACAAAATCTCTATATTTAGCTTCCATTCTGGAACAGTTTTTTTTCCCATTTCTCTGCTAGCAGCTGCATTCATAATGGCATCTTACCTCTGGCTGCTAGAGCAGACAGACAGGAAACATCCCTACAGATCCACAACGACTACATGATTATTTCCGAGGCTGCACACAGGCAACTGGATTCCACCTAATGCGGTGTTCTAGTAAAATGTTTTACAAGACAGGTTTTATATATATATACACACACACACACACTTATTGTTGCACTCACCTGAACATGCATACATTATAGGGGTTGCTGCTTCGGCCGATTCATACAACATACTAAATCCAGCACACTCATTTAATAAACAGCAATCTCAAAGCTCACAAAAAATATATATATATATATTTTTTTTTTTAACAAAAATGCAAAAATTATAGGGGTTTAGTTACAGTATATGATCAGACATTGCATACGCCTGTCACAACGCCAATGTACCCCATTCTTGGGAATATGTACACAAACAAAAAGACCCAAAAAACACATACATAGAATACACACGCTATATACACATACATAAAACACACACACAAACATTACATACATAAAACACACACACACACAATTACATACATAAAACACACACACAACTACATAAATAAAACACACACATACACACAAAAACATTACATACATAAAACACACACTCACGACACATTTATATACACATGTATGTTATGTACTGTACGGTTTTTGTACAATTATTTACAGCACATGGTGTTATGTACTGCACAGTTTTGACCTTATTAGTCTCATAGCATGGTGCTGGTTCTGGTCTAGATTTAAGCCTTTCTATCAGTATGTAGCCAAGTACTGAGTAAGTTATAGTGAGCACAGCAAAACTCCCCACTGGTTTATACAAAATTAATTTACAAATTTACTGTATGTTCATCATCTACATTGTGGGAGAATGGTGAAGCACGATTTCTCAGAATTACTGTGCTGTAGGCAGACCGTTCCCAAGGTCCTTTGTAAGCTATGTGGATGTTGCGTAACAGTAGCTTTAGAAACTGTATAAACCAGAGACTTTGTAAAAATTAGTCAAAAGGTTGCAGTCACCTGAAAATATATTATAACGGTGCTGCTGGGCCAGTATATGAAACCCAGAGAATTCAGCAGGTCAATGTCAGATTGATTTTATAAAACTTTCAAAGAAACCCAACAAAAGCAATGAGGACTAATTTACAGTAAATGACCATACATTGCATAAAGCTGTCAGAGTGGACCTATCCCAGTTTCTTTTTTTTTTTACACAGTCTATGTCGTCTTAGCTGACAGAATTGTTTTTGCAGGTGAAGAAAGCGAACTTGTGCTCACACGGTCCAAGTATTTGCAGAACCGGATTTACATTCTAAGGAGCCCCCTGCTCCTTCCCACCCCCTGAAAAAGACAAAGTGAGTTTAATAAATGTATTAAATGGAGATTTCAGGCATAAATAAAAAAATTAAAAAAAAGATTCAAAATATTTAAATAAAGTATATATACACATATAAACACACAAGCAAGCAGTATAGGTGGAGCGCACGCAAATGAAGATGGCACCGAGAGTGAGCTTCCATGGAGATCGCGAAGAGCGTCCATAGCTCAATGTCTGAATCTCACAGCCAGCAGCTGGGACTGTTTAAAAGTTAAAAAAAAAAGTGCAGAAAACATGTGCCCCTTACAGAACATGTGCCTACGTTAACAGGGAATAGGGCCCAGTAAACAGCTTAATGAGGAAGTCAGGCTCCTCTATATGATGTCATTGGTTTGGGGTGGAGTTAGGGTGCAAAGGATTAGTATGCAGGGACAAATACCTAGCACCATAACTACTTTACTGTAGTGTCCATTTAAATTACATGTGAGACTTAAGGATGTGATTTCGGAACACTCTCTTCATTACTGATGGATCAAGCAAACTTATCTTGTATATACACTCTACCAGAATCCTGCTGAATTAATAGGACTTCACAATTTTGTTTCTATTCATAAAGGAATCATTAACAACAACCCTCAAACCAGGCCCATTCAACGTGCTTGCGCAGCTTTAAAAATTTGTAACTATTAACGTCTAGTGTTGGTTTCACAGTCAGGTCACGTCAACTACCTTAAATTCCTCAATGAGTTATTTCACATGTATATGGCCACAAGGCTTGTGGATTCATCCTGTGTGTCAGTTGCGTTTAATATGCACACGACAAAACAATTTGGCAAACATATATGTTACTGAATTTGGAATCGGGCCATTTAGCAAGGAGGTAAATTCTGACAACTCTCCTTTTGTATAATTACATTTGGCAAATCAGTGTTTTGTATCTCTGTAGAGATTATCCTTCGAAACTTATACAAGGTGATAAAGTCAATTATATTGACATGTGAAGAGAACCCCAAACAGTCAGGTTAAATTACATACCTAAAGGAAATTGTGTCAGCTAATTAAAAAAGCTGAAGCCGTTGCGTGGTTTGGATTGTACAAGTGTGGACCTGTTTTAAAAAAAAAAAAAAAAAAAAAGCACAAACCACAGAGTACAAAAAAAAAAAACACAAAACGCACACAAAACATCGAAGAGTTGTTCGAGTAAAGGCTAACATTTTGGGTAGAAGAAGGGTAAGCAATATATATCTGCATAGTGACCATTTCCCTCTGGCACTTAAATGTTATGGTGGTCTTGACACCTAATAGTAAGACATTTATTGACGTATAATGTATTAACAAAAAGTAAATGTAATTTTAATTAGAATTAAACTTAGTATTTCACCTACATTTATACTATACCTATAACCTCTCCATCCAATACTATAAACCACGCATTGTCACCTAATATGTTGCACATTTAATGTGTTTTTACAACATTGCTCTTTTGAAACAGGTGTAGGAATCATGAAAGGAAGAGGGTAAAGGTACCGTAAAGTAAAAAAAGCAAAGAATAAGAGGTGAGAATTAAAACAGTCATTTTACATTTTCACAGTGATAAACACATTTTCTAGGAGTTTCGGCTGGCTTAAACAAACTCTCAAACATTATATGTAATTATAACAGAGCGTTAAGAATGTCGGGCCTCCCCTTTAAAAAAACATTTTTTATTAAATTCATGGTGATGTCCTATTCATGAGGATATCTGCGTGTTAAAATATCCAAACAGTTCATGTGGCTGCCAATTTAAATCAAGATATTACATATATATCTAGTGATAGCTACATGGTAGAAACACATTGTGGCAGGAAGGCCACACATGCACAAGTAGTCACCCTTTAAAACACCGGTATACACAAGGATCTCTCTAAACACAACGCATTCAACTTTGAAGGTGGTGGGAAGGCTGCAGCAGACCACTTCTGGTTCCTTGTCAACTAAGAACTGGAAAACTAGCTCACAGTAGGCCCATAAAAACTAAAGACAGATGAGTGAAGAATGGAGAGATTCAACTGGATATAATGAATTATGATTTCTACCGTGTGATATAGAAGGGATCTGCAGAACTTCTATTTATCGCCCCAATCTAACCCTTTATTATGTCATAATGCTGGGATAAAGGACAACAATGATGAATTAAACCCACAAACAGAAGGCTTGTTGGACCATTTGTACAGGTGGACAGTCTTGGATGGGACCAAAAAGAATCTGCACAATTGTGAAGTTCTATTCATTCTGCAGGATTCTGGTAGAGTGTATATACAGCAATAGTTTGCTTGATCCATCAGTAATGAAGAGAATGTTCCGAAATCACATGGGTGCTGCTGGTCTGCAGTCGGCTACCCTAAATAAATGCAGACAGTAAGGTGACAATTTGGAGAATATGTAATTTATGGATCCATCTTGTCACGGTACGGACTAGTGATTTAGAAGGAGATGCTATGTTGTATAATGTATTATTGAAACATAAAAATACCCTTAAGAACCACATTTATAACCCCATAAATGGACACAAGGCACCAAAACCCCTACAGCTTAATGTAATGTGCTTGGTGCCTAGGCGCGGTCCCTGAAGTCTGACAAATGTAAGAATTCCATTTTCTCAGAAACAGCAATGTTTACATGTGTTAAGGGATGGTTTGCCTTTCACCTTGGTTCCACCAGGCATTAAGACTACTCTAATGTCGAACGACACACATCTGACTTCTGCAGAGCTGCCTCAGCTGAGATCTCTGAGACAATTAATGTCCTTCTGTGCAAATAATATACAAAAAAAAGTCAATAGTCGTCATGAAACTCTCATTCTGGGCTGGCTGACCACGCTGCAGAAGGTGGAGTTACACCTCTGGTAAGTAGTCTTAAAATCAGACACAAAATACTGCACATCCAGACTAAGCACCACAGTTTCTTCAAAATACTGTAGTAGTTATAGTGCTTGGGGTAATCTTTTAAGACTCCACATAGAGAACCATCATAATGCTCTTCAATGAGGAGGATCCTATTTACGAAGTGTGGTGACTGTCATGCATGTGCAGTATGGCACTCAATGCTTCGCTATGGAGATGCATTGGGAAGGCCTGATATATTCCATCCAGATGATCTCAGAAGGAGAAGGAGTGGCTCCTTGGCAAGACCAGGACATTGCTGGATGAGAAGGGGGGGGGGAATAATCTAAAAGTCACCCAGAACATGAATGTTATTAATCCATTTATGTATTTATTCCTTTAAGAAACACAATCTAGTTCCTAAACATCTTGGGCTAGTATGGGATACCTTGCTTACTTTACATTTGTAGTTTTATACAGCTCTCGTTAAATAAAGACTGTCATAAAAAAAAATTATATCTTCGTACAATTTTTTTTTATTCTTTATTTTATTTTATTTTTCAAGGTGTGAAGGGGGAGGGGTATAGAAAAGATAGGATGGGGTTAACGTTTGCGGTATACATGTCACAGAACATCCACATATAGTTAGATTGCTATGCGAGTTTTGATACAACATAAAGACAGTAGCTTGCGGAAGTGCCCATTATAAGTAAATCGTTATTCAGTATAATTGCATTGCTTTTGAGTACCGGTTGCAGATAGGAGTGGTACTGTTGGTCCGGTCGTTTTTCCGTCTCTAGAAGCTTGCATGGGTTCAGTGTGTGTGGTGATTTTGTAGATTGCGTTATGTATCTGCTTTTGTGTTGTTTTGGTCTTGTGGGCTCAGGCCGTGCATTTTATGGAGTGATTTGTAGGCTCCTTCTTTGTGGAGCTGAGTATCTTTGCAGGTGAGTCAGTATATTGCTCTGTTGGTTGTTGTGCGGATGTGCTGAAGGTGGTGTGATGGGTGTTTTCTTGGAGGTGGGCGGTTGGGGGGGGAGGTCCGAGTAGTGTCTGGGTGGTATCCCATGTTATCGACATTGCCCGGTGTGGGTGTCTTAGTGCCTCATCGGGGTGTGTGTGGTGTTGTTTGTTGGTCGGTTGAGTGTGTTTTGTGACGGTTGGCTCTTATTCGGCAGGCTTGGTTTTCCCCTTCGGGTGCCGTATCAAGGTCTAGAGTTTAGTAAGTTGTGGGTGAGCCTCGAGGGTCGCAGATGTTTGAGGTGTGTAGCGTTTCATATTCTGCCCTTTGCCTCTTGGGTGGGGGGTATTTGGGGGGTGGGGGTGTGTGTGTGCTGGATGGGTGGCTATGTTTAGAGACGTGGGGGTGAGTGGAATGTGTCCGGGGGTGGCGCGAGGGTGGTTCATTCGGGGCGGTCGCTTGCCCTTGGGTCCCTCTTTAGACCCCGAGCTGGCACCCTATTATCCAGGGATCCCAGATCTTATGATGGTGTTTGATCATGTCGTGTAGGAGGGCCGAAAGTTTGTGCATTTCCATGGTTTCGGCTGTTTTTTGACCGCATCACTTCCAACAGGTGTCCGTAAGCGTATGTCCCATTTGTTTCAGTCTCAGGGGTGTTAGATACCAGCGTAGCATTGTTTTGTATGCTTGTTCATTGTGGTTTACGCATATTGTGAGTGATGCCGTGGTTTCCCATACGTCCGTCCAGTCTGAGGGGTCGTCGGGGGCATGACTCTTTCCCACGCTTTTGTGCTTCGTATAATCTTTATGTTATAATATGCCTCTTTTAAATTTCTGAATTTATATTTTTTTATTTAACTTTTTTACAAAAAGAATTAAATGGATACATATTACTGAATTACCTTTCCCATTGCCTCTTGCCGACAGCTATCTTTATGCACCTAGGGTCAGACTATCAGATTTCAACCCATACTATTTTGCCACAGTCAGTTAAAAATCAAGTGCGTGTTCATCCTGCAGCTTTTTTGTGTCCGGCGATTTTGAATAACAACTGATGGTTGCAACATAGTTAGCATTGGCTGGGTAACTAACGGTCTAACCAAAGGTGAATAAAGACGTCTGTCAGAAAGGAGGGAAAATAATTTCATACATACATAAATCAGAATATATTAAGAGACTTCACATTAATGTATAACGAAGATCATATAATTTTTTTTTTTTATACGGAAAAAATAAAAAATTATTATATACACTTAAAATTATAAACACAACACTTGTTTTTGCCCCCATTTTTCTTTTTTTTTGTAAATATTTCTTTTATTATGGCATATGCGATATGGGGTACAGAAAAGAAAGAGGAGGCATTGTGAGGGAACACGAGTTGACGGTAACAAGATAATGAACAATACACCTCTAAGAAAGACTGCCATATTTTTTGTTTTTAGAAACGTCATGTAAACAGATTAATAAAGCTTGGTTAACCCCTTAACACCGCAGCCAAATGTACAAGTTGTGAACGAAACAAAACGTAAACAAAACCTGGCATTTGCGCTATATGTCTGTCCAACCGTAATTCACCTCTTTCATATTAAATGCACCCCCCCTTATTATATATCATTTTATTCAGGGGAAACAGGGCTTTCATTTAATATCAAATATTTAGCTATGAAACATAATTTAATATGAAAAAAATGGGACAAAATACGATTTTTTTAGATTTTTTTCGTTCTACATGACATTTTAACTGTCAATGTCATAATACTGTTTGCTTTTACTGCAATAAAATACACATATTTGTATTCAGCAAAGTCTCACGTGTAAAACAGTACCCCCTATGTACAGGTTTTATGGTGTTTTGGGAAGTTACAGGGTCAAATATAGCGTGTTACATTTGAAATTGAAATTCGCCAGATTGGTTACGTTGCCTTTGAGACTGTATAGTAGCCCAGGAAATAAATTTACACCCATAATGGCATACCATTTGCAATAGTAGACGACCCAAGGTATTGCAAATAAGCGATGTCCAGTCTTTTTTAGTAGCCATTTGGTCACAAACACTGGCCAAAGTTAGCGTTCCTATTTGTTTGTGTGTGAAAAATGCAAAAAACGCCAATTTTGGCCAGTGTTTGTGACTAAGTGGCTACTAAAAAAGACTGGACATACCCCATTTGCAATACCTTTGGTTGTCTACTATTGCAAATGGTATGCCATCATAGGGGTAATTTTCATTCTTGGGCTACCATAGGGTCATAAAGGCAACGTAAGCAATCTGGCGAATTTTAATGTGAAAAAAATTAAACACAAGCCTTATATTTGACGCTGTAATTTTTGAAAACACCATAAAACCTGTACATGAGGGGTACTGTTGTACTCAGGAGACTTCGCTGAACACAAATATTTGTGTTTCAAAACAGTAAAAAGTATTGCAGCAATAATATCGTCCCTGTAAGTGCTGTTTGTGCGTGAAAAATGCAAAAAACTTCACTTTTACTGGCGATATCATGGTTGTAATACATTTTACTGTTTTGAAACACTAATATTTGTGTTCAGCGAAGTCTCCCGAGTAAAACAGTACCCCCCCATGTACAGGTTTTATGGTGTCTTGGAAAGTTATAGGGTTAAATATAGTGCTAGCAAATTAAATTCCCTATACTTTCGGCATGGGTGGTCAGGCAGGTCCCGCTAATTGTAATTAATTAGGATACCTAATTATGTAAAATTATTACATAAATATATGTGTAGAATTAATATATGTATATATATATATACATATGTGTATATATACGTATATATATATATTTTTTTAAAAATATTTTTATTTATATATAGGTATATATATAGTGATATATACGTATATATTTATGTATATAGATATATATATTATTTCGTTCTACGTGTATTTTGATATAAATATATATATATATTAATATCACAATACAGTTAGAACGAAATAAAACACATCTATATATTTTTTAATATTTTATTTTTAATTATTTATTTTATTTGATTTTTTTACGTATTTACATATTTATTTTTTTTATATTATTTATAAATATATATATAACAATAATTATATATATATTTAATCAGTATCAGTCTACGTGTAATTTGATAATATATATATATATAATTATATATATATTAATATTAAAATACACCTAGACGGTGTATGTGTGTGTATGTATATGTGTATATATATATACTTAGATCATATATATATAATATATATATGATCTAAGTATAATTTTTTTTTTTTACACTTTTAACATTATTTTTATTTTATTTTCAGCCAGCAGGGGGACCAACTGTCATTACAGTTGGTCCCCCTGCTGGCAATGCCTGAGCCAGCTATACCGGCCATGTGATTGTGAGGTCCTCGCAAGGACCTCACTCTCACATGACCGGGAGGCACCGGAGGAGGAAGATGTGCCGCGGGGAGGCTCCCTGGGAGTCCCCCCAACCGCGATCGCCGGCGTGGGACCGCCGGCGACCGGGTAAGTTACTAAAAACCGGAGGGCGTACTATTACGTCCGGCGGCGTTTAGAGCCGCTTTTAAAAGGACGTAATAGTACGCCCTCCGGACTTAAGGGGTTAATAAAATAAAGATAAAATAATAATAAAGGTACTTGTTGCTTAACAGTGCTAGATCATAGGTTAAGTTAAAGAGAGTAATTGCTGCTTAACAGTGTTTATGAAGTATGCAGATTCATCCAAACATTAATAGCCTGTTTGAGAATGGCCACGTTTTTAACTCTTATTGTACTTTAAGATTAGAAATGCTTTGTAGTTGCTAACAATCGGTAGAGACCACACTGCATCAACAACATATATAGACATGACATATATAGATACTACGCCGCTGAACTACAAAGTATGTGCTAGAGTAACCAAGATCTGGCTAACGTTTTGGTCTATTGCTGAAATGCAGTGAGAGGGTTAATAAAAGGAGTATTCAACATTTGTGAGTATTGCTAAGCATACTTGTTGTGGTAATGTTAGTGAAAGGCTCTGAAAGCAGGCAAGAAGGTATACATGTCCACTAGTATATGAAAGTCATACGTTGAGGTAACGTTGGCGGCTCTAAGCGGCCACCCAAGTACAGCAGTGTTAGAGTATCCCAAGTCCTGTTCGGTGTCTAGGCTGGTGGCTGGGGTGTGGGCTGTTGAGACATTTCACCCGATGCCACTACGGTGCTTCCGGAGGCAGGCCACCCCGTGGCCCGGCGCGGTGCTCTCAGCAACGTGTCTGCCCGGATTCTCCTGATTCCCCGCTCTCTGCCTGCTTGTTCCGGATGTATGGAGTCTGGGGACCCAGTGTCTTCGGCCCGAGGCCGTAGTAGGGGTTCTTGCCACATGTCCATTGACCCCATCAACAAGGTCGTGGGCCCAAGGATTTGTCATTGCTTGGCTGTCTCCTCGGGTGTATGGGTGGCGTGGGAGGGTTATCTCCTGACGAACCCCCAGCTCGGAAGAAGAGCGTGTGGCCCCTTTGGTGGCTAGGTGCGCTTGGCGGTGTGTCCGGAGTGTGCTCAGGAGCTCGTGTGGGTCGGGTTCTACCTCCGCCCCGTGATTGCCGACATGGTTTGGCGAGGCCTCGCTTAGGCTCCACGTGGGACCCAGCCGTGGAGCTCCGTTAGGGTCTGCTGGTGCTGCCGGGTGACAGACAGGTCGGGCAAACTGGCGGGGGTTATTCTTGGGTGTGGGGGTGTGAGTGCCGGAGTCCGGTGAACTCGGAGTGCTTTTGGGCCCAGATGATTTTTGGCTGTGTTTCCGTTGGGGGGCCGCCTTTGCTTTCCGTGAGGGGATCACCCATATACGGCGCCGGGTAGCCGGGCGGATCCAGGCCGCCATCTCTCTTAACTCCCGCTTGTACGGCTGTCTCCGGGTATCGTGCCCCCTCCACATGCGTGTGCATAGTTGGTGGAAGAACTCCAGGGCGTCTCTGGGTGGCTTAATAAGTGCGGGGTTGGTCCTGGGTTGCGTCCGTGCCTCCAGTTCAGCGAGGCCCAGTCGGTCTCGCTTAGTAGTGGATGGCGTCGCTTGGTCTGACCGCTGTGTGGGGATATTCGCCCCCTGCGAGGACCGGGATGTCCCCCGCAGGTCCAAAGGGGGGGTAGCAGGGCTGAGGTGAAGTCTGGTTCGTGAGCGCATTCCGCGCCAGGGGATCGGCCGCCTCCCCCGGGCCTCAGGCTCCGCACCTGTGTAGGCCGCATGGCCGTTGTAGGCTTTTCAGAGTCCCTCCGGTGTCGGACCGGTATCGTTTTGTTTGTGTGGTTGCGCTGTGTCTGTTTCCGGGCACCGTGGGCTGCTGCGGTCACCGTGTCGATCAAAGTCAGCGTGTTTATGCTCTGTACAGAGAGAGCTCTCGAAGTGTGCGACCGGCCATCTTGGCTGTCAGGCCCCGCCCCCTTGCCCCCATTTTTCATGAGCTAACCTCAAAGAGCTAAGACTTTTTCTATGTACACAAAAGGCCTATTTCTTGCAAATATTGTTCACAAATCTGTCTAAATCTGTGTTAGTGAACACTTCTCCTTTGCTGAGATAATCTATCCACCTCACAGGTGTGGCATATCAAAATGCTGATTAGACAGCATGATTATTGCACAGGAGTGCCTTAGACTGGTCACAATAAAAGGCCACTCTAAAATGTGCAGTTTTATCACACAGCACAATGCCACAGATGTTGCAAGTTTTGAGGGAGCATGCAATTGGCATGCTGACTGCAGGAATGTCCACCAAAGCTGTTGTCCGTGAATTGAATGTTCATTTCTCTACCATAAGCCGTCTCCAAAGGCGTTTCAGAGAATTTGGCAGTACATCCAACTGGCCTAACAACCGCAGACCACGTGTAACCACACCAGCCCAGGACCTCCACATCCAGCATCTTCACCTCCAAGGTCGTCCGAGACCAACCACCCAGACAGCTGCTGCAACAATCGGTTTGCATAACCAAAGAATTTCTGCACAAACTGTCAGAAACCGTCCCAGGGAAGCTCATCTGCATGCTCGTCGTCTTCATGGTCTTGACCTGATTGCAGTTCGTCGTCGTAACCGACTTGAGTGGGCAAATGCTCACATTCGATGGCGTCTGGCACTTTGGAGAGGTGTTCTCTTCACGGATGAATCCTGGTTTTCCCTGTACAGGGCAGATGGCAGACAGTGTGTGGGAGGTTGATTTTAATAGTTTAAGTGGGCAGAACCTTTTTTTTTTTTTTAAGTTTTATGAGAAATCCAAGGCAATAGCATTGAAGTAGTTACAATAATTAATTTTAATGTTCGAGTGTTCTTCGCTGCATTTAGATTACTGGCTGTCCTTATCCAGCAACCCATCCACCTCTGTGCTGTTTGAGCTAATGAGGAAGCATTAGCTTGAGCAGCAATTGATGGCAGTAGTTGGCTAAGAGTGTCAGCTGACTGCATTTAGCCTATCACAATGCCACAACAGGTATTAACCAGTATTGCTACAGGAAGAGTGTAATCACTGTCTTAGCCACATCTCCAGTGGGGCGGGCCTATGGTATACCAAGGATTAATATTCAGTGTTAAACTGCCCAAAAATGGGTTAAAGGAATGCCAGTGCCAAGAGATTTCAGGCACTATAACCACTTCAATGAAATGAAATAGCTAATGCGCCTACAGTGTCCCTTTAAAAAGTAGTGGAGTATCGCTTTAATAGAGAGATTGCATTCTGACATCACAGAAAGAGGAGTCAATAGCTGATTAGCATTTTACAAACACAATAATGTAACACGCAAACAACAAAAATGATTGAAATGCTAATTGATTATTTGTCCCATCATAAAAATAAACTTTACTGTTGGTTTAATGAGGAGCGCCCGAGGGCAAGCATTTTTGTAAGGTGTGATGTTAAAAGCAGCCAAGTATATTAAAGTGCACTGTATACACATTATAGACGTAGGTGCACTCATTAAAACACAAAAGTACTGAACCATACTAATCTTCTGCCTTGACATTTTGTGTATGGCCTCTCCGTTGCCATAACAATAACAATTACGGTTTTGTTTTTAAGTCTTAATTCAGATTATAGACAAGCAAAATAACATTGCCTGAGAAAAAAAGAAAAAACCCTGATGTAAATGTGTTTACGGGATTGTTTTCAATAATAATGCGCTAACCTAGTGTATTATTGCGTCTCCGGAGAACCAGAACAATTAAAATAAACAGTTTAATACTCGGAATCTACTATTAAGTAGTTAAATTAACCAGGATAATGTGTGTCAAATAATGGAGATGAGCATTTAATTTTCAAAAGGAGCTAATCTTAGTGTAATGCAATTTATTCCTACTTAAGAGCATAAGGACAATTTGCCACTCTGTACAGTAGGACACACACAGTACTGGAAGATTTTCCTAAGCGGTTTAACAAACAGACAACGCTGATGCCACGGCAAACACAGCTTATCAGGACTAATCTCTGGCTTTATTTAACAAATATCTGCATTTGTTACCATTTTAATAATAGTATTAAAGAGCGACTGTCACTTGTGAGATTTCTGTACTGTGTGACTAATAGTTAATTAAAACGCAGCTATAGGACGTGCTTATTCACTTTCACAATTTGTGTTTTTTTAAATGTATTTAGATTTCCATTATAGGATGTCTAGGCACAGTGTGGCATAATATGTAAATCACTTATAGCTCATGATGTTGTGCACGAGCTATATGCTGGTTTCTTTGACCTTGTTAAAAGCTCTACACTTGTAAGTTTATTTTTGGCTTATTACACTTAAATACTACAACATTGGGATTCTTGGTGTCTACCTATCCTCTCATTTCATATAATCCATAAGGTCTTCAATCAATTCTATAGTAAATATTACACCTACCACTAATGGGTGGGGAATAGACCGTTAAACGCTGATTCTCTTGAGCTTGTTTGAAGCTCTACACTTGTGAGTATGTTTCCTTTCAATTACTATATTATTTTAGGAAAAACTACACTATCAGAGCTCTACCTGTGTTATCTTCCTCTCATTCCATTCCATCCACACTGATTCAGGAAGGAAATCGAGCCTTAACGGGTCTACTCCGTCGTATGCTGAACATGCTAGAGGTTGTATAAAGTTCTTCCAAACGTGAGTGGTTATTTTATATATTCTCATAAACCTTTCATTTATAAAGACATACCACACTATTGGACTATTTTCTGTTTCTCTCCCTACATGGCACATCTGAGGAGTATTGAAAATGAAAGACCAAGACACAGATGAGGACTGTTCCAGCTAAACATTGGCGTTTGACACTATATCAGTGACATATTTTGTTAGGCGCAACTTGATTTTTCTGTATTTCACTCACATAAATAAAGCTGACAAAAAAGTACCTATGAACTACAATAAATGTGCTTAGAAATGAGTCCATATAAATAAGAATCAATTTTCACTTTTGTAATTAGTTAACATAGGTTCATAAAGGTAAATGCTGGTTAAAAGCTTAGGGTGATTGCTAGATTGCAAACTATTAACCATATGCATTTTGGATTAGGTGACGGCTGCTAAACTATTGCAGGGTCACGAAGCACCATAAACAACTGTGGGTCATTGCAGAGTTTATTCTGCATATACTCTCCATTCTGAGAGACGTTTAACCTGCAGTGATTTGTAAAAATCGCAGCAATTATTGCATTTTCACGACCTCCTTTGCAATATAAATTTAGTCAAATTTGTGGAAGCAGGAGTGGTGTTTGGAGTAACCCTTTAAAAGATTTTTATAATGTTTTAGTATCAACATCAATAACAAGACAGACAAAACAAGGTTTACAAGATTACAAATAAACGTGATGATATATATATATATATATATATATATATATATATATATATATAGATATGTTAGAATTGAGCTATGGAAGCTCGGACAGTACTGAAAACATTAACACAGCCAACTTCACAGAAAGGTTATGAAGACAGAGAGGTCTCATGACTTAAGTAAATTGGCCTATGGTGCGAGTCATGCAGATAAAACAAGAAATCATAAAACAAATGTCATTACACTGTAGAGCAGTTTGGGAGGATAATTTGCAGGCTTTTAGTAATGAAGACATGTTTATCTCATTGGGCGATCATTTTACGAATGTCTTTTTAGCTAAATGTTTCGGAAGGAGGTACATTTAGCGAAATCGCTGGCATGCTGAATAAAGTTAAAGGGGGAAAATAAATTACAAAATAAAATACAAAAAAAATCCAAATTACAATAATAAGAAATACTTCTTATATGAGAAAAAAAAAAAACATCCTGTAGAAGAATGTTATCTAAATAACATTTAATGCTTTTCCCCAACATAAACATAGAAATGGTTTGCAGGTTAAAAAATATGGATCACATGTTGCAAGTACAAGACTAGCAAAAGGACTGTAACATTACTAAAATATAAAAAATAGTTATTCTTGCAAATATAAGTAGATGCTCTTTATACCCTTTACTGGATACAATATGCAGATACGAAATGTGAGGTGGTCATATTGCTATAAGGTTAGCATTAATGCTTTATTATCATGAATCAAGCTTCACTTGACATTTAAAAGGGACATCCAAAGCACCAAAATGACATCGTAATGTAGTGTTTTTGGTGTAAACATGGTGTCCCATTTATGTAAAACACTGCCATTTGTGCAAAACAGCATTATTTACATTTGTCTGAAGACACACCTATACCATGAATGTCAGACTGTCAGGTTCCTCCTTAACCCCTTAAGGACACATGACATGTGTGACATGTCATGATTCCATTTTATAACAGAAGTTTGGTCCTTAAGGGGTTAAAGGGGACTTGTCAGTCCCCAAACTACTTTGAAAAGAGCATTACATTTCATATATATATATATATTGCTAGCAGTTTTGCTAGCAAATGTATAAATTGAGAGCAAAACTATGTAAAAATAGGGCTCCTACTTATTAGTCAAATCTTCGGCATGGACTATGTCAACAAATTGTCTGACAAGGGAGAGCAGAAAAGACCACTCACAGGCAAACTCTCTGATGAAGCCCTGAGAGGAGAAAAGCGTAATGTGTTGTCCCTAGCATCTATTGGACTTTTTTTTTTTTTTTTTTAAATATTAGATATTTGGTAATCCGTTACTTAATAAAGGTAATTTTATACATTTATTATACTTACCTAGGATATTTACCTCCATTCTGCTTCCTGTTTACCTTCCAACACCCTAAGGTGGGAATTTTACCAGGACTGCCTACAGCAAGTCCTGCTCTAGAGAATGTGAGTACATTTTCATATATACACATTTCAGTTATTTGAATGCACATCACTATTGGAGTATTCTGGTCTTTCTGTTCCCTATACTTGCTGGAGAAATACTCCATTGAAAACACTCCTATCCACATATATCATCTAGATCCACATATATCCTTAGACAGGACTTATACCACCCATACAAAATCAAGCAGAGCTCTTAGCTCTGGAAAACGTGAGTTCATTACCAACACCAGTTAGTATTAGAATGTTTTATTTGTACTGTATTGCACTATTTTTTTATTTCTTTTTGAGGTAATTTTACATTAAAATATTCCAAAAGGGGGGCGGAGCCGACTGAGCAACTGAGAGGACGCATTTTCTCGGAGCTCCGTCTCTGACCTATATAAAATCGGAGATATATGGTGGAAATCGAGCCCAAAACCTCCCCACACACCACCCAAACATGGGCTAAAAGACCATGGGCAGGAAATCTAAGATGGCAAAAGCCGAAAAAATCCCCCACGGGAGGGACATTGGCGAGATGCTTCGGCTCTTGCAACAGGCCGCGTGGCCCAAAATGGCGCAGCAAGACAACCTCTCCTCCTATTCATCGGAGGATTTCACCTCCGACATCCTGGAAGGTGCATCCTGCAGGCCACCACCAGATAACAGACAGGTACCCCCAAAATCCGGGGACCCAGTCACTGCCGAACAAATCAAGACTATGCTGGCGGAACTCCACAAAGATTTGGCGGCTGACATGGCCCACTATAGAAAGGCCATTGAAGGCGCCACGACAAAAATTACTCAGCTAGAGGCCAGCTCAAGCACCCAAGACACAAGGCTACATGCACTCGAACAGACAGTCACAGACCTAGTCAAATGGCAAACCGCTACCAATGACAGGCGTGACACCATAGAGGACCAAAGAAGACGGTACAATTTAAAGCTGAGGGGGATACCGGAGTCGGTAGGCCTGGATGACTTACCTCATTACATCAGGTGCCTACTCGAAGTCCTACTACCGTCGAAGCGAGTGAAAACCATGAAAATTTACGGCATGTTTAGGTTGCCGAAATCACCCCGAGCACCGACGGCAGACCTCATACTGCGGTTCCAAACACTGGCCGACAAGAACTCGCTTGCGACTGCAATGCGGGGCAAAACCCCCCTTATGTTTGAAGGGGCATCACTGACAGCATTCCCAGATCTGACCAGGAACACAATAGCCTGGCGAAAAGCCCTACAACCCCTCTTGTACCATATTCAGGCCAAGGAAATCCCATACAGATGGGGCACCCCTCGTGCCGTATCATTCACTCTCAACGGGACCGCATATAAGGCGCAAGACAAACAAGAGCTGGAAACTCACCTGCAAGCAACAGGTATTCTTCAAGCAGCACCGGCGTCCAGACGGAGCATAGCCCAACTGAACCCAGATACCATCCGGGACTTTACCCCACGGAACCCCTCCAGGGCCTCCCCAGGCGGATCCCCCACTTGAGGAACCACCGACAAGCCAACCTATAGTGACTTTCCCTCGCTTTACATTCCACCATCCACGCAGACGGAACGTCTCATACAGTCAGAGACTAAATCTCAGCAGTACCACCAACACCTCTTTTTAATGTTTTTTATAATGTTTTCTCTAATTGTTTCTTTAATATTTTCTTTAACGTTTTCTTTTGTGTTTTCTGTAATGCTCACACATAGTGACCCAACAATGCCACCACCGTATAACCCGCAACACCTAGTGGCTAACACAACTAGACTGTGCAAACCACCATAACATACCATGAATACCCACACAGGGTGGCAGATGCCCACCTAGCAACGCCATCACCAACCCTCATTACACTACCACACCCTCACCCTCCACCCCCCTGCCGACACACTGCGGACCACTTAGAGAACGACTATCTCGAACAAAGGCAAAGGGGAAGCCCTCCAGGGCAGACACATAGAGAGCAACACCGCGCACACTTCACCCTCACGAAGGGCACTAATGATACCAACACAGGTTTTTTCCTCTCTAGAGTTAACCTTACATTTTAAACTGTGCTATGATATGAAAGCCATATATGTTATAAATGTCATTTGACACGATGAATATGTGCCGTTGTGGCCAAGAATGCATCATTGTTACCTTTATGCACGCAAAAATAAAGAATTAAAAAAAAAAAAAAAAAAAAAATATTCCAAAAGGTATACATTTTCCCATTTGCACTTTACATAACATCTAGCACGGTGTTTCCTTTGTTTTTTTTCTCAAAACAACTCTCCCACTCCAAGTTTGACAAACTAGATCAGGAAATAGACAGGAACAATGTTCTACTTATTTGCCTTCTCGTGACATTACATACATCCGCATATGTAAATGTACCCACCATTAAAGCAAGTCATTTAATTTGTTTGCTTAAAAGGGACACTCCAGGCACCCAGACCACTTCTGCCCATTGGAGTGGTCTGGGTGCCAACTCCCACTACTCTTAACCCTGCAAGTGTAATTATTGCAGTTTGTTATAAACTGCAATAATTACCTTCCAGGTTTAACTCCAACTCTAGTGGCTGTCTACTAGACAGCCACTAGAGGGAACTTCCTGACTCATAGCAAAGATTTTCTTTGCTAGAGCGTCGCTGGACGTCCTCACGCTGTGTGAGGACCTCCAGCGTCGCTCAATTCCCCATAGGAAAGCATTGAAAATTTTTCAATGCTTTCCTATGGGGAGTGCTAATGCGCATGCGCGGCATTGCCGCGCATGCGCATTAGGTCTCCTCGGCCGGTGGGCGGGATCAGTCTCGCCCACCAGCCGACGGAGTCAGAAGGAGGAGCGGCGCGGAGGAGGAAGCAGCGACGAGGGACATCGCCGCTGCCTCAGGTAAGTGACTGAAGGAGTTTTCACCCCTTCAGTAACCGGGGATTGGGAGGGAGAGGGTACCTCCAGTGCCAGGAAAACAGAGTTTTCCTGGCACTGGAGTTTTCCTTTAACACACTCATAAATGCGTTTCTTTCAGCTTGGTGTAGTCATTTGCCTAGGATTCTGCAAAGCACAATATACATTTTTGTATACTTTATACATCTGTTAAGATTTCAAATTCCAATTAATAGGAAATAGAAAAAAAATATCTGATTTATTTTAAGCTTTGATATGAACCCTGGAGAGCTTGATTAATTGAATGGTGAATATGAATATTTCATATTTTTAGACCATGTGAAATTTATAGGGGTGGTTGGCTACAATTCGGATAGGTTTACCCCTCTCTTCTTTTGGCATTTACAGCACAACTTTCTAATTCTACACAAAGATCTTCCACTGCCCGCAGATATATTGTTGAACTTTAAAATGGCAGAGGAACTTTGAAACTGTAGTTTGAATCCCTCCTTTATAATATTCAAAATCCTCAACTTGAACAATAAATTGGAGAATCTATCAAATTTGATACATTTTCCTTTTAATTTAATGAAATGTAAATACAGTCTAACAACATGAATGCTGTAGAATCTCAAACCAGTACCATGTCTATTGTTGTAATGCCTATTCCTTTAAGGCTGCAGAAAATGGGGCATTGTTATGGCAAACTTGTTACACACCCGTGCAGTAAACTGATAGGCAGACAGAAAACCTTTCAGAACATTCTGCCAATCATAACTGAATTAATGACATATTATTCAGCCACCATACAAATGGGGTTCAATACAATTATATTTAAAGTGCACAAACCGTGAAATCTAAACGATATGAACAATCAGAGACCTACCTTTTCAGGATTTTTTCACAATCTGAGAACTTTGGGTGGAAAGCGCTGCTCCTGACATCTACTCTAGTAAGTTCCGATCTGTTTACTGCAACTCATTTCACCCTTGTGGTTTAGATCAACATATTTAAAGGAACACTCCACCTAATGCACTTTAGCTTACTAAGGTGCTCTATGGGTAAAGTGCAGATTTAAATAGAAATTGGAGCTATTATAAATTAAGCAGGTTACACCCCCTGGCTGCCAATCACACAACTGGACATGTTACTTCCTGGTTTGTTTAGCTCAGTGAAACTAAATTTAAGAGACAGCAATTGCCCAGAGCATGTGCCTGCATTGGGCAGTTTGTGACTGAAAACATACAGAAAGTCTCGGGTGCATTAGAAGGGAAGGGCTTGCAAAGGCAAATGCTGCCAATACAAGATCCGCAGCTTTTGTAAGCGTTTTTTTCATTTTTTTGTGAAAATTATTTGTTGAGAAATTATAGAAGAGAATAGAAATGGTTAATGGAGATAGTTTCATAAGGTATAAAGAGGCAGAATCATATTTTCCATATTACAGCATAAGGTTGTTAGTGCTGGCCTGCAGTGATTCCTGTGGAGAGCTGTTTTTATTTACCCCTAATTAAAAATTAGACGCATGGATCCGTTTTTTTTTGGGGGGGGGGGGGGGGGGGGGGATATATTTACTAAATAGAGTTTTTTATTATTTAGTTTTTGGGCAATCGAGTGTCCCGTTAATGGATTCTGTATTTAAATAAACCCGGCAGGAAGATTGTATTGGTCAGTTTGCTACATTACTATCCAAACAGGACTTTGAAACAAAAGGAAACATATCCATCAGTTGAAATACTGAACAACACTGTAGTAAACACACTTTCAGGCAACTAGACATGAACCATTAATAGCAAATAGAAGGTACTGACCAATCAGAAGAAGTGTTCCGACAGCTATACCTCCACCTATGGGAAAGAAAGGAATAAAGGTAAAATATGTTCAATAAAGCACGTAACAAGTTATGGTTAATTACAAAAGTAAAAATTGCTGAATATTCAAAGTGACTTTCCGAAAATGTAGTGTTTATACACCACTGATACTTCTGGGACAGTCTCTTTGCAACAGAACCACTAAATGAAGTAGTTATGGTGCTTACAGTGTCTCTTTAATGTAGTAGTCTTGGTTTATGGACTCTGTCCCTCTACTTGGATAACGTTAGGTTTCTAAGCTACGAAAATCTTTAAATATGTAAAAAATCTGAGTTCCTGACAAATACCGACTAGAGACACTTCCTCCTTATGACATTTAACCTTCAAAGGTCTTCACGTTCAACACCTCTCGGATGCAACACTTTTTCCACGAGATGGAAACTATCATGCATGCACCACAGCACCTCAGTGCTTCACTAGACTGGACCACAACTGGTGACCTCATTGTGGGTGGACTGACTGCGATGAGAAGTTTGTCCCCGTGCTGAAATAAAGGTGTTTTTTAATTTAAAACAAGGGGAAGCTGAATCTGAACCAATAATGGAAACATTAGCGGTTTTCTTTAAGACATTAACATTTTTTTCTATGTTCCATTTCTTCTGATCTCCATTTATGAACACACTATTTCGACTTAATTTCTGTCTTTACAAATTTGCATAACAAACAATGACACTTTGATAATACAAGTCTGTCTAAACATCATTGACAACTGTCTTAGCAGATTATACTGAATTACAGTTAAATTATGTTAGCAAGAAAAGGATTTTTTTTCTAAATTAAAGTTAATTGTATCTTTAACGATAATGTTATAATTCATACCATTGAGAATCACCCCCAATTAAAAGCACCAATAAATATGGATAACTTTAAAATGAGAAAAATATATACCGTATATATTGTACATTTGACGGATTTATTTTTAATTGTGTAGAAGTTAAAGCATAAAAGGAACTGCAAAGTAAAAGGTATTCCACTATAAATTTGGGTTTTAAGAAGCATAATAATTGCTATCATAACAGTGTCGTAACATCCTAAATGCCACTACTGGGCTAATTGTATCAGTTGCACATCTCTGCCAGGCTCTACACTGGCTCCCCGTTCACAGTAGAATAAATCTTAAGATTTTCACTCTGACCTACAAAGCCCTTACGAATATGCTGTTCCTGACTAACCAACAAATCTACTCCAGCCTGCCAGCCTAAGATCAAACAATGACCTGCTCCTGGTATTTCCTTTATTATCACCTCTTCCATGCTAGAGTGTAGGACTTCTCTCCTTAGGCACCAACCCTCTGGAACGCACTTCCCAGCACGGTCAGACTTTCACCTAGTCTCCATTAAGACATTATTGTTTAGGTAAACCTACCGCTCAACTCAGTAACTAATGCAATCCGCTTACCCGATAAATCCCCTCATCTCACTCTGTTTTAACCTCATTCTCACCCTTGCAGTCCCCACCTCCTGCTTTTCACTCCATCTAGATTGTAAGTTCCTATGGGAATAGGGGCCTCATCTCCTCCTGTATTTGTTTGCCAAATTTTGTATTTTCTCTTAGTTATACCGTACTGTACCATTGTATCCATGGATATGTGATGGCACTTCATAAATAAAGTAAAATAATAACAAAACTACAAGAATGAGTCAGACAGGAATACATAGTAACAGACTACATTAAGTCCTGGACTACAAAGTTATGAAGACGAAGATAATAACCAAGGAGTAAACATTATAATATAGATATAAACAAAACAACAGTTCTTGGTTCATCCGGCTATTGGATAATGCAAAATTATGTTGTAAATGTACGTTGCGGCTTATGTACACGATGGGTGCTGGGAGAATTGTACTCACTCCCACTCCCAATGACAATGTGATCATCTTTCACTGACTAATAAAAATTGTCAAATTTGAAAAAAAAAAAAAAAAAAGATAATGCAAAATTTCCTCCAACAAGTGCATGTTATATGTAGCTGGTCCAAGAAAATCTTCCAAGTCCCTTGCTGGATTCCTGAAAGCCAAGTATTGTACAATGGCTGGTCAAGGGTGCGTTATCTGACTCCTTGTGGAGGAAGAAGACAGTTGGCAAACAGTGGACATCTATATTGACCTCACTGTAGTAATTCGATCTGTCTCTAGCCCCAAACCCGAAGAGTAGAAAAATGTTCAGTTTAAAGCTTGGCCCACCATCAAGATCAATAATTGAGCTGCGAGGGCAGTCAAGATTAAAACTCCAATACATCTGGTGATCTATTTGCAATATATCAAAAGTGCTAAATAGTCTTACAGTGCAAACGTGTGCAGCAACCATTCAACTCTCGTGACATCAAAAAAGGATTTACAAAACTATAAAAACAATAAGTAGGAAAAAAATATTCTGTCCTGTTCATAGGACCCTAAAAAACATTAAAGTGTATAAAGTGCAGATCAGTACAATAAAGACTAACCATATCGATAGAGGCTCCTTATGAAAATCACTCATAAAATAGGATTGGTTTTAATGTCACATAACACTATACTGCTCAGAGAGGTACAGATCCGTCGTATGTACTGCACGACATCATCCACATAGAAGCAAAATAGCGGCCTCCAGAATTACAATAATCAGTTTATTGCCTTTTATCACAAAAAAGCTTCAAAACCAAGGAGGTATACATGGGGCTGCACACTACGCATTTTACTCTGCCTCTCAGGGTTTTCTCAAACGTCTGTCAGTTTATACATAAGTACTGGTATTTTTTAATTATACCAGTTTTACAGCCAAGTCGAGATGGTACTCAGGATTGTTGGTGTGACTAGGCCTGGCTACCACTGGATTTTAAAATCCAGTGCTGGGTGGGTGTGAGTCTATTAGGCACACAGTGTTCTGTATACAGTTAAGCCACTTGTAGCGAGGATGGAGGTCAGAGCAGGCCTGGAGAGAGCCAGGTATAGTTCATATTTTTGGATAAACTTTTAAAAAATATTTAATATTGTTCATAAAATATATATATATATATATATATATATATATATATATATATATATAATGATAATGCTATAATTCATACCATTGAGGATCACCCCCAATTAAAAGCAGCAATAAATATGGTTAACCATAACCCCTTAAGGACCAAACTTCGGGAATAAAAGGGAATCATGACAGGTCACACATGTCATGTGTCCTTAAGGGGTTAAAATGAGAAAAAAATATATATATATATATATATATATATATATATATATATTGTACATTTGACGGATTTATTTTTAATTGTGTAGAATTGTATATTATATATATTTTTTTTTTTAGTATTTTGAGAAGGTTTCAAATATTCTATACAGAATTTCCATGGTCTCTCCTCCATGGATCGTGCAGAGTAGTACGCAAGGTGACCTGGTTCCCAAAATATTGCCATACTGGACTTCTGGAAAATGGATGTTACCGCAAGTTGCCTGCTCCCAGGGTGTGTCAAGGCTAGTCACTTCCTACGCACAAACCTCAAAGATTATACAGGGAGTGCAGAATTATTAGGCAAGTTGGATTTTTGAGGATTAATTTTATTATTGAACAACAATCAATGAACCCAAAAAACTCATTAATATCAAAGCTGAATATTTTTGGAAGTAGTTTTGTTTGTTTTTAGTTATAGCTATTTTAGGGGGATATCTGTGTGTGCAGGTGACTATTACTGTGCATAATTATTAGGCAACTTAACAAAAAACAAATATATACCCATTTCAATTATTTATTTTTACCAGTGAAACCAATATAACATCTCAACATTCACAAATATACATTTCTGACATTCAAAAACATAACAAAAACAAATCAGTGACCAATATAGCCACCTTTCTTTGCAAGGACACTCAAAAGCCTGCCATCCATGGATTCTATCAGTGTTTTGATCTGTTCACCATCAACATTGCGTGCAGAAGCAACCACAGCCTCCCAGACACTGTTCAGAGAGGTGCACTGTTTTCCCTCCTTGTAAATCTCACATTTGATGATGGACCACAGGTTCTCAATGGGGTTCAGATCAGGTGAACAAGGAGGCCATGTAATTAGATTTTCTTCTTTTATACCCTTTCTTGCCAGCCACGCTGTGGAGTACTTGGACGCGTGTGATGGAGCATTGTCCTGCATGAAAATCATGTTTTTCTTGAAGGATGTAGACTTCTTCCTGTACCACTGCTTGAAGAAGGTGTCTTCCAGAATCTGGGAGTTGAGCTTGACTCCATCCTCAACCCGAAAAGGCCCCACAAGCTCATCTTTGATGATACCAGCCCAAACCAGTACTCCACCTCCACCTTGCTGGCGTCTGAGTCAGACTGGAGCTCTCTGCCCTTTACCAATCCATCCATCTGGCCCATCAAGACTCACTCTCATGTCATCAGTCCATAAAACCTTAGAAAAATCAGTCTTGAGATATTTCTTGGCCCAGTCTTGACGTTTCAGCTTGTGTGTCTTGTTCAGTGGTGGTCGTCTTTCAGACTTTCTTACCTTGGCCATGTCTCTGAGTATTGCACACCTTGTGCTTTCGGGCATTACAGTGATGTTGCAGCTCTGAAATATGGCCAAACTGGTGGCAAGTGGCATCTTGGCAGCTGCACGCTTGACTTTTCTCAGTTCATGGGCAGTTATTTTGCGCCTTGGTTTCTCCACACGCTTCTTGCGACCCTGTTGACTATTTTGAATGAAACGCTTGATTGTTCGATGATCACGCTTCAGAAGCTTTGCAATTTTAAGAGTGCTGCATCCCTCTGCAAGATATCTCACTATTTTTGACTTTTCTGAGCCTGTCAAGTCCTTCTTTTGACCCATTTTGCCAAAGGAAAGGAAGTTGCCTAATAATTATGCACACCTGATATAGGGTGTTGATGTCATTAGACCACACCCCTTCTCATTACAGAGATGCACATCACCTAATATGCTTAATTGGTAGTAGGCTTTCGAGCCTATACAGCTTGGAGTAAGACAACATGCATAAAGAGGATGATATGGTCAAAATACTCATTTGCCTAATAATTCTGCACACAGTGTACTATAAGAGATTACAATCAGTCTTTAGTGTGGCTTAATGTACAAAAGCAAACAGTCCACAGGTAAGAGAAAAGAGGAACAAGCCAAAATTAAGGATAACAGAAAATTGGAAGAACAGTTAGATCCAAATTCAAAGATTCCACAGGTTAGAATTCAAGGCTACGTCAATCCGAATTACACAACACAACTCAACACGCAGTCACGAGAACAGAGATAACGTCAAGACAAACACGAGTGGTCAGTGAAGCCTTACATAGTGCTCAGCTGTATAATTTTGGCCTGCATCAATAATTACTCCAAAACATACAATACTTGTGGCGGTTGATTAACATGGACCGGAGTAAAAAAATAAATACAAAATAAATAAAAAAAAGACACTGACAACAGAGTAAATAAATGGAGTGCCAACAGGAGGAGCGATCCACATGAATCTCGATGATGGAGTGATGCTCTGCATCAGTACACAAGGAGCCGTCATCTTAAAAATTGAAACACGAATGACACAGCATTAATATTCATTCATCAGTGCCAAGAAAATGCCAGAACAATGGCAGAATATAGGCAATGAGGATGGGAGAACGGACTGAAAGGGGAAATAAATTTGTGTTACGTGAAAATGTGTCAGTGATCTGTCAGGGCTCTGACATGATAGCTTAATGAAGTGGTCTTGGTGCCTGGTCCACCTAGGTTTAACCCTGTCTGCTGTAAATATAGCAGTTTCAGAGAGACTGCAATGTTTACATTATGGTTAATACAGCCTGTAGTGGCCGTCTCATTGACAGCCGCTAGAGGCGCTTCTCACTGAGAAGACGCCAGCGTCCATAGGAAAGCATTGAGAAATACTTTCCTATGGACTGATTGAATGCACACGCGGCTCTTGCCGCCCATGCAGCCGATGACGTGAGGAGAGTCCCCAGCGCCGAGGGAGCCCGGCGCTGGAGAAAGGCAAGTGTTTAACCCCTTCCTCCCCCTTGAGCCCGGCAGGAGTGGGACCCTGAGGGTAGGGGGGACCTATTAGCACTATAGTGCCAGGAAAACGAGTTTGTTTTCCTGGCACTATAGTGGTCCTTTAACCCCTTAAGGACCAAACTTCTGGAATAAAAGGGAATCATGACGTGTCACACACGTCGTGTGTCCTTAAGGGGTTAACCTAAAGTTGTTTTGGTGACTATTGTGCCTCTTAAGTTGTTAGTGTATGAGGGGGATCTTACCTGAAATGGGTTAATCCATTATCGAATGGTTTAACCTAAAAGTCGGAGACGGAGTTTAGTCACGCTTAATAAATCGAATGAAAAGGATACAAACGAGTTGACCCCTACAGGTAAGCAGCCACTAGAAACCTTCTTGCACCATAAACGTAATGAAGTTATGGTGCCCATAGTATTCCTTTATGAAGGTGGTAAATTGTCCAGAGGAGAATGAAGTAGAAAAGCTTCATAGTTTAAAGGAACACTATAGTGTTAGGAATACAAACTTGTTATCCGGACACTATAGGTATAAATAACAGTTTAGTCCCCAGGCACGCTTTACCTCCGGTGAGAAAGGTGATGTTACTCACCTTTTTCCAGCACCACTCGACTCCGGTCACGGCTGGCTGCCACCTTGGCTGAGATCAAACTTAATTATCTCATCCAATGCTTTCCCATAGTGCTGTGTCAGGCTCCGCCTCCACTACTCCAGACATCGGCAGGGAAACCTAATGTGCATGCTCCGTGATCACATGAAAACTACCCCATAGGGAAGCATTGAATCAATGCATTCCTATAGGGTTTTAGCTGACACTGGACGTACTCATGTGTTACGTTTGGTCGAAAGCTCCTCTTGTGGCTGTCTGGTAGTTAGCCACTAAGGGAGGAGGTAATGATTGCAGTTTATCAATAACTACAATAATTACAACTGCAGGGTTAAGAGGACTGGGAGACTGCACCCAGTCCACTTTAATGAGCTGATATAGTCTGGTGCCTATAGTGTCTCTTTAATGAAGAATAGCAAGTATAGGAAAGATAAAGTGCCATCATGTCAGAAATATTTATTGTAGGAGGCATGTAAAAAAATTATATATCTGTAAAAAAGTTTCTCTCCAAGCTCCAAAATGCACTGCAGGAGCTAAAGAGATACTGCCTGTGACAAAACCAGAGATTTTGCCCAAGTATACCTATTCCTCGTTCGCCTAGTCCCATACGTTTATTACTTTGTGCTCCATGTATTTCGTCTGAATAAAAACTACCGAACCCCCAGACCACCCCCAAGTGAAGCGTGCCACTAACTGACCACACAGGCTTGTGGTTAACCACCGTGAAACTGCCGAACAGATGGGTGGTCGCCGTTCGAATGCACGAACACGTGGCAGTGGCCATCTTGTCTGTCAAACAAAGCCGCGGTGTCTTGTCGTCGAGTGCGTGGAACTATTTTCGGACACTCGACGGCACGAACACCGCTAGGACTTCCATACGCGGGTAATTTCGTACGAAAACTACCGAACAGAGCGGCATTCTCCAGAAATAAAGACACGAACGGGGGAAATGACACAAACTAATTGACGAACCAACAAAGTGGATTTTTCGGGTATTTTACAAGTCCCGAACTAGACCGGCTACACAGCTAAAAACCCCTGAACCGATCTGGGTGATTTTTGGATATGTTTGTCACCCAGATCGGGGATATCAGGGGATATCACTTTTGTGGGGTTGTCATGTTGTTTAGGGGTACTTTTGGATTACTTTTTTGTGCTGGGAGATAATTGAGTTAGATAGGCTCAGCTCTTGATTCAATTATCTCACCAAGCACAGAAGAGGGAGGTTTCAACTGTAAAAGGGGAGTGTTGTAAAAACATGTTGATTGGTGTAACAGCTGTCACCCTGTGCCCCACAAGGTACAGGGAGCGTACCCCTTGTATGGGGAATTGTCATAAAAGACCAGCCTGTGGCATCCGTTAAACAGTTTGTTTTACCCCTTTATGAAGTCTTGGCTCATGTTTGGGGGATTGAGAGCTATAATCACTACTTTGCTCTTTTTCATCTGGTATTTCTGGAGAAGCTGCACGGATCTCTCCTACAGGGATACTAGGATCCGTTACACTGCCATTTATCAGTAATTTGCACTATTAAACTGCAAAAACTAAAATTGCCAAATTGGATACATTTTTCACCTCACTTATAACTCCAGCTTGACTAATGCATCCTTAATTTAGCAATTCGGTTTTAATTCATTTAAGTCTAGTGAATAACCATGTGATTGTATTCCTGATATTTCACACGTTGGTAAATAACTTTGGTTTGATTCTATCATAGGCTGCTTTCTTTCATTACCAATGCCAGCAGCTGACTGACAGCCTCCCTGTGACAGCCCCTGTAACGGAGTTCCCTGTACCCCTGGCCGGGTACCTCTGCCAAGGACCGCTTCCTAGTTACCCACAGTCGTGGCTTGACTGGGGTTCTGGAACCGCTCACTCCTGGAGCCGAATTGGGAACTCGCTCTAATCACCCCCAGGCACAGGACAACACTCAGTCCTGGGAGCTCTAGTCCTTACAAGGACTTTCCCTGTTGAATCCTCCACACTGGAACAAGCTGGAGTAGTAATTAGCCCTTTCCCCTCCCAGTAACCAGACGACACATACTTCTGGGAGTACAAACTGGAATGCTTTAATCTGGCCAGATGGCCTGCTTTTATACATTCTGAACACAGACAAACACGCCCATAACACTCCCACACAAAAAGGATAATCCCTTCACATGGACCTGAGAGGAGACTAGTTACAAGAAAACATCTAACACTCCTCCCCTGTGCCTTAAAATTAAAATTGCAGGGTATTTTGTATGGCCCATAATCCTGGGGCAGGAGGCTGGCTAGCAGGCTCCTCCAGGAGCTCGTGGCAAACAACCAGACCACAGGACGTTTGTCACAGCCCCCCTGTTACAGTGACAGCCTCCCCCGGTGACACTGTCACAGCCTCCCTGCGACAGACCCCCGGTGACAGCGACAGCCTCCCTGCGACAGACCCCCGGTGACAGCGACAGCCTCCCTGCGACAGCGACAGCCTCCCTGCGACAGCGACAGCCTCCCTGCGACAGCGACAGCCTCCCTGCGACAGCGACAGCCTCCCTGCGACAGCGACAGCCTCCCTGCGACAGCGACAGCCTCCCTGCGACAGCGACAGCCTCCCTGCGTCAGACCCCCTGCGACAGCGACAGACCCCCAGCGGCAGCGACAGACCCCCTGCAACAGCCTCCCTGCGACAGACCCCCTATGACAGTGACAGTCCCCCTATGACAGTCCCAGACCCCCCCCCTGACAGCGACAGACCCCCGGTTACAATCTCTGCCCACACACCTACAATGTGATCCAAGGAGGGCACCCCGGTGACAGTGACAGCCCCCCGGTTACAATAACTGCCCACACACCTAAAATGTGATCCAGGGAGGGCACCCCGGTGGAGAGCAGGAGCTGCCCGTTGTGCACGGAGGGCCGGGTCCCGCGGATAGCCGGCAGTTTCCCGCGGACCTTCCTCCTAAAGCTTGTCTCGGCTCCAACACACACATCTCTGCAGCTCACGCTTTGACCACCGGGCGCCGCCATCTTGCTTCACCCAGACTCAGCGCGGTGCATTGTGGGAGCCGAGACAGCCACAAGCGGCCAATCAGACAGTGGCAGCCGGGCGCAGAGCCAATCACTGAATGGCTTACTAAGGGGTGGTAAAACACGCTCCTCCTCACAGCCCGGAATCAAAACATCAGTGAGAGCTGCCAGGGGATTACATGTCAGTTGGCAACAGCGTGTCCGTCCAGATAGCCGGGGCACAGTGTGCAGGTAACTGGGGAACTGTATCTACATAGTATTATTAGTATTATACATAGTGTTATAATTATTATTATATTTATTATAATTATTATACATAGTGTTATAATTAATAGTATTATTATTATTTTATTTATTATGATTATTGGAGAATGTATCTACATAGTGTTGTTGTTGTTATTATTATTATTATTATTATTATTATTATTATTTATTTATTTATTATATCTCCAGTCTTCCTGGCAATAGAAAGGGAATTCTGTATGAGTAACCCTGGTATATGATTTATATGACCTTGCTCTTAATGTAGTGTGTATTACTATAAAGAATGGGCTAAGGTCATATTCCTAAAGTGAGGATTTCACCACGCATTGCAATGACTAGCTGACTGGTTATATATAATCCTTAAAGGACCACTATAGGCACCCAGACCACTTCAGCTCAATGAAGTGGTCTGGGTGCCAGGTCCATCTAGGGTTAACCCTGCAGCTGTAAACATAGCAGTTTCAGAGAAACTGTTATGTTTACATTAGGGTTAATCCAGCCTCTAGTGGCTGTCTCATTGACAGCCGCTAGATGCGCTTCTCACTGTGATTTTCACAGTGAGAAGATGCCAGCGTCCATAGGAAAGCATTGAGAATGCTTTCCTATGGACTGGTTGAATGCGCACGTGGCTCTTGCTGCACATGTGCATTCAGCCGATGACGGCCAAAGAAGGAGGAGCGTCACCAGCGCCAAGGGAGCCTGGCGTTGGAGAAAAGTATGTGTTGAACCCCCTTCCTCCAATCTCAGCCTGGCAGGAGAGGGACCCTGAGGGTGGGGGTACCCTCAGGGCACTATAGTGCCAGGCAAACGAGTTTGTTTTCCTGGCACTATAGTGGTCATTTAATGTGTTCATCATGATGGGCTCACGTTTGGGCTATGCAACAAAACTCCAAATTGTAGAGAATTAACGATTGGATTGCAAAATTACAGCCAAAATAGACCATTTGTGACCTTTAGCTGAATTGGTGAATTTCTCCAAATCCACAATTTTTGCATAAATGCTACAGTTCACAGATTAGTGAATAAATTCCTGAGTTCAAAATGTCTCGTTTGTTGGGGTACATAACCTCTCGATACTTTTGGGCTAGCACTGCTCATATCTACATTAGCTCTTTGTTAGCTTATCGACTATGGGTGCTGTGTTTTAAAGGAGCTTTACAAGCACTATAACCACTGCAGCCTGTTGTGGTTATTCTGCTCTCCAAAGGTAAATAGACCGTTTGAGAACAATTTGACAAATTCCATGTAGTCTACTTGGAGCCTGCTGACAACTCCCTCTAGCCACAGCTCCCTATGTCGAGCAGTGCAAAACCTGAGCACTCATCTAATTCTTGCCAGTTTTGCGCTACAGGGTTTAGCTCAGGGGAGCTAAAAGTACTTGCAGGAGCCACCATATGTAAAGGAGGGGGCACCTAGAGGGCCTCAGGTATGTTGTATGTCCATTCTCAAAATGTATGACTTTTTACCCTGGGAAGGTGCCAGTGGGCTGTAGAGGTTATGGTTTCTTTAACCCCTTAAGGACCAAACTTCTGGAATAAAATGGAATAATGACGTGTAACACACGTCATGTGTCCTTAAGGGGTTAAAGTGAAACGGTTATTCTTGACCCTATGATGTTAAATAACACTGTTTAAATGTCCTGCCCCCCTTAAATAAGTATTTTACAAACTTTGTTTCCAGTGCCCAGAAGGTCCGTAGGCCTTTTCCCCGCCCCTGATCCGCCTCCTCGGCTGACATAATCCGAATTGATGATCTCAGCCAATATAATGCTTTCCCATAGGAAAGGATTGGATTGGCTGAGATCGTCAATTCTGATTATCTCAGCCAAGGAGGCGGGAGGCAGCTCATCGAGGGACATCTAAGGGGTGCAGCTGCAACTCAGCACCGAGGGACATCTGCGCTGGGATCTGGTAAGTAAAGGGTGCTTATTTTTATTTATTTATTTTTTAAATTTTTCTTTTATTGAGGCACTTGCATAAGATACAGAATACATGAGAAAACAAAGAGTTGTGGTAGTCGTACAATTGAATAAGTTGCCATTAGTGCAGAGGTTTAACTTTTACGAAATTCAGCCTCTTTTTTTTTTTTTTTGTAAATAATAAAACCGGTGTAATCATGCTCTGGTAAACAGGCCCGTAGCGTGTGAATTTTAAAACTTCAGTTGCAAATGGGTTGCCTTTATTGGCATATGGTAATAACAAGGAACCATTATCCATCTCCTGAAGGTAATATTAAAGTTAACTAGAAGTGAGCCTGTGTATTAGTGTGAGCTCGCAGAGCACGCTGTCTAGATCTATTAAGGACCTGATAAGGTTATACTATGCGTATGGTAATGCTTTAGGCACGGTCACATGTATAGAAGAGTTATGGTATTAAGTTCCTTGACCCCGGAACTCAAGGGGGTGAGGAGCCACATAGGAATTCGGGTCAATATTATTACAGTCAGTGCCTCACTGACCTTAGACTAGGGTTATAGGCAGTATTAAAGGACCACTCTAGGCACCCAGACCACTTCAGCTTAATGAGGTGGTCTGGGTGCCAGGTCCTTCTAGGGTTAACCCATTTTTTCATAAACATAGCAGTTTCAGAGAAACTGCTATGTTTATGAATGGGTTAAGCCTTCCCCCTATGTCCTCTAGTGGCTGTCTCATTGACAGCCGCTAGAGGCGCTTGCGTGCTTCTCACTGTGATTTTCACAGTGAGAGCACGCCAGCGTCCATAGGAAAGCATTATGAATGCTTTCCTATGTGACCGGCTGAATGCGCGCGCAGCTCTTGCCGCGCGTGCGCATTCAGCCGACGGGGAGGAGAAGAGGAGGAGAGCAGGAGGAGATCTCTCCGCCCAGCGCTGGAAACAGGTAAGATTTAACCCCTTTCCAGAGCCGGGCGGGAGGGGGTCCCTGAGGGTGGGGGCACCCTCAGGGCACTCTAGTGCCAGGAAAACGAGTATGCTTTCCTGGCACTAGAGTGGTCCTTTAAACATAGGCACAACATTCGTATAGCCCTGCAGCTCTCAATGAGCTTCATATCTATCTCTATATCTATCTCTATATCTATCATCATGCTATTAACGGTTGTCGAAAAATAAAATAATATGTAAGTGAAAACAAAGGCAAAAAAGAACAATGAACATTAACATGTGTAGGTGTGCAATTCCTGTTGCATTTCTGCCATTGTTTGCTCAGCCTGGAGCAGTGGAACTGCTTGGTGTGAAGATCGCTATGTTGTCTACATCCCAGTGTGTAGGTCTGTCATTCGACTGGCCCGTGTCCGGCATGGCGAGTCCCAGTGATTGCATGAATGCGTGTGCATTAGCCATTGAGGTCAGTCTGTATCTCTTGCCTTGCTTCTCCACAATAAGGGCTCGTGGGTTACCCCACTTGTATGGGACAGCTGCAGCTTTAAAATGAGTGGTTACTTCTCGCAGGGAAGCCCTCCATTGTAGTGTCAGTAAACTGAGGTCATGGTAAGATCTCAGTGAGTGTTGGTCAAACATATATGGCGTTTGACCTTTGATAGCAGCCATAAGTGCTTCCTTGTCAGCCCGTGACCAAAAACAGAGTATAACATCATGGGGGGGAAGGGGGGTGAGTTGGTGGGAGGTTGTCCGGGTAAGTGGTAGAGGCCATCCAGGGCTAGGCCTTTAGACTGTTTATGTGACAGCAGGGCAGAGCGCAAACACATGATAAATTGTGGCAGTTCACCTGCATCTGTGGTGTCTTTGATCCCTCTCTACTTCAGATTACGCATTCTTGCGTTATCTTCCAGCTGGCCCACTTTGACATTCAGTAAAGTGCGCTGGTCGGTTAGATCTTGTATTTGGGTTGCAGCTGTGTTTTGTTTGAGTCTTATGCCTTTAATGTCGTCTTCTGTAGCTTGAATGCGGCCAGACAGTGTGCCAATTTCTCTCTTTAGTGTGTCTATTTCAGATGCAAAAAAGGCTTTAAGGTCGGCCACCATGGTCTTTAAATCCTGTTTAGTGGCTAGCACAAGTTCCTTTATGCCCAGTGACAAAGCACTGTTGCCCCTCCAGCTGTGGTAAGAGCTGGTCTTCCTCCTGGTCCTCCTTGTCAGAGGCCAAGGAGAATCCTCAAGGTAAGTCTGGGAATGCATCTGCCATCTTGGGCCCTGGAGGTCATTAAAGGAGTAGTCCGATATTGCGGGTTTGTCCCCCGCTAAACCCTCAAGACTTTCGGGAGTGTTTCCCCATGGCTTTCTTCATCGTGTGGTGCTGTTGGAAATCGGTTATCGCTGTATTGCAGGCCATTTGCCGGATCTCAGGACTCCTGCAGCTGATCAGAGCCCTGGCTAGCTCCGCTCCCTAAGTAGGGTTTTAGACTGTTTACTTACTGGGAAGGGCAGAGGGAACTGTAATGCCAGGAAAATGGCTCTGTATTCCTGGCACTACAGTATCCCTTCAGTGTTTTAATGTTAAACAATACACAGCAGCCAGTCATCTCTGTGCATCCTGGGCTAATGAAGAAACATTACCCTGAGCTTCAATGGGCATTTGTGAATCAGTGAAAGTGGCAGCTGATAGCTTCAGCTTATCACAGCACCCGTTGTGGTATGAATTTGTATGCGTAGAAGGAAGTGGGCAAATTCTGCCTTGGCCATACCATCAATAATGGCTATGGACCCTTATTTAGTAAGAAACTGCCTGAAAATGGTTTAAAGGGACACTATAATCACCAGAACAACAATAGGTTATTGTATTTGTTCTGGTAGACTCTTACTCTTCAGTTTTTTACAGTAAGCACTATGCTTTCACAGAAAATGCATTGTTTACATTACAGCCTAGGACTTCCTCAGATGGCTGCTAGAAGTGTTTCCTGGGGCAGTGCTGCACAGTGTGCAGTAAGGCCATTCAGTGTCTCCACTGATAAGCTTTAATGTTCAGCTATCCCTATACTCATTATATACAGTTTCCTTTTACGGTGGCTGTAGTTAGCACTGCCTGTTGGTTCTAAAAAGTTGAAAGTAAAAAGTATAAAGGTGTCCTGTTTAGCCATTGAAAGGCAACATAAGCCGTTGTCCTAACTTAAAGGGACACTCAGGAAATGTACCGCCTGACAACGGCACTTTGTGCTTACTGAAACTTAAATTCAGAAGCCAGATGCTGCCTGGGGAACCTACAGAGTGGCACTGGAGGCTCACTTAGGGGTGAAATCATTTGAGAACAGTTTAACCTCTACGGTAAGAGTGTGCCCGGGGGACTCCTTCCACCATAAAACTTAATCTAGACTACATTGTTATGGTTACTGGAGTGTTCCTTTAAACATGGACCATTACATTGCTCAGTTAACCTTATAAAATGTCATGAGTCTGCAATATCTGCTACCATACAGCTCCTACCACAGCAATAAGCTCCCCCCATCTAATCTGCCACCACTTCACTTGACTGAAGCCTTCCCCGTCATTTCTTAACCTTGTCTCTGGTATCTTAACAAATCCCCTCCAATTATTCCCTGTTCTTCATCCATGTGGCCACCACCATGGCTTCTTCTCTGTGCAAATTCAAATTGACTCTGGGCATATAACCCAAACCGGTATACAGACCAAACACCTGGCCACTTCTATTCTTCTCGGGACAGTCTCTTTTAATTTTTTTTATTTATTTTTTATTATTATTGACATGTTCATTTTGCCTTGCAATATTATATCATATATCAATGGATGTAAACAAACATTTATATTCCCCTGTTTGATTGTAGTTCTAAATTTTCTTTTGTTATTTAAAAAAGTTTCAATGAAAATATTTAAAAATAAAATGAAACTTTGTTAGTTTAGAAAAAAAAAAAAAACTGGCTCCAAACTTTTTTTAGTTGGCTCCTAGATTCCAAACAAATTTGTCAATCCCTGCTTTAACCTGTTCTATTTCCTTTTCTACTAATTAATGTGGTGACTAATCTGCGTTAAACGCTTTGCACAAGATTGCTATGAGAAATGTAAAATAAATGAATTGTTGCCTAACATTGCTGTATTTTGAGGAAGCTGAGCAGGATTTGGACAGCTCTGTCATCACGTGAGCAATTTAAAGCACAGCCTTATGGTATTCAACAGGACTCTTTTTATTTAATGTGTAATTAATATTACACCTGGGTAAGTTGTTGCACACATTCCTCCGGTGTTTTTTGCACAAAATAATCACACCACCTCCATGTATGGCTCCCTTTAAAACCTTGATATTTTTGTGCCTGTGAAGGAATTTTAAAAACACGACCTCGAAGGACTATTTCCGTTTTTATGTTATTCTAAAGTGTATTACACATTTTAGGGATGAGGAAAGTAACACTTTGAGTTGAAATGTTGATTTAGAAAGAGGTTTTGGCTGTGAGACAGGATGATGAGCATGAAGATATAAGTATGGATGTATGTAACGTGTAAAGGTTTTTGTTTTGTTTATTTACTTGCTTTGATTCAACAACGGTTATCAAATCTAGACCTTGATTAACAAAATTTAGCATGATGCTTAATTGAGAGAAATTTGCTCTTTAAATTTCCAAAGTTGCTCATTTCATTCTGTGATCCTGTCTACTTTACTGTTAACACCATTTAAAGGGGCACTCAAAGCTGCAGTTGTCCCTCCTATTGCAGTGTGTTAAATTGATGATAGGATTATTTGGGTATTGTTTTTGTAGTTGTGGGGTGTGGGTTCTGTGTGTCTTTTTTTTTTTTCTATTTATTTATTTTATTCACCACAAGTTCTGATGGGTTTCTTCACAGATTAGTGATCAAGACTATTGCTCTGTTCGTTTCATGTTTCATTCATAATGTTAGGATCAATTTAGCTAATAGCAGCCCTGGTGCAGCTGCTATCCGCTTAGGCAATGTTAGGAATACAAACGTGTATTATCTAGTTTTGATTATACTTACCTTTCCCATACAACGAGACTCCCACTGCACTGCAAAACTCTCCTGTGATGTTATTCGAGGCCCAGTCCAATGCAATGGTCCAGTCCAATGCTCCTCATAGCAATGCATTGGGAACCTGATGGGAAAGCTTGATTGTGCGCGTGGCACTTGCCGCGCTTGCCCATTGGTATTTGGCCAGTGCCTCTAGTGACCGTCACTATGAATGCTACTAGGCTTGGATATAACCCTGCAATGTAGACATTGCTGGTTCTTAAAAAAACAAAAACAAAAGACCACTGCACCCAGACAAGTGATGTGGACTTTAGTAGTCCTTTAATATTTTGAGTATACCCGCTTATCTCAACTAAAAGAGCATAACCGTTCATCTATGTGTAAAAGACCACAGCAGTTTGCTGGTGCCAGAATGGACTAACGTCATGTCACCCTGTTCCTATACTCCATAGCCAGCGGTAGATGGGCCAGTTGGGGAGTTTCCACAGCAACTGCAGTAAATGTGCTATGCTTGGGAGAGCAGAAGGACTTCCTGTAGGAGGTCTTCTCTGCTCTCTTTTGTCAGTCAATGCCTCCGCATTCATTGTCTGCCGAGGCATTGACTGAGACCTGGGAGAAAAAACTATTTTTATTTTTTTCAATATGTATATTTGCTAGTAAAAATCCTAGCACAATTTATGGATGAAATATTTCAAAACCGCATTAAAAAATTCCGCTACAGGTATCTTTTTTAACATTATGGTCACCAAGTATTGCCACCTAATGTGGGGCCTTTCAGTCATGCTTTTTCCAACCACAGCAGAACAACATCAGGGATAGCCCATCACCTTGGTATATGCTACATTTGATGCTCACTTGTGTAATTGTCTTGGAATTAAGTTTTCTAGAGTTGTTCTGCACCTAAACATTGTGGTTCTTCACGGAGGCTCTTGGTGTCTTATTGACCTTGTATAGAGCCAAGAATTCTAGTATCCATGTGTGTGGCATTGCGTCTGTACACAGATTGTTGTTTCCAATCGCCTTCTGAATATTATTTATTGACTCCTATGCTCATCGAACTTGGAGGCGATGATGATTGACAGAACCTTCCATGTTGTGGGGAGACAGGATACTGGTCGGTAGTTAAATCATGCTGTTCCTTTTGTTAGGGTCCTTGTGCCTTGTGTTTGTCAGTAAGGGTGAAAGCCTGTAACGTTCATTTTTGCTGCTAGGCGTTAATGTAGTGTTAGTTTATGTCAGGTCCTGGTGCTGATCCGCTCTTGTTGTTGACTATCTCGCCTGTGATGGTAACTTCTTGTTGTAGTAGAGTGCACTGTTCTGCTTTCATGTGTAGTAGCCACAGAGCCTTAGTGTTGCGTGATTCTTCTTTCTCCCAGATGTTGTTGGTTCTTGGTGTTTATGATGTTACCCTGGAGCTGTGCATACACCTTGTACGGTTCTTTGGTAAACAGGGCATTTTATTGTCTAAGCCTCTGCTTCCCTGGTGTATCTGCATAGCCTGGTTGCCAGTGCTGTCAGCATTTGCTTGACTGTTTCCAGAGCCACTGGTATGGGCATACAGTTGCATTTCCTCGGTAGCCAGGATCTATCCTTGAGCTTGACCTCTGAATTTCATCCGGGTTCCTAACCTCATTATTGGTTGCCATTATCTTGGCTTCCTGTCTGTCGCTATGATGGGCAGTGTTGTTTCTCATTCAGTCTGATCTTGTTGTCAAGCTGTTAGAGGACCATTGATGCTGTGACACACATGAGCTTGTTGGTCTCTGTGATGGTGTTGGTTGAGATTGTAAATGGTACCTCATTAACCACTGCTTGCATACTGTCTAGTGGCAGATTTCCAGTGGTCTTTGATAGTCTTGTCTGGTAATCAAGGACTGCTAGCTTTTCTATCATCATCTCTCTTGTATCTGATGTTGTGCAATCTTGGGGTACAGATCCATATGGGCAAACCCTCTGTAGGAAGAGGTGTGGGTATGGGAATTTCTCCATGGATATTACTGCACGTGAGAGGTGGGTTGTCTGCACTCGTGCTTCTATACTTAGGTTGTTTATTTATTTATTTTTTTCACTTTTGTTTTGGAGCTTGTAGTCCTAATTTCAGAAGGACTTCTATTTATCTCCCAGCTCAGACCCTCCAGTATTTTTTTTATAATTTCTGCAAGCAAGACACCTGATGTGGAGTGCCTCTGTAAGCAGTGCCTGCTTAGCCTTTTTCTCGTTTGACTATGGGAATTATTTCTTCATGGCTTGTATATGTTTTGTGTAGTCCATCTGATTCCATTTGGGATACTAGCTTATCCTTGACCATGTTGGAAGGTTAGGTAACTAGCTGATTTGGTGTAATGTACATGATCGTCACTTATTCATCCACAGTTCCCATGTTTCATGTAGACCTTTTCATTGGGTCTACTGTTGTAGTTTAAAAAAACAAAAAGGGGGAGGATTCTAAAAAAAGTATTAACATGTGCGATTAACCTTAACCTATGTGTGTTCCACCGTGTATCCTGTCATCTTCATCTCTTCCTGTTTCCATTTTGTCTCTTTTCTCATATTCATTACTAAAAAGAAATGGAAGTGCTTTTGAGCATTCAATATTCTTCTGTAGGCTCATTGGAACCGTCATTAACGTTTCTTTATTTAAAAAGATTTTTTTAATATAAATGAGCAAACAATAAATGTACAAGCTTTTATAAAGCAAACAAACGTATCCCCCCCTCGTTTATTTTTTCCCCCCATACAAATATTTTTGCCATTGTGTTAAATCTATATGATACAACAGATTTATTTCATTATTTTTTTTGGTTAATGCTAAGGCATTGAGACCGAGCCAGTGACTTGTTTCATCTGTTGTAAAATCTCCCGACTGTTTTTTTAAAAACGTATTATGTGTTATCATAAATATTGTCCGTTTCTTTCTTGGTCCCAGCATATCTTTTGTAAACACAATTGAAGAATTGCCTGATCATCAATAGCTTTATGCTCCTAATCTTCTTAGTGGCGTCTGCCATTCTTCTCTCTCAAAGCCTCATCCCTCATCAATTCTGGAATGCAGTGGCATTAGGTTCTGCCAATTAACCCCTCTGCATACCGAGAGCTCTGTCGTGCTAGCCTTCGCAAACTTTTTGTCTGTAAACGGGTTAACGTTGTACAGACTAGAAATCAGATTAGCCGCTAAGTCACCTGACTGTGGGACTTGAAGTCATGTGATCCCATGCTTCATGCTGTGCGCATGCTGTGCGACGAAACAAGGTATTCGGGTCTTGAAATGCTTGTAAAGTATTGAACAGCATGAATGTGGAATTATGATTGCAAAGAAGATGACTTCATTTTCCCTTTTATACTTGTATGGATAGGGTGAGAGATCAGATTCTCTTGTACCAGATATGTCTGTATTCATGTTACAACAAGCACACCCGGAAACTGCTTGTAATTTTGTTTTATTTTTATTCACCTTGCTGGTAAATTTTTACTTTCCAGATGGGGAATAATTGCATTTATATCTTCCAAATCGCAATAATATAAGTTTTTCCGCATAGACATTGAAATTTCTAATGTACCATTATTTAGTGGCCGAGGATGCTTTTGAATTTTTATGAGGGGGAAAAAGTAAAATGAGTACCTGAATCAAAAAAGGGAGAGTGAGTGAAGTTGGACTGGCCAGCTCCTACACGCTCCAAATAGGTTACTAGAGGTATATAAGGGGCTTGACCCCAGATAATGTCAAAAAGAGAGCAAAAAAATGAAAACTGAATGTGGGAAACACTCCCATCCCATGGGTGTGGACCAAATTCGTTTCCAAATATATACCTCAAAATGTGAAAATCACATATAAAGGGTAGGGGGAGGGGAAAGGGATTAACCTTTATTGAAAAACAAATACAATTAAAGTTAAAAAATTGGCTACAAAAGGTGCCAATATACAATAGGACCTAGAAGGTGGGCAAATATGGTATCCTAGAGTTAATTCTGATGAGGAGTCAAAAATCTCCAAAGTATTGGTATCTCAGTAAAACAGAAAAACGAGGAGGGGCAGGGGAGAAAAAACAGGAAATATTCATATAGGTACTATAAACCCCTGTATTGGAGGTGTTAACACAGAAAGTGTGTATATAGCACTATATGCATGCAGGTACATCAGCTTGTCATGGGGAGTAAAAAAGGGGGGGGGCTGTGGTTACTGCCAAACAATGGGTGTATGAAAAGTGGGATGCACAGAGGTGGGGGAAATGCTCCAAACACTGGAGATACAGACTTGCTGCTACACAGCGCCGCTAGTATCCACACCTCTCCCACAAACCACACAGACGTCTTAAACTTGCCCTGGGCTAGCTGTCTAACTCACATCTGTGAGTGTCAGAACTAACTGCTACTTCAAGGCAGCCTCAAGATGTCCCTAACTCCCCAAACAGTACAACATGCAAAGTTATATCAAGGTCTCTCCCACCCCTTAGTAGATAAACCACATAAACAATATAAAAAGTATATCAAGTGTTCAGAGTATTAACCCACCCAGATAGGAGATATTAGTTGGGTATCAAACTCGGTCTTAGGAATCAGCATTGGCTCAAATCATTCCATATTTAGAGTAAAAAATATAGGGAAGAGCATCGGCTCGAAATATTGGGATTTTGTATTTATTTAAGCTTACCTATTGGCACCAGGTTAGAAATGTAATTTTTAATGTGTACTTGTTGGCTGTGTTACTGTGTTTTGTTGCTTTATGGCTTTGCCAGCTATTGCATTGAAATATACCGTATTTATCGGCGTATAACACGCACTTTTTCTCCCTGAAAATAGGGAGAAAATCATGGGTGCGTGTTATACGCCGATATCCTACATTTACTTACCTGTCTTGAAGCGTGGGCCGGCTTCACAGCGCGCACCGCGGAACTGGAACTTAAATTTCAGGTTCCGGTTTCCAGGGGGACTGAAAGGAAGTGTGCACACTATTGTGTGCACACTTCCTTTCAGTCCCGCCGGTACTGGAACTTAAATTTCAGGTTCCGGTTTCCGGCGGGACTGAAAGGAAGTGTGCACACTATTGTGTGCACACTTCCTTTCAGTCCCGCCGGAAACCGGAACCTGAAATTTAAGTTCCAGTTCCGCGGTGCGCGCTGTGAAGCCGGCCCACGCTTCAAGACAGGTAAGTAAATATGGGACAGAGGGAAAGTGCACTAGGGGACACTATGGGAGGGGGGGGGACACACTATGGGGGGTGGAGAATACTATGGGGGGGGAGAATACTATGGGAGGGGGGAGAGAATACTATGGGAGGGGGGAGAGAATACTATGGGAGGGGGGGGGAACACTATGGGATGAGGGGGGGGAATACTATGGGAGAGGTGGAAATTTCCTGGAATTTCCTTCTGGAAATGAGGTGCGTGTTATACGCCGGGGCGTGTTATACGCCGATAAATACGGTATATATTTTTTCCAACATTACAAATTGTGAGAATTGTTGTCACGTACCATTTTAAAAACACCAATATTGTTATGAATCACAATACTCCAGTAGATCTAAAGGCTCAGCAAAAAAGCTAATTTTTAAGCTTTATTTTCCCTTCAGATTAGAGGCAGTGCTTTACCAATGGGATTTCTAATCTGGAGGGAAAAATAGGCAGGCAATTCTCCAACTTTTTTTAAGACCCTCCCCTTAATTAAATATATTCCTTTAAATAACAGCTCACCTCAAACAACCCCAGTTCTTTGCCTGCCTTCGGCAGGGGAGGTGTGCAGGTTTTTGCTCCACAGGAAGCAGGTGAGAAGGGCTGAGGTTTGGGAGGCTCTGCTTCCTTTCAAGGTAAGTATAGTGTGGAACGGCGGGTTCAGCCGTTTTTTATGCCGTCTCGTCCGCGCCAGGTGCCGGTCAGACGAAGGACGCAGGCGTGCGTCGGCTGGGAGGTCCTGCGGTGGAACGCACGTACAGGTTATGTTGCGTTCCACCAGGGATTCGCGGAGCGCTATGCACATGCGCAATGCGAACCTGGATTCAGGCGCCAAATCTGAACTTGGCGTTTTTTCGTTCAGTGGCTACAGGACTTAAAGGAGCAACCTCTGTTTGCCAGGAGCTCTCAGATCTGTTGCAAGTGTGTTTCTCACCTGCCCTCCAACACACTGTGAGGCCATTTAAGGTAAGACATTTAGCTTTTATTTTAAATGGCCCCAGACTGAATCTTAAAGGGGAAATACATTTTTTTTTTTTTTATTTCTCTTTCTTTCCTCAGTATGTCTAATCCAGAGATTCCAGAGAAAGCTACAGAAAAGGGGAAATGCTCTACAAAATCCAAGCATTTAAGTTGCTCGATATGTTTCCAACCTATGCCGGATGGATATAAAAACAAACTTTGTTCTCTATGTTCCAAAGAGGCTTCGGAGGAAGATAAAAAATCTGAAATGTCCACATTTCTTAGCTGGTTACAGCAGAGTATGCAGCAAACATTTGTGGATATGCAGACGGCAGCTATGCAATCAGCCCAGGCTTCGGTTTCTCAGGTAGTAAAACATTCAAAGAAAAGGCAGAGATTGTGGGAAGATTCAGATACAAGCTCAGGTACTGGTGCTTCTGATTCTGGAGAGGATTCAGCTAGTGATTCATCTGAGGAGGAATCTGCTTTTCCAGAAGAAGCCATAGGGAAATTAGTAAAGGAAGTGCAGAACATTATGGACAATGGGGTGTCTGGAAAAAGAACTAAAGTTTTCCCTTTACATCCACAACTTAAGGAGTTGGTTTTAAGAGAATGGAAATTCCCAGGTCACAAACCTTTTATTTCAAAATACTTTAAAACTCTTTTTTTTCCACAGAAGCGGATCAGGACTGCCTGCTGGATACAGTCCCTGTAGTGGACGTCCCTATAGCTCAGATTGGGAAGAAAATGGCGTTACCTATTGGTGACTCAAGTGGTTTAAGGGATGTGATGGAGAAGCGTATGGACTCGTCCTTAAAGAAGATGTTTGTTTCTTCAGCGGCCCAAGCGAAAGCTCTTATCGCAGGAACATCCGTGGCTAAAGCCCAAAAACATTGGCTAGAAGAACTAGAGAAGGTTTATGCAGGAGAGTCAAAGGAAGATCCAGTGAAGCTATTAAAAAATATCAAAATGTCTGCAGATTTTTTGGTAGATGCTTCCTCAGAAAGTCTAAAATTGTCTGCTTAGAATTTGGGTCTAACGACAGTGTCTAGAAGAGCACTTTGGCTTAGAAACTGGTCAGCTGACGCGGCATCAAAAAATTCATTGTGTGACTTACCCTTTGAATCTGGAAGACTATTCGGGTCTAAACTAGATGATCTGTTAAAACAGATGCAGGAAGGCCTTGCCTGAATCCCATAAGAGACAAGTTTAGAACCGTAAAGTGGGGATTCAGCCCTCATTTAGAAGTTCCTTTCGCAGGAACTACTATAGGGGTCAACAAAAGAAAGTCTTCGATTATAGAAAGAAAGAAAGAAAGAGACTCACGGACAAGAGAAATAAAATGTTGTGACGCCAGGCCAGTGGGAGGAAGATTGTCTCACTTCCTACATCACTGGGAAAGTACGACATCGGATCGCTGGGTTCTCTCAGTAATAAAGTGCGGGTACAGTCTGGAACTGACGAATACCCTGAGAATTTTTTTTTTTTTTTTATGTTCCAAGGTTCATTCTCAGGAAACAGAGTTAGCTTTGATGCAAGAAGTGTCAAGAGTCCTGCAGAAGAGAGTTGTGGAAGAAGTAACCGTAAGAGAAAGACATCAGGGCACATATTCAAGACTAATTTTGGTACCAAAGCCAGATGGTTCTTGCAGACCCATACTAGACCTAAAGGCCGTAAACAAGTATATTGTAAAAAAGAGGTTCCGTATGGAATCAATAAAATCTGCTTCTCTTCTGGTTCAGCCAAGAAATTGGTTTGCGTCCCTGGATTTAAAGGCCGCTTATCTTCATGTGCCCATGGCAGAATCCAGCAAAAGGCTACTAAGATTTGCGATCTGACCAAGCATTACAAATTTCATCTGCACCCAGGGTGTTCACAAAACTGCTAGTGGTCATCTCGGCGTGTCTAAGAAGTTTGGGGATTTATGTCATCCCTTATTTGGACGACTGGCTTTTGATTGCGGAGTCAAAGGTGCAACTAAAATTAGACCTTCTTACAGCTTTACAAGCTCATGGTTGGCTAAGAAATTTCAGCAAGTCAGAATTGGTTCCGGTTCAAAGGATTCAGTTCTTGGGTCTAATCTTAGACTCAATCTCTATGAAGATTTTCCTGCCAGAGGAGAAGAAGCTAAAGATAAAACATTCAATTCAGAGACTGAGAGAAAAAGGTGTTTTTTCAGTCAGAGTAGCAATGAGTTTACTGGGTCTTTTTACGGCTTCTATCCTTGCCGTCGGTTGGGCAAAAGCCAGAATGAGGCCTCTTCAGAGAAACATTCTACAAGTATGGAATCGACGGGCTGATGAAATTCAACAATCAAACTTTGAGGAGTCTTCATTGGTGGACCTCGTCTCGGTTCCTGCAAGCAGGTCTTTCATTCCAAATTAAATCCTTCAGAATTTTAACAAGACGCCTCAGCACTGGGCTGGGGTGCCCATTTGGGGGACCTGAAGAAGCAGGGGCTTTGGCAAGAAAAGGATGTGAGAACTTCCTCAAATTTCAAAGAATCGAAGGCAGTGTGGATGGCTCTCCTTGCTTTTCAGTTCTAGATAAAAGGTCAGCATATTCAGATACGTTCGGACAATCGAACAACAGTGGCGTTTTTAAACAAACAAGGAGGTACAAGGTCAACAAAATTGGAAAATCTTTGTTCAAAGATCATGCTGTGGTCGGAAGTGCACCTCCTATCGATCTCGGCGGTTCACATACTGGGAAAATTCAACGTATTAGCAGACGCCCTGAGTCGTCATCACTTAAAACAAACAGATTGGTCCCTTTCATGCAGAATTTTCAGGCTTATTTCAGACCGTTTCGGTTGTCCAGAAATAGACCTTATGGCCTCCAGGACAAACAGGAAGACAAGACGGTTTGCATCTCTGAACCCTGCAGACAAGTCCGATATCATAGATGCTCTGTCAGTACCATGGAAGTTCAACCTTGCATATGTATTCCCACCAGTAGTTCTTATTCCCAAAGTGCTTCAAAAGATCAAGTTGGAAAAAGTAAGGATTATCATAATCCTCCCCTGGTGGTCAAGAAGAAGTTGGTTTTCGGTTCTTCTAAATATTCCAGATCACTCCATGGTTCCTCTTCCAACCCTTCAGAGATTTCAGTTGACGGCTTGGTGTCTGAACTCCAGATTTTAAAAAGTAACGGCCTAGATCCTGAGGTCATAACATTTTTATTGGCTACTAACAAAGAGTCTGTTATAGTGAGTACAGTGTTCCTTTAAAGTATCTTCTCACTTTCCAAAAACTGAAGTAAGGGGACCGCTTGGCTAGCTGGAGTGTCTCTTTAATGGAGAGGATAGCTTTCTCTCTGTAAACCAATAGAAGGCTTAAAGGAGACAAAATAATGTTCTTAGTTTTGGTGTTTCTTCAGTTTTTTTACTGTGGCGGGGGAAATAATGAGTGCTTGTATACACATACACACTGCATTTCATTTCCCAATGTAACAAAATGACTTTCAGTGTGGGAGAGTACTCTATTCTGCAACTTTTATTTTTTTTCGCCATGACTTCAACATTTCTGGAGTTCTTACATCTCTAACCATGGCACAGTGGCCGAAGGTGAATTTCTACTCCACAGGCTACATTTTCTCTTACCAGTGGATAGTGGAAATCTGTTTTTGAAATTCTTTATTTTTGTATCAATCCAAAGACCGGTGTAGCTGTATGTGTCAACAATCCCAGAAAGACAAAATTTCCATAGTCCAAAAAAGATACAATGGTTTCAGTTTAGTATAACAAAATAAAACTCTGGATTGACATTTTGAGCTAGTGAAACAATCTCTACTATGCTATAGTGGACATCATCGTGGAAAAATGTGCCCACCCTTTCAGTGGGAACTGGAAGAATGGTTTTGGATATCCCTTGCATATGGAGAGCAATTACAAGATCTTTTACTGTTGGCACCTGGTACCTTCAACATTACACTCAATGAATAAAGATTTTATAGATAGATGCTGGAAGGGCTGCAGTGACCTTGGGACACTGTCTCACATATTGTGGCACTGTGAGAAAATTAAATATTTATGGAAGAGTATCCATTCCTTAATTAAAATGATAGATCAGGGGCGGGACCGGGCCGCCGAGCTGAGCGGCCGCAGGAGAGATCAGCTCCCGCACAATATGACCCAATAGACCCATTCATCGGCTAATTTGAGATGAAAAATACTCACCACCTGAGGCCCTCGATACACACGGGCTACCGGAGCCGAGGAGAGGCTTGCCGCGAGGGTTTTAGTCCCTCGGAGGAGAGACCCCTGCTACACCAGGCGGGGGCCTACCTGGCAGTGAGTGAAGTGGACGGCCGCCACTCCACTATCTTGTCCAACGGAGCCCGCACGGAACGCGGAGGTACCCAGCTAAGGCAAGGCAAAGCACCCACGGACACTCGTTTTCACTGTATCTCAAGTGACTCAACGTTAAATATAGTCCACATTATTGCAGTGTATGGCTTTAAACGACACACAGCTTTTAACCTTGGCCTATTACTTATGCCTTGCTTTAATACACTGCTGCGACTCAGCTAATATAGCCTATTTAGTGTCAGATTCGTGAAACTTGCTTTAAATATTTAATTTAACCTGTTTATATACATGTCTAGCTTGTTAATCCTTTGCAAACTTATGGCGGAAGCATAGCTTAGATGTGTACTTTAAGCATGTTTATATAATCTTGATTCCAGTCATGCGTTCAGTAATATATGCACAAAAAAAAGTGCAATGTCTATCTACCCCCCACTGTAACTAATGTCTTGAAACCTGCATATGGAATGCCGTTGGGTTACCATATGTATGCCTGTGTCTAATATATGCACTACAAAAATAAAGAATAAAAAAAAAAAAAAAAATGATGGATCAATCCATTGTGACATTCACACCAGACTTGGTATTGTTTAGGAGATTCCCTGATGCAACCAATAGAATAGATAAGATCATTAATGGGCCACATCCTTGTTGCAACAACGTCAATCACACCCTACTATTGGAAGTCGCCAACCACTCCATCCATAAGGGAAGTGCTTCTTTTGGTATTTGAATACAAAATATATGAATAGGCGTTGAGGCAACAATCCCCTAACAATGCTATATTACGGTTTCACTGGGACACTTGGGAGGATGATATAAAGAAAAAATATTGGATATAATTCATCTTGCACACCCTGCAATACCATTTATATAGTAACTATTTAATTTTCTTTTTACGTACTTCAGTGTACTCTGCATTGTACATCATGACTTTAAGCACCTGTGATTTCCAATTTTGATTTAATTTAGTTTTTTTTTCTTTTCCCCCCACATTCCCTTCTTACACCATATTATAACTGTTACATTTCTATTTTATTCCAACATATATTGACTGGATAGCACAGTGGTAATGTCACTGACTTTGAACTGGGAACCACACCCGGTCTGACCACTGCACCAGTAAGACCCCTAACGATGTATACCCTGCCCACCTCAATAAAATGAGCGCAATATGAACCAAGAGTGTCATGCCGGCTCGTACGTCGCCCAGATTAACAAGGTCTGCTTGAATGCTACTACAACAGCAGACCCAACAAGAAAGGCTACATGAAACGTATGTGGGAGCTATGGATAAATAATTGACCATCATCTACCCTAACACCAAAACAGCTGGTTACACAACGTTTGAACATCTTCAAGAGAAATCTAGTGTCACAACTGGAATTAAACAGACTACAGAAGAAATCAATAATGCACCATGAGGAGGAAGAAATTCCCATACCCACATTCTTACCTGAACCAGAGAGTTGCCAACCTGAATCCATACCCCAAGATGGCATAACAGATCGATATAAGGGAAATATCCTAGTTGTTGGCCAGTGGACAAGACTACCGAAGATCACTGGAAAGCTACCACCAGACAGCATGCTAGCTGCAGTTAATGAAGCATTGTCCAGAGACCAACAGCATTAGTGGTCCCCCAGCTACTTGACTACAAGATCAGGGTCAAGGAGAAGCAATGCCCACCATGGAGACTACTACTGGAAGCCAAGATAAAGACAACACAGAAGAAAGTTAGTAAGCTGGATCATCTTAAGAGGTGGAAAAATAAAAGATCGATCCTGCTGCTGCACAAGGATATGCCCATACCAGAGGCGCTGGAAACAGCTAAGCAAAGACTGGCAACCAGACTGAGCAGATACACCAGAGAAGCAGAGGCTAAGAGAATAAATGCCCTCTTTACCAAAGAACCATCCGAGGCGTAAGCACAGCTACAGGGTAACCACCACATCTCCTCGCAAGACCCACCCAGAGCTGAGACTGAACAGTACTGGAACAATATCTGAGAGAAAGAAGCATCTCGTAACACCGAGACTACTGGACTTGAAAGCAGACCACTGCATGCTGACAGAACAGGAACCAGTCATCATCACAGTCGAAGAGCGCAGTAAACATGAAGAGTTGGTCAGCCCCAGGACCTGACCTGATCCACAACTACTGGATAAATAAGTTAACAGCGCTGCATGAACGCCTACCAGCACAAATGAACCAGCTACTAGTAACAGGCTCCCAACCTGACTGGCTAACACAAGGCAGAACTATACTGATCATGACTCACAAGGGAACAACACCATCCAACTACCGACCAATAACCTGCTTCCCCACAACATGGAAACTCCTGCCAGGCATCATAGCCTCCAAGATACAAGGGCATATATGAGCAATACTCAGAAGGGGATTGGAAAGAACACCAGAGGATCAAAACACCAACTACTGGTAGATCAAGCAGTCACAGGGGATTCTAAGACCAGACAGACCAATCTGTGCACAGCCTGGATTGACTACAAGAAAGCCTATGACACAGTGCCACACACGGATACTGGAATGCCTTGCTCTCTAAAAGGTCAGCAAGACAATAAAAGCCTTCACCACGAACGGGCAAGTGGAAAACAACTCTAGAAGCCAATTCCAGGACAATAACTCAAGTGAACATCAAATGTGGCATATACCAAGGTAATGCACTATCCCCAATGCAGTTCTGCATAGCCCTCAACCCCGTTAGCCAGATCAAGAAGATTGGATACGGATACAGGTTCAAGAGTGAAGCAACCATCAGCCACCTACTCTACATGGATGACCTCAAGCTGTATGCTAAGAATGAGCAAGGACATTGGAATGTCGTTCGAAGTAGAGAAGTGCGGGCAGATGATGGCAAAAAGAGGGAAGATGATCAGGACAAAAGGAGTTGAAGTTCCAAAAGGCCAAATAGAAGATGTAGAGAATAGCTACAAGTACCTGGGGGGTACCACAAATGCATGGCAACCATGAGGAAGAGGCCAGGAGGATACCATCCAAGTACCTCTAGTACCTCTAGAGTCAGACAGGTCCTGAAGTCCCAGCTTAATGGCAAGAACAAGATACAATCCATCAACACATATGCCTTACCAGTCATCAGGTACCCAGCTGGAATTATAACCTGGCCAAGAGAAGAACTGGTCACCATGGATGTCAAGACTACTCCCTATGAACAGAGGATTCCACCCGAAATCCAGCACCCAGAGACTGTACACCTGCTGGATGGAAGGAGGTCAGGCCCTGATCAGTGTAAAAGCCACAGTCCTGGATGAAAAGAGCATGCACAAGCACATCATGAAGATGGCTCCCAAAGATGAACTGCTAAGGGAATGCATGAGACTTCAACAGAGGATGCAGAAAAAGAGGATGTTCCTTGGCAAGACAAACCTCTCCATGGGTTGTTCCACCGGCATATACTATTTTGTCATGTGAACCACATCCACTTACCAGTGGTTGCAAAAGGCAGGACTGAAAGACCGCACTGAGGCACTAATCCTAGCAGCACAGGAACAGGCACTCAGCACCAGATCAATAGAAGCTGGAGTCTACCACACCAGGCAAGACCCAAGGTGGGGACTTCAAGATCAAGACAAACAAGCAAGTGCTGGTCAACCAACCCAACGTCGTGGTGGTAAACAAGGAATGGAAGACTGCAGTCGTGGTGGATGTGTCTGTACCCAGTGACTATTACATCAGGAAGAAAGAACATGAGAAAGTGTAGAAATACCAAGGCCTGAAGGAAGAGCTAGAAAGGATGTGGAAAGTGAAGGCAGTAGTAGTCCCAGTTGTGAAAGGAGCACTCGGGGCTGTGACTCCCAATTTAGGAGAGTGGCTTCAACAGATTCCAGGTGGGACATCTGAGATCACTGTCCAGAAGAGTGCAGTTCTAGGAGCAGCTAAGACACTGTGCAGAACCCTCAAACTCCCAGGCCTCTGGTAGAGGACCCAAGAATGAGGAAGAAATATATACCACCAGTAAAAAAAAATATTTTTGTGTGTAATGGGGAGCACTCCAGGTCAGAGATCCGTGTAGAAAAATGATTTCTTAAATCAAGAGATATGGTTGTTAATGGAGAGGAATCCAGCCCCGCCAGGCCCAGTTGTGCTTTCGCTGGTGCAGGTAAAAGGTTTTCTTTTGCATCGCAGGGTAGCTCGCCCGAGAAATATAAACACCCTCTAAAGAAACATGTCATCTTTGGCCCCCTTAGACCAGTGCCTGCCACCACCGGTCTCCTATAGCCAGGCCCAAGTCTGGGTTATCTAATTTGTTTTTATTATTTGTGTCCCATTATGTCTGAGTCATCCAAGGGGACCCTCAAGGCCAGGTAAGAAAAGTAAAAGCTCAGGATATGGGTAGTTTTGCCTCATGAATCCCGGAACTTAAGCATTGTGCGACCTTTCGCTTCGGCGTTCAGATTCCGCCCCGGAAGTAGAAATCATGACCCCTTGCTACTTCGTAAACTTTCTGGTCACCTTTCCAACTTGCACAAAGTCTAAGACCACTTGAAAACAGTCTGACTTATCATAAAATGTTCCGTTTTAAAGCCTGCATAACCTAGCTCCTACTTCCGAATCTTTTTTTTGAGCCGAAAACTAATTAATTGGTGTAGGGATGTGTACCATAGTATTTATTCACACGGCAGCGTCAAAAAAGCAATTCAAGAAATTTGAATTGTTTATTTAACTTCTGCTCAGGCCCAGCTTAATTCCATAGGAAATAATTCAGTTGGGGTTGGTGCATGTATTTGACATTTCTTATGTTTAGTGCTACTCACACTGAAATGATTGGCTGAAATGTGTGTGTGTGTGTGTGTGTGTATATATATAATTTTTTTTTTCCAGTTAATGTGTTAAATAATGGGTGACCACCTGTCTGATATGCCCCCTTTTAAATGTTAATTGACTTATTTCAGTAAAATCATTATTTATATAATTGTAACACCTGAAACGTCTTTGCATCATTGTACACGGTAATTTGTATTCTGTCAATGGGATGGTTGGCTTTTGCATGAGCTATGTAAAAGTGTTCTCTCGGCAGCATCGTGGGAAAAGATGGGGAACCCAGTGATGCAAAACAGCGCAGCTCCTGAATGATAACGCTTTATTTTAAATTCTCTTTTTTTTGCTCATGTGTTCCTACTGTTGTCTAATTTGTACAGGATTAAAATGGTGGACTAGGTTGGCGCGATAGAGAATGCATTCTCAAAAGACCTAAATAAAGCCTATTTGTAATACTTGGTGGGTTGGGTATGTTTATTTTTGCAATTAAATTATCTTTAGGAAAAGTGTGGAAGAAAAAAAAAAAAAACCCTGAAGATGTCTAATTAATTAAAATGTAACAAATGAGGGAAGCAGCATATTGAGTTCACTAAAGATCCTATCATGAGTCTTCTTTACAAGATTAGAAGCACAAACAGAATAATCAACATATTTGGCTGTCATCTGCTGAACAGAAACGACAGATCACAAGGTTTTCCCTTGCTGTGGCGTTGGTCTTTTTTTGTTCCAAGCCCCCATCTGGGCAGGCCATGGTGTGTTCTCAGATGGAACGTGTGGTTCCTAGTAATCTGCTTAGCTGCACTGCAGTTAAAAATCTTCATTCCATGTTTGTGTAATTTATAATTTTAATGAGACCGTGGCTCTTGTGGGCTTTGAAATTTATTAAAACCTCTTTTGTGCACACGCTTTTGTTCCTGCTTGATGGACTTGGTGTGTTTTTGAAAGTGATGAGTTTTATTCATGGATATTAAAAATGAAGGGATTAACAATGACTGTATCACAGAACTCCTGAATTGATACTTACATTTATTTTGTAGAAATTTCTTCAGTATATAAAAAATGTAATCTAATATTTGTAATTATTTGATATACGGCTTTATTAATGTATATTCCCAGTTTTTTAGGGTTTTTTTCTGGGTTGTTTCTGTATCTATAAGCATTTTGGCAAATCAGTTTATGAAATGTATATATTTTTAATGTTTATCTGTGTGGTTTTTATTTTTATTATTGTTAGATATCCCGCAATGCCAGTCTGAATGTATAGATTGTGTTGGCATGAATTTGCAGGTAAGTAAATGCTTGCATGTATTATAACCTCTGTGTATCATTTCATAATGCATTCAGACAGAAGTACCATATTTCAGTGCATCGCATGGTTTACTCTTTGTTCATGAAGGCAACCATCTTTAAATCCTCTTTGGTCTGAATCCGCATTCATCCAACCAAAGACCATGCGGGTTATTGAGCTAACAAGGGGCTGGCTGCACTCCCCTAAACATGCATTAATAGGGTGCTGCTGGGAGCCAATAAGGACAATAACCATGAAAATCCAGCACACTCCCTTATCCACTAAACTGTGGCAGGCTTATGCAATGCATGATCATATAATGTAACTAAACTCCCATTGTTTTTTGCTTAGATTAGTTGTTTTTAGAAAACTAACAAAATCTGTCTGCACCAAAGTTGCTGTTTAGTGGATAAGGGAGTGCGCTGGATTTTCAAGGTTATTGATTTAATCTAGGTCTATAAACCCTGAGCGTATGTACAATTGACTGGAATCTCATATACTCTAGGATGATTTAGATGTTTTAATTTGTGCGTGGTCTTGGCTGATATATGTAGCGTTTCTGACCAAAGAAGAGTTAGATTGGCACCATCACTGAGCAAGGATAGGGGATATTTACCTAAAATGTATGCATTACAATAACACACAGTGAATATAATACATATCCTGTATGTCCGTAAACTATGACCGCGTAGGTCATCAACAAGTCAGAAGTCTTTAATGGCCCTTTTAACCAAATATCTTGAAATGATCAGTTAAGCATATCTTAAAATAAATCTTTCAACACGCTCTATATATGAAGCTTATCCACATGGCCCAGTGGTTAAACTAAACGTTCTGCGATACTTTGCCGGCCAATAGCACAAGAAATAAAATGTATAAATCTAGTAAAAAGCAGGCATGCTGCTAGGTTAAAAAAACACACCAGCCAGTCAAATGTGTTTAGGGCTAAAAAAAAACAAAAAAAAAACCCCAACATTTGGGACTGAACCCCCTTTTAGGCCAATTACACATCTAAAAGAGAGGTGTATTATTTGGCATTGTATAATGCTATTTAATAGTCAATAAGGCATTTGTGGTACAAACTGTATGGTAATTTTTTTTTTTTTAGGAGTCCAGTGTGAAGGCCATATTTTATTTATATATTGCATGCAAAGTGGTTTTGGTTGCATATTATTATTATTATTATTATATCATTTATAGAGCGCCGTCAAATTCCGCAGCGCTTTACAATGGGTGGACGAACAGACATGTAGTTGTAACCAGACAAGTTGGACACACAGGAACAGAGGGGTTGAGGGCCCTGCTCAATGAGCTTACATGCTAGAGAGCATATTCTAGATATGTAATGGTTACCTGCCTGCAGCCTTTAGAACTGCACGTGTGCATGCACGCACACACTGTAAGGTGATGCCCAACATGCATGTGTTCAGAGCATTACAAAGTGTAGCAAATGTTAGTTTGCAATGCGTAAACCGGGCTGTTCAGAGTATCCACTAGATATAACGAATACACATCTACTTCTACAAGATTCCTTCTATTCCAGATAGTCCTGTCAGCCAGAGAATGAGTCCATGTTGATTTCAGTGGTGACTCGTTTTGAGAGCTTAGCCAAATGATTCAATGATGACCAAATTAAACAAAGATTTAGGCTTTTTTTTTTTTTTTTGTCAATTCAAAACAATTGCTTCCTGGAAATATATATATATTACAAACGACACATAAGGCACAGCCCCAGTGAAAAAGATCATCTCAAAAAAATGTTAATTTGCCAAAAGTTGAATCCATCCAAATATTTTAATTTAAAAAATAAAATAAAACTTAAAGTGATATTTTATAGATTTGATGGTGCTTAGCAGAGAGCATGTATACAAACCATATTTGTTCTATGTCGACTAATAGCAAGTGTCTAATGACGTCTTAATTATCTGCACTGATGTGAAGAACTTAGTTTAGTCTTTCATGTAGCGCTTGGTCTGTGCATTTAATTTGTATTATTATTTATAAAGCTCCAACAGATTCTGCAGCGCTGCACAATGGGATTTCTGACTGACCAATTACAATGCTTCTTAATATTCAGACTCCTTCACTTTTAACGTTTCTTAAATGTTGCAGCCTTTTGCTACAATTATTTAAAGTAGATTTTTTTTTTAATTTTTTTAATTTTTTTTTTTTTTACATTAATCTACACTTACTACCTCAAAGCAAAAAAAGTTATTAAAGCGGCACTGTCATGGCCGAATCCCGTGTTTTTTTTTGTTTTTTTTTTAAACCGCCTCCACTACATCTAACTGACCCCCCTAGTCACCCCCAAATGTCCCTAAGCCCCCCATATTACCTATTTATTAATCTGTATTTTCTGCCCCGATCTTTAGGGCGCCGCCATCTTTGTGTGGGTAGGTGAAGTCCCTGTGGGACACGTCATCTGCCCACACTAGACAGCCTGTGAGATTCCTGCACATGCCCAGTGAAACACCTGGACATGCGAACGGGAATTTCATCCATTCATTCATCAGACAGACGAATGAATGAATAGAAAAAAACAGACGAACAAACTAACACTGTGTATCAGTGTTTGTTTGTTCTTCCGTTTGTTACAAGGAGGGAGCTACCGGCGCGCAGCTCCCTCCGTGTAATCTGTAATGACAGAATCGGCATGGAGCAGTGCTCCCCACCACTTCATAAACCCCCCCCAGGTCCCCCTCTCACTCTATGGGGGTCAATACGCTGTGTAAAATGACACCGAGCACTGTGATTGGATGGATTTGAAGCCACCCAATCAGAGTGCTCTGTGTCATTTTACACAGCGTGGGAAAATTCTTTGGAATTTTCCCACGCTCTGTAAAATGACAAAGAGCAATCTGATTGGCTTAAACCAACCAGTCAGTGTTCTTAGCCTAATTGCAGGGAGGGGCAAGGCTTTATAAGTCTGCGCGGAGCCCTCCATGGGTGAAGATGGTTTAATTTTTTTAGCGTCGATTTATTTATTTTTGCCTGGATTTTTTTTTTTTTTTCGCTCAGGTTTTTTTTTTTATTTTAAGTTCGACGGGTATGATGGCTTTTTATTTGGCCTTTTTTGGGGCTGAAAAATGAATATTTAAAAAAAAAAAAAAGACTCCAAATGGTAAGTTTAATTTTTGTTTACAGGTTAGTTATTTTATTCCCCCCCTCATTATTTTTAGGGTGAGTGGGGTAGGTAGGGGATAGTTTTATTTGGGTGGGGAGTGGTGACTAGGGGCTTGGGACCCCTAGTCACCTTGATTGGAGGGGGGGGGGGGGATTTTATTTAGGGCCCCCACCTGCCGCTCAGGGGTGGGGGCTGAGGGGCGGACAGTAGGGCCCCCACCCACCGCTCGGGGGGGGAGGACGACAGTAGGTCCCCCCCCCCCTTATTGTTTTTCTAGGGCCCCCACCCGCCGCTCAGGGGTGGGGGCGGGGGGGAGGACAGTAGGTCCCCCACTTATTTTTTAGGGCCCCAGGCTGCTCACTGTTTAATAGACATGCCCCTACTCGCGGTATAGCGAGTAGGGGCTGAATTTACTAATACCAAGTAATCTTTAGTATTAGTAAATGTGGCTGAAAGACCAATTTAGGTCTTTCAGCCTTTTAGTAGATAGCTCCCTAATACTGTGGGAATTAGGGAGTTATCTACTAAGCGGCTGCAAGATGCAGCCACAGCACGAATAGGATCGGAGTTTCATTCATTCGAATGAAATTGCGATCCGAACAAAGTACCGAATTGCATCCTAACACGAATGGAGAAACAGTGCTCATTCTGTTAGACAGAATGCCGGCAAAACTGCCGAATTGCATCCTAAGTGACAGGACGTTCGGAAATACTGACAGGAAGCATCGTGGGAACAGGGAGGAAAGGTAAGAATTATGGGAAAATTGCTCTGACCAGCGGAAATGAAGCACACTTTGCTCCTCCGCTGGTCAGAGCTGGTCAAGCGGAGGAATCATTTGTCTTATGATTTTAAAGAAAACTAAAGAAGAAAAGAAGAACAGATCCTGAGAGAGGGGAGAAGAGGAAGAGATTGAGGAAAGGTAAGTTCGTCATGATAGTGCCGCTTTAAAAAGAAAAACCCTGAAATATGACATTGATATAAGTATTCAGATACTGCTTTGATACTTGAAATTCAGCTCAGATGGTCCTATTTCTAAGGATTATCGTTGAGATGTTTCTACACTTGGATTGGAGTCCACCTGTCTATATAAAGTCTCATATCTGTCCATGCAAAAAACAAGTCTTGAGTTCAAAGGAATTGCATGTAGAGTTCAGATATAGGATTGAGCTGAGGCAGCCTGAAATGAAGGATAAGATGGTCAATCTAGGGAAGTCCAGAGGTCTATGTGTGGAGATGGGAGATAATTGAGGAAGGACCACCATCACTGCAACACTCCACCAATCTGGCCTTTATGGTGGACTGGCCAGACCAAAGCCTCTCAAGATACATTGAAAGACACATGAAAACTCGCTTGGAATTTGCAAAAAAACATTTGAAGGACTCTCAGACTTAGAAACTTGACTGGATTGATAAAACAAAGATTGAACTGTTTGGCCTCCATTCAAAGCGTGATATCTGGAGTAAACCAGACACTGCTCATCACATGTGCAATACCATCCCGCAGTGAAGCATGGTCATGGTAGTTTGATGCTTCTGGTGGTGGTTTTCAGTTGCAGGGACTGGGAAGACTGGTCAGTGTTTAGGGACAGCTGGATGCAGCAAAATACAGAGAGATCCTCCATGCAAACCAGGTCCACAGTGCTCAGGACCCCAGACAAGGGCAAACATTCACCTTCCAACATGACATTGACCTCAAACACACTGCCAGGACAATGCAAGAGTGGCTTAGGTAGAACTCTGGATTATAACAGTCGAACATCTCTGGAGTGATAGGAAAGCTCCAGCACAAAGGTATCTCATTGAGGAGCTTCTGATTAGAGGGGGTGGAGTGGGGTTGCAAAGGCTGAAGACCGCAGATCTTACCCTGTTTTTTTTTTTTTTGTTTTTTTTTTTGTTTTTTTTTTTTTTAACCATATAGTCCCAAAAAAGCCTGCAGGACAAAAGGCATATCTTCAAAAGTTCTCCCCTCATTTAAAAAAAAAAATTAAAATTTGTAAAAACTTTTTTTTTTTCATTTTGTATTAATTTATTTTAAATCGTGGGTAAGTAATCTTCTGTAATCGTATATTGCAATTGGAAACTCCACCCCTCCAACCAAACAACTCAAAATCCTAGCCTCATTTTTGCAATTTTTTGCACTTTTTATTTATTTAGAATTGATTTCATTAACTGTCTGTGGATTACTAGTTTACCCAAACTACAGCTATTGAGATCTGTGCCCTTTTCCCCACAATGTCACTGAATGCTCAATACAGTTTTAAATCCCTGCATTGATTTCTTAATTTTATTATGCTCTTTGTTGTAATCCAAGATTAGTGCAAACAATGTGCCTTCTTTTGCTTCTAAATAATGATCCGCTCTGACTTAATTTTCCTTGTTGCATTTGGAGCTAGTTGTGTATAGATCATCCGTACGTGTAAGTGTAATTCTCGGGAGGACTGCCAATGAGGAAAGTAATGTGGGATTTATAAAGCGCAGGACTAATTTATGGGAGTCTGTTTTATTCGCGGTAGAAAGGCCAAGCTCTGTTAAGTCTGCACTGCATACTGCAGGTTAGTAGCATTCTATAGAAAGCCAAGCAATTGCATATGGATATTCCCCCGATATCATTCACTTGCTGTGTAATCTTATTATACAAAGTTCTAATCTTCACCTACAAAGAATGCCTCCGGGTCAGAATATAGTAATATCAAGGTTCTAAGGGTCATGTTTTGTGATCCTTGGCTTATTCTTCTAAGTAGATCTGGGATTTAAAGGGTATTCCCCAGACAGTCAGAGAGAGACAGCAAAGCCTGCTGCTTTTTTTTTCTCTTCCCTTTTTGGAAGAAGAGACCGATATGAGGTCCCTGGTAGGATTAAACTTGATTTGTAGCTGTTGGATTTCTTAACAGATGTATTATTGGACAGGGAATAAGGGGCCACCAGCACAGCGAAATTGGAACACGATTGGCATTATCAGGAAGTCGTCTGGCTGCTAAAACAGCAGCTGCATGTGGATTTGACGACGTTCAGGTGAAGTGCCTTCCAGTCATTTGGAAAGGATGGGATGAAAAGGAACCTCGGTGATAATTTTGATGTCGGCGAGATTTAGTACCACTGTAATGGGATTATCAGTAACACCTTCAGTGCAGAAAAAGCCACCTGGAGCTTTCACTGGCCGCAACTGAGAGCAAATCCGTTCCCATCTCTTGGATGTCATTCATGAGACTCTGAGCGATTTCTACCCTGCTAGCTGTGATTAATTTCATAAGCGCAAATCAGGTGATGGAGATACTGAATGTATTCATAGGCAAGCTTGGTCAGTGTCTGAGCCCATGGAAAGGGGAGTATTAAAAAAAAAAAAAGGCTCCAGTGCTTGCTGCACACTGCTAAACCAGCACTGAAAATGGGCTTTAGCCGTTTTATCTTCCTGGATTCTCTCGGATCTCGGAGGACTATAAAATCCTCGTGTAGTTTATTTTCACAGAACCTTGTATATGTGATCTTTGAATTTTTATAGCTTTATAATAATGCTTGCATGGCTCGTTGTGTATATATTTATTTTTGTTTTCATTTTCCTTCCGGGTGCTTTTAGTGCAACAAAGTTGTGTTCGCCGAGTGGTTAACTTTAAGACTTCAGTGCCATCCTTGTATGACTTATTAATGAAATGTGTGACATTTTATACAAGTGCCTTCATTCTAATTAAGTTGTATTTCTAAAATGTTGAATTCAGCTTTAAAATCAATTTGGAAGAAGAAAGTGATGTGTGTATTAGGGTTTCATTGCATACTACTGTTAGACCTCATTTGTGAGACAGAATGGTGTTTGTAACCCTCAAAGGGTTTCTGAAAGCTCCATAAACACTTCAGCTTGTTAAAGTGATTATGGTGCAAGGACCCTGTCTTTACTGGGCTGTACCCCCTGTTCCTCGCTGTAATCTATACCACCAAAATGCCAACACTACCCACATAGCCTTTCCTACTTGTGCCATTCTGTAAGTGTATGTACCAGCGAGGACACTGTGTGTACGCATACTGCTCCATTCTCTCCCTCTGATTGCACGGATTGCTGTGCATGCTCAGTGTGTCCTCAATACTTCTCTATGATCAGCGGGAAAATATACATTACCTGTGGAAGACCGTTTTATGACCGATGCACAGTACAATATCAACTAACAGAAACTCTATTTGTTTTTTTTATAATTCTTATAAGAAACATTCTTTAACCTAGAGTTTTTCTAAAGTTTATTTTTTGTGTGTGTGTGAATGCTACATGCAGGACACACAAGAGTATGATTTGTGAGCTCACCTATCCTGGCCTATCAGATCTGTAATTACAAAACTTGTTCATACTTCTATATGTAACAAGGCATATGGAGATCCAACAAGGAAGGGTTTATAAAGCTGGCCCAATATATTGATAAAAGTATATATAGATATTTCAGCATTTATTAAGTTTAATGGTTACACAAGGAATATAAAACTACTTCTTACTTTACACATTGAAGTATGGGTATTTCTCTGAAAATCCTTGGGGAACCTTAGACCATGATAAATCGCTCATCGTCCCTCTTTCTTTCCAGACACCCAGATAGCTATCTGTTATCTTTGCTCTGTTTTCCTTTTGTAAACATTGGCTTCCTATAAAATATAGAGCTCAATTTAAAATTCTGTTTCTTGCTTTCAAATCTCTACATAATGCTGCTCCCACCTATCTATCCTCCCTTATACACAAGTATGTCCCGTCTAGGCCCTTACGATCTGATGAAGACTTACATCTATCTTCTGTCCGTACTCCCACCTCTGATGCTCGCCTTCAAGACTTCTCGAGGGCTGCACCGTTCCTGTGGAACTCGCTACCCTCCTCCGTTAGATGCTCACCCAGTCTCCACTCCTTCAAAAAATCGTTAAAAACCCACTTCCTAAAAGTGTGTCAATTAAACTGCTAATAGCTCTGACTGATTCCTCTTCTGCAACTGTCACCAGTCTAATACTATCCTTACCTTTTTGTGTCATTTTACCCCATTCCCTCTAGCATGTAAGCTCATTGAGCAGGGCCCTCAACCCCTCTGTTCCTGTGTGTCCAACTTGTCTGGTTACAACTACATGTCTGTTCGTCCACCCATTGTAAAGCGCTGCGGAATTTGACGGCGCTCTATAAATAACATCATAATAATAATAATAACCCAAAATGAGCAGAGGAGGCTGACTTATGACATTATGCTTCCTTGGTTGAAGGGCAAAATGTTGCCCCCATCCATTCGATCACTAAAACCCTGGCACATAAAGCAATGCCGACCTACCCATTACAATAATGTCAAAACAGTAACGGCCATTTTGCTCTGCCGTCATGCCAGCTGATTTTTCCACATTCAGACTGCAGTTCACCTAAATCTCTAGTACGGTTTTGTTATCTAGAATGTAGTTCTCCTGCATCCTCGTCATTGCCTAACATCCATATTACCCATACAGTTGCTATCTGCGATCCCTCATCCCCATTTGCTTTCCCCATTAGACCGGCTCTCCTCCCCCCAAAAATCTATTCTTAACCCCATACATTTCCCCTCATTTCATACATTTAATCCCTAACATCCCTGTTCTTAATTCCATGCTACATACTGCTTGCCATCACATATATACATTGCCCTGTCCAATCAACAGAACCCCCTGCTCTTCACTACAATTATTTTTTTTTATTTTTATTTTTTTACAAGGTGTTGGTTCCATTTATACCACTGAGGATGTAATGCTGCTGATTAGGAGACTCATTAGTGGCTGAACATGCAAGAGGGTCTGCTTACTTAGAGTGTACACATAGATCATCCTAGAACATGCGTCCTCACAAATAACACAGTGACGGTCTGTCCTACGCAGATGCTGACAGTTTTTTGCCTTTACAACCAATTGCCACATAAAGTTTACATCGGCGCTAGTGATAGGCTCAGGATATCCGCTGATGCTTTCAGACCATCAGCCGCCAATTGCGTACACCCCAGGGGGACAACTTTGATGTTATACTGTTCGAAAACAGTTTAACTCTGTAAGTTACCATTTTTAAACAGGGCCTTCAGGTCCCATCATGAATTCATTGAGATGAAGGTGCAAATGGCATGAGCCTAAAGACCAGGGCCGGATTAACATAGGGGCTGATGGAGCTGCAGCTCCAGGCCCAGGCCCATGGAATAGGCCCATTTAAAAAAAAAAAAAAAACCATTTGTACTTTTTTTTTTTTTTACACACTTGTCTTAGGTTTGCCACCTGACTGGTATTTTAAGGCACAGCCAGTATTTGAGGCTGCCTGGCCATGCAGGTATTGCAGTAATTCCGGCAATACAAATGCAAATATTTTTCTCAGTATAAACAGAGATTACTCTGCAATACCAGCAACGGTCAGTAGGGGTCACTGTGTATGGAGAGAGGCAAGGATAGGAAGTTACAGCATATCCCTCCCTGCCTCTCTCTACTCACTGATCTGTGGGGGAGCAGCTACACAGCACATAGAGTCCAGACAGCAGCTCCCAGCCTGCAGAGACAGAATACAGCTCAGGGAAGCGAAGGAGGGGGGAAAGGCAGCAGGGAGACATGGGGACACTGAGACACTAGGAGACATGGGGACACTGAGAAACTTGGGGACACTGGGAAACATGGGGACATTGGGACACTAGGGGACACTGTGAGACATGGGGACACTGAGACATAGGTAGACACATTAGGACATGGAGACACTAGGGACACAGTGTCTCCATGTCTCCCAGTGTCCCCATGTCTCCCAGCCAGTGTCCATAGTGTCTAAGTGTCCCCTAGTCTCCCAGTGTCCCTTAGTCTCCCAGTGTCTGTGTCCCCATGTCTCCCAGTGTCCCCAAATTGCTGTGTCCCATGTCTCCCAGTCTCCACATGTCTCCCAGCCAGTGTCTCAGTGTCCCCATGTCTCCCAGTGTACCCAAATGTCTCAGTTTCCCCATGTCTCCCAGTGTCCCCATGTCTATGTCCACAAGTGCCCCCATGTCTCCAAGTGTCCCCAAGTGTATGTGTCCCCATGCCTCCCAGCCAGTGTCTCTAGTGTCTCAGTGGCTCCATGTCTCCCAGTGTCTGTGTTCCCATGTCTCTCAGTGTCCCTAGTGTCTTAGTTTCCCCAAATGTCTGTGTCCCCATGACTCTGTGTGCCTAGTGTCTGTGACCCCATTTCTCCCAGTGTCCCCAAATGTATGTGTCCACATGTCTCCCAGTGTCTCCATGTCTCCCAGTGTCCCCATGTCTCCCAGTGTCCTCGAGTATCTCAGTGCCCCCATGTCTCCCAGTGTCCCCAAATGTATGTGTCCACATGTCTCTCAGTGTCCCCGGGTCTCTCAGTCTTCCCATGTCTCACTGTGTCCCCATGTCTCTCAGTGTACCCTAGTATCCTAGTGACACAGGGCACACTGAGACATGGGGACACTGGGAGAAATGGGGACACAGACACTGGGAGACTAGGGGACTGGGTGACATGGGGACACTGACACTGTGATACATAGGGACACTGATGCCAGGCTGGCCTTCCAATTCTTTGGACAGACATGCCCCCTTTTTGGGCATGTTCGCCCCTTTTGGCAGTTCTGGTCACGTGATTCGCATCAGTGGCTCACTCTTTTACCCCGCCCATTCATTGACTTCCTGCTTCACCGGACACTGCTGTTAGGGGGTTTGGATTTACTTGAAAGATGAAAGCATAAATTAGATAAAGAGATTCGCATAGAGTATGTGTTTTCTTATAGCTGCATCCTGAGTTTCCCTCCAACACCAACTCCATCAGATACATGATGCTTAAGAGGTATGATTGTTTTAGTGTTTTTGGTCGATAAGATTCTGTAATTAGGCCCATCATAATTGTCAGTACCAGGCCCACCGGGCTCTTAATCTGGCCCTGCTAAAGACCCATTCTTCAACTGGAAAATTACCTCTCTGGACCATTCTTAATGATATAGTTTAACATTGACATATATTTTGCAAAACCGCTTAATTATGCTCTTCAAAGTGTCTAAGGGAGCTCCATTTCACTGGAGAAACAAGTGCCACTCCAGAAAACCACTTATGTGGGCAGTTGCCTCTGATGAATACGAGCCCCAAACACTGGAGACACACTGAAATACTAATGGGGCCCATTTTGAGTTCTGACCCAAAATAAACTACCGTACCATTGATGTTCTAAGCCATGTCCAGCCTTTCCCTCGACCGCATTGAGCGAAGAGGAATTCTCTTGGGCCTCACATCAAATCTAGTCAATGTATAGAAGTCATTCAACTTTAAATGTCCTTTTCTTAAAGTTGATATTTCAATTGTTTTGTAGATAGCTCCCTAATTTGGTATTCTTTAATATGGCAATCCCACATAAGGGAGTTATCTACTAAACACATACATGTGTGCATGCACAATCACAGATATATGCACGCACACTCACAGACCTAGCTCTGGGAGGGCTGGAGAGGATCGTCTCCCTAGTGTCTAGCAGTTGCTGCTGGACTGGGATCTCTGTTCTCTTCCTGCACAGGTCCCTGGTGCGCCCAGTACTGATGCCAATGTTCTGCAGGGCACACAATGGAGTTGTGAAGGAGGAGCAGTCCAGCAGCATGTGAAGGGCTTCCCTCACCTTCCAGCAACCCAGAATGTAACCAGACCGCATTGCTAGCAGTTCCGGGCCGCGTGCTGCCTGCTGGTTTGACACCCCTGTTCTATTCTTACATTGTTATAATGTCAATCTAACATGCTCGGATATCGTTATTTTATTTTTATTATGTATTCAAATTTGTGTTATTATTTGTCGTACAGTGCATTTCTACAATGTTTTAACAGGTTTGTGTTTTGTTTTTTTTCTTATCCGTGTTTGGTCGGTATGGCTACTTGTTGAACAGAAGCCGTAGTAGACGCATTGTTGCAGCATTTAAGAATTAATTAATTACAGATTTCTGTAGATTTCATACTTTCTCTATCTTAATGTAAAAATCGTACCAGGTCTGTATGGTGGCCGTATAAGATCTTATCTAGGATTTTTCAGATGACCATATCCTGAAAGTACAGATTGCTATTTAATCCGCACATACTGATTACAGTTGTGTCAAGTTGTTTCACCATGACCGTGACCCTTAATGTATTACAAGATCCCACCCCCTAACATTACCATGTTTTATGAGTAGACCATAATCGTCTTGTCAGTTTATTGGTTATATAAACCCTTACTTGTTGGAGGTGCTTCAGATTTAAACATTTCTGGTGGGCCTTTATTAACAGAATGGAATTAGTATTTAAATTGGGCTTTTATATAATTTTTTTTTTTTTTAATACCTTTTTTCCAAGCTCTTTTTTTTTTTTTTTTATATTTTTATTTCAATGCAGTATGTATTCCTTTACTTTCTTAGTATTTGATTGTAAATTTTAGATGGCAGACTTGTGCAATTTTATTTTATATATATATATATATATATATTTTTTTTTTTTTTCCCAATAATTACGATATGTGTTACCATGATATTATTTGAAATGTATCACGTTTTAAAGTGTCAGGTTTCATCTAGTGTAGTGGTTATGGTGCCAGTTGGTTGCAGGCAAAGTCCCGTTCTTGATCAAACCGTTTACCAACTGTTTGACCAAATCGTGGTTTCCCTGAGGTACCCACAGCCTGGCCCTTCCTACTGGAATTAGCAGTGAAGTGGTGGAGTATAAATTTAATCAATTTTTTAACTCCATTCATTGGTTGAGAGCAATAACGTCAGATGTTAAAATGTGAAAGTTATTGCTGATGCAGTTCTGGCAAGGGGGGGGCCTTGGGGACCCCCAATTGTGGTTAAACCACTTTGTTTTAGTTCCATTAAAAAATGAGAAATGACAACATAACCACCATTGGCATGAAGTATTTATGTCGCTGACCCTTTAAAATACAAGGAGTGAAATTGTTAGAAATATATCAACATGTTGACTTGTTCAGAATCCATCATTCACTTTTGACCATCTCCCCCACTATCGTTTTTTTGGATCTCATTGAATTAAATACCCAAAATAAACCACAGAAAGCTAATTCATTAACCAGCACTCTGAAAAAGTGTTTTTTGGTGTTTGCATGCAAGGCTTGACATTACTTGCTGGTGTCAAATCAGGAAAGGCATTTGTACATAAACGTACGTTCTAGACCAGGAAAGGCAACCTTTGGCACTACAAATGTTGTGGACAATCTTTCCTAAAATACTTTCACAGCCATAATGCTGGCAAAGCACCAGAGGACATGTACTAGTCCACAAATCCTAGAATGCCCAATGTTGCCTACTCATGTTTGAAACTGTCATTGCCTTTTACATGTCACGGGCCAAAATTCTGAAGGTGTTGCCAATCAGATTCTGACGTAGTGATCAAGGCTCAAAATTTTCTTCATATAAATTGTTTATATTCTTTATTATTACATGTCAGTTGGTTTGGATTCTCTTGATTTGTGTAGACCGCAAGATCTCCTAAATTTACTGCAACAATTATGATTTCTCCTTCTTTCAGTATCTTCATAAACCACGGCCATGCTTAGAAAAGTGGTTGGAAAAACCATTGGTTTCTTCGGATATGCGATTCAATATGGCTGCATAGCGCATTGTACATTCGAATACATCGGAGAAATAGTCATCGTAAGTGTTTTATAAGTGGATTTCTGATGCATTGTTGGGGGAAAAAAAAATCATAATAATGTGCTGGGTATGTCTTGAACTCTTCCATTCTGAGCTCTGGAGGAACGATGGTATGTAAAACAACTTGTCTGTTTGTTTTATAGGATAGTCTTCCCAATAAACATTGATCTAATGGAACAAAACAGAATATTAACTTCATAAGCAACACTTTCTACAGTGTCGTATTCTCACACAGACCTTATGAGCCACACTGTCTGCTGCATGTCTTATTATCCACACAATTCTACCACTCTCACATGCCTAACTAGCATCCCATATACACACACACACACACACACCACACTCTCATTATTCACAAATAAGTAGGCTGTCACATAAATACACATATATGGATAAACACTTGCCAATTACATTGAATTCCTTTAGCTGGTTTTGTAATTTCTGGCTTTGGGTTTCTTCTTACACTCACACATTGTATCCCTTCCTTATGGGGCTGTGTAGGAGTGGGTGGGTTCCCAGTAGCCTTACTTGTTTTAACCCACAGGGTCTAGTCAGGGGAAACTATATAGCCATTCAAAATGCTATTCTCAAAAATGTCAGCTGTATCTTGAAACCATGATTTAAAACCGTATTTCTAAAAATGTTTTTATTAATTTTTACTTTTCAGTGTTCTGGACCCTCTATGGAACCAACCATAAGGAATTATGATGTTTTACTTTGTGACAATTTGAGTCGACACCTTTATTCAATACATAAGTAAGTGACCCTCCGTTAATGATAGCGGCTGATTAAATAATAAAAGTTCACTGACAACAGACCTTACAGTAACACAAAATGAGTGACGGAGGTGTTAAGTTATCCTTACACACCAGCTATGGATTACATTTCCCAAAATACATTGTGGAAATACAGTTTGCAGTAGCCAGAGAACCAAAGGTATATCATTTCCCATATAGGTGTCGCTGAATTAAACAAAGCTGTATTTTGTTGCTTTCTTCATCGGTGCATGAAGCTCATAAAGGCAATACTCTTGTTTAGTAGTAGTTACCTCTGTAGTCATACTTGTATATCATCCATCGACATCCGGCAAACACCTATTATTTAGTAACACTGGCAGTATTTGACCGATAATTGGAGGAAAATGAGATACCCTTCCTTACGTCCTGATATCCTCCCCTTCCTATGTACTTTATAAGTGAGACTGTAGGAATGAATGTGCTCCGGGGATCTCAACTTAAAGGACCTTTCCATCTTCTGTAAATTCTAAAGGCATTCCTCTACATCCTACTGCTTATTCCTTTCCCTTCATGTTTTCATTTCCATTCTTCACTAAATTAAGAAAACAGTGAAGAGTGTTAAGGAAGAGTGGCACTCCAGTTTTACATCTATTCTAAAATAATCATTAACGTCAAGCATTAAGAAATTGCATTCTAGCCCATATCAAACTCTCTTGCAAGTTGTCTCTTTTCCATCCTTTTTGGACCGATACTGAAGATTCCAGAAGGAAAGGACTGTTTGTCTACAGTCTTTTTGCTCTAAGAGCTAGAAGCTATTCGGAGTAGAGGTTCCTGTCTCACTAGAGATCCTGCAGCTTACCCATACTGGAAATCCCTAGTAGGTCACTAACCAAGAGTCACTAACTCCTTTATCCTGACACAGACAGATCTCTAATCGTCTATCGCTCAACCATGAGAATGCAGTTAGAATAAAATAAAGACAGTGGAACAATTGGTTGCCATCTCACAATGAGGGATGGAATGTAGATACTTCCATATGAACTAGGCCAGATTTCCCATTGTACAGATTAGACACTTGCCTACATGTGCCTGTCATGTAGGGGGCACCTGTATTCAGCACTCATATTGTGCCTTTTTGGGGCTCAAGTGGGCTGGTGAGGGGTGGGATCAGTACCAGAAGTCTTAACCATAGAAACATAGAATGTGACGGCAGATAAGAACCATTCGGCCCATCTAGTCTGCCCAATTTTCTAAATACTTTCATTAGTCCCTGGCCTTATCTTATAGTTAGGATAGCCTTATGCCTATCCCACGCATGCTTAAACTCCTTTACTGTGTTAACCTATACCGCTTCAGCTGGAAGGCTTTTCCATGCATCCACTACCCTCTCCGTAAAGTAATACTTCCTGATATTTTTACCAGTGTCCTCAGTAGTCCAGTCAGCATTTTATGCTTTATAGGGTGTAAAACTCAATGCTCTCAATGTCTGTGTGTGCGGCTGGACCGGAAGTGGAAGGGATCACTTCCTATCAGCCTCTCACACAGGAAATGCCTTGCAGGAGGAGTAGGGACAGCACAGAGCGATGCACACGGTGTAACGGCTACTGAAGCCCAACAATCAATCACTGGACTATAGACACCATGGGGGATGAGTACTTAGCAAACAATCTTTCAAACTCCACGTGCCCTAAACACCCCTTTTCCCTTACCCTTAATTTAATCTCTCCCAAAACCTAAACTAACTCTTTCCTTAGTCCCACAGGTCTTCACCTGAAAAAAATATATATACATATAGATAAAATAACCCTACACTGCCTGGCCAAAAGAAAAGTCGCCACCAATAAAAGGTAGCACACTCTAATATTTTGTTGGACCGCCTTTAGCTTTGATTAAGGCATGCATTCGATGTGGCATTGTTTCAATAAGCTTCTGCAATGTCGCAAGATTTATTTCCATCCAGTGTTGCATTCATTTTTTCACCAAGATCTTGTATTGATGATGGGAGAGTCGGACCACTGCGCAAAGCCTTCTCCAGCACATCCCACAGATTCTCAATGGGGTTAAGGTCTGGCCTCTGTGGTGGCCAATCCATGTGTGAAAATGATGTCTCATGCTCCCTGAGCCACTCTTTCACAATTTGAGCCTGATACATCCAGGCATTGTCATCTTGGAATATGCCGTGCCATCAGGGAAGAAAAAATCCATTGATGGAATAACCTGGTCATTCAGTATATTCAGGTAGTCGGCTGGCCTCATTCTTTGGGCACATAATGTTGCTGAACCTAGACCTGACCAACTGCAGCAACCAATCATAGCACTGCCCCCACAGGCTTGTACAGTAGGCACTAGGCATGATGGGTGCATCACTTCATGTGCCTCTCTTCTTACCCCGATGCGCCCATCACTGGTGGTTCCCCACTACCCTTACAGTTTTTAATAATGCATTTGATGGTTCTTATCCCAATTTTAGTAGTTTCTGCAATCTCCTTAGATGTTTTCTCTGCTTGATTCATGCCATTGATTTCTTCTCAAACAGACCAAGATCTTTTCCACGACTATGGGATGTGTCTTTCGACATGGTTGTTGAATAACTTGTTGCCAGCTGAAAGATAATTGCCTGTGCAGTATCCATGCAATAGGAGGCTCTTTTGCCTACTTGCTTAGTTAAATCCAGGTGGTGACTTTTTTTTTTGGCCAGGCTGTGTGTGTGTGTGTGTGTGTATGCACAGTGTGTGTATCTGTGTATGTATGTGTATAATCTTAACCTCAGGTTTAACATTTCTTAAACACTAAGCAATCTATGTAGCCCAGCTCTTAAAATCCAGTCATGTAGTGCAGCGCTTGAATGTGAATAAACATCAGTTATACAAATTTTAAGTGTCCGTGAATACAGTGCATATAATGAAACAATAGAAGGTTTAAAGGGACACTATAATCATCCGTACATCTACAGCTCAATGTAGTTGTTCTGGTTTCTATAGCTTGTCCCTGCAAGCATTTTATAGAGAAGGCGGTGTTTACTGCCTATTAATACCTCTGGCAGTCACTGAAATGGCCACTAGAGGTGCTTCAAGTGTCAGTGCTGCACAATACTTCCACGCTCACCGTGAATGGTGCTGAAATATCCCCATAAAGATGCATGCGCGGTAGCCTCCGCTCCTATTGGGAAACATTGATTGACTGAGATCATCACTTCTGATGATGTCAACCAGGAAGGCACAGCCAGCAACAGCAGACTGTAATAAAGGTACGATTTTACTATATTTAAAGGAGGCTAGATAGTGTTTTTAACAATACAGGGTCAACGATACATGTTTGTGTTCCTGACCCTATAGTGTTCCTTTAATAATCAGTGTAGTGAAAATAAATGCAAAAAAAACATCCAATTCAGTATAAAATATTATTTCTCCCTAATATTTGATGTCCCTTTTAAAGTGCCACAACAAACAACATAAATCCATGAAGTGCTATAATACTGAGCAGCTATGAGGCATTCACAAAGATTGTAACCTCAAAAATGACGTACAATAGTGCAGATAGTATAATAAGACATGTATGTACAATTAAGCCCCCCAAAAAAACCTTCCCACCCACATGAAGCAGAGCCAAAGAGTCGGCTCTATTTATTTCCGCCTGGGAGCCATTCAGGGTTACGCTCCATCCGTCTTGGGGTAATGATGGTGTATTCCTCTGTAATAAAATTGAATAGAAGTTATATAGTACGGTGTGTTTATACATCTCCTATGACATAAAGATTAAAAAGTAATGCATGATCCAGAGCCTCCGATTTTGGGCTGTATTTCAGTTAGTATTTTGTGAAGGGAGACATCCCCCCAAATGATGTAGTAGGATGAAGGCAATTACTCCAGTGTTGGATGAAAACATATTTTAACATTTATTATATCAATAAAATTACAACATATTGATTTAATAAGTCAAACCTATTGTTTAAAATGTTTTTATATCCAATGCTGGAGTATTGACTTCATCCTACTATATTATTTTGAGGGACATCTTCCATCACAAAAGAGCAATGTAGACATGTATGCCGTTCAGCATTTAATTCCCTCAGTGGTGGCCTGTCCTTAGTGTGACTTGTCTTCAGACTGGTTATCTTAAGTCTTGCCTTTGTCTCTGTATCACAAAGAAGCGTGACTTTTTATTAATATGAGAGCGTGCGCTGTGGGCATCACACATTGTACTTTTTTATCTCCAGCCTATACCTATCGTGTGGCTTTTTCACAGAAGTAAAAAAAACTAAACTGGATATGCCAACACGCTGTCGTTTGTTTAAGTTAAACAAGAGGCCCGCACCATTCTTCTTCCATATTTTCAATTGGCAATCTTCTCTTAATATTTGTTTTTCCCTTTAATCTTCATCTGCCCGTGGCAGCTGGTACTCTGTATCCTAGGCTAGAAGATGGGGGTTTCAGTCCCAACAGAGCTGACACTGCTACCGTTGGCGTTCTGTCTTTTTTTTTTTTTGTTCCTGCATCATTGGAGCAGCGCTCGTGCTAGTTTAAGCTTTGGCATGTAATCAGAATAACAGGTGCAGATCTATTTTTATTTATTTATTTTTCCTTTTTCTATGAGTTCCAACTTTATCCTGAATTTGTCCTCAACTTATCCTAAGGTCTGCATATGTTTCACGACCATGCTACATCCAATGTTTGTTTTAAAATGCGTCATGTTCTGTATGCTTACGTCTGTTTCTTAGGGGAGATATCATAATTGCAAAAAGCCCAAACAGGCCAGAAATCAACATCTGTAAAAGGGTAATTGGATTGGAAGGTGACAAAATATGTACCAGCAGCCCATCAGACCTCATCAAGAGACACAGTTATGTAAGTACTACTCCATGTTTGTGTTCTTGCACTCTGCACTTCACTAATTTAATTCTGAGCCCCGTCTGCTTTTTTACAAACAGACTTCCTTTTTGGGCCTTCTATCCTTAAAGGTACACTGTAGGCATCCAGACAACTTTAGCCCATTTGAAGTGGTCTGGGTGACAACTCCCATCACCCTTAACCCTACAAGTGTCTACCAGACCGCCACTAGAGGGACTTCCGGCTTCTTAGACTACTTGGTCTATGCATGAAAACATCCAGCGTCGCTGGAATCCCCATAGGAAAGCACTGAATAATGCTTTCCTATGGGATGATCTAATGCTGGCGCGGCAAGTGTCGCACATGCATGTTAGGTCTCCCCTGCCAGCGCAGAGGGACATCGGTGCTGGATTCAGGCAAGTCACTGAAAGTGTTTTAACACCTTCAGCGATGTGGGATGGGGGGGGGAGCTACATTTATGTCTTGGAATTGTGTAGCAGTTATTCTATAGGAAAATTGCCATTTGATTTATTTGAGTAAAAACAGAACATAAAGAGGAAAAATACCAAGTGAATAGGAAGAAAAGAAAACGGAATAGGCGCTCACTACAGTATGATACAGGGTAGAACTGGGCTGCAGTAACTAGTACAAGGATTCCCAAACCTTGTGGATAATAGAATGTAGAAGAAAGGAGAAAGAAAACGCACCCAAGGGTTATGTACAAAACTTGATACGTACACAGGTCTCAGAGTTATATACGCAATAGACCTCAAATAAAACAGAAGAAACCATAATGGTGCAATAAAGTATATACAGTGAGTGATGTGTGATCTTATGTGATTACACTCACATTTAATTGAGCTATCTCAGAGCTCAACTGTTTCAGCGCATGGACAGAACAATCCCCGTCTAAGGATATATGGTGATATAGGCGTCCCAAATGGAGTGCGGTATGTAGAACATATATAGGGATAAATAAAAAAATCTAAAAAAGGTGATTCAATGGTGAGATAAATATTTGTGAATGTGAAATAAGGTAGATAATGTAATGTAGTCACATTTACCAGAGCAGGACTTGCTCTGGTATATACCGCGTTGGTGGTATAATCCCCACCTAGGAATATGATGATGCCAGGAAGTATTGGATGGAAAAATAAAAGTGTAAATATAAATGTAAAAAACACTATTTATAGACCATATAAAATGTTACATTATTACCGTATATACTCGAGTATAAGCCGAGTTTTTCAGCACATTTTTTGTGCTGAAAAACCGGAACTCGGCTTATACTCGAGTCAATAGTCCGTATTATGGCAATTTGCATTGCCATAATACAGACTGGGGGGAGAGGGGGCTGGCAGAGCTGTAACTTACCTGTCCTGCAGCTCCTGTCAGCTCCCTCCTCCTCCGCGCCGTCCGTTCAGCACCTCGGTCAGCTCCCACTGTAAATCTCGCGAGAGCCGCGGCTCTCGCGAGACTTACAGTGTGAGCTGACAGAAGAGCTGCACGGACGGCGCGGAGGAGGAGGAAGCTGACAGGAGCTGCAGGAAAGGTAAGTTACAGCTCTGCCAGCCCCCTCTCCCCCCCCACTGAACTGCCAATGCTGGACCACCAGGGAGTAAGAGCCCCCCTCCCTGGCCAGCTAGCAAGCAAGGAGGGGGGACGAAAATAATACTACAAATATTATAAAAAAAAATATTATTATTATTAAAAGTATTACTAATAATAATAATGAAAAATTATTAAAAAAATAATAAAAAAAAATAATTAAAAAAAAGTTAATATAACAAAAAAATAATTAGTATTAAAATAATAAAAATGCCCACCCCCACCAAGCCTCTGCATCACACACACACACACACTGCACTCATACACACACACTGCACTCATACACACACACTGCACTCATACACACACACACTGCACTCATACACACACACACTGCACTCATACACACACACACACTGCACTCATACACACACACACACTGCACTCATACACACACACACACTGCACTCATACACACACACACTGCACTCATACACACACACTGCACTCATACACACACACTGCACTCATACATACACACTGCACTCATACACACACACACACACACTGCACTCATACACACACGCACACTGCACTCATACACACACACTGCACTCATACACACACACTGCACTCATACACACACACACACTGCACTCATACACACACACACACACACACTGCACTCATACACACACTGCACTCATACACACACACACACACTGCACTCATACACACACACACACACTGCACTCATACACACACACACTGCACTCATACACACACACACACTGCACTCATACACACACACACACACTGCACTCATACACACACACACACACTGCACTCATACACACACACACACTGCACTCATACACACACACACACTGCACTCATACACACACACACACTGCACTCATACACACACACACACTGCACTCATACACACACACACACTGCACTCATACACACACACACACTGCACTCATACACACACACACACTGCACTCATACACACACATACACACACACACTGCACACACACACACTGCACACACTGCACTCCTACACACACACTGCACTCCTACACACACACTGCACTCCTACACACACACACACTGCACTCATACACACACACACTGCAAATAAATATTCAATTAATATAATTTTTTTAGGATCTAATTTTATTTAGAGATTTACCAGTAGCTGCTGCATTTCCCACCCTAGTCTTATACTCTAATCAATAAGTTTTCCCAGTTTTTTGGGGTAAAATTAGGGGCCTCGGCTTATATTCGGGTCGGCTTATACTCGAGTATATACGGTATATAAGTACTTTACATTGATTACCTGCATGATCTTTGACAGTCAAGTAGTTCATCAGACTAGAGAAAGGAGTAAGCCAGGATAGTCATTGGAAAGATGTATTTAATTAAAGAGACACTGTAGGCACTACAGCCTGCTGTGGTAGTTATGGTGCCAATAGTTCCTTGGCACTTTCTCTGGGTAGGTTATCAAACAATTTAAAAAAAAAAAGGTTTGACTGCTAGGCTGCGTCATCCTGGGTGCCCGCAGCTGCACTACATGCTTATCCTGCAAAGAAAATCTGGTTTGCTCCACTTGACTCATGGGAGACATCCAGCTAGTTCTGTATGGTAGGAGAACGTGGAGGCTGCGTCTGTGTACCCCGGGATCGCATGTGAGTTATCAAACCGTTTGACAAATTTCTCTGGTTGCACATCAGGGCACTCCTCACACCATATTACAAAATATTGCACACAGGCTATAGTACATATAACTTTATTTATTTTTAAATCCTAATAAATGTGGGAACCTGGAGTGACCGTTTAATGTAACCGTACACATTTCAGCAGCAAACAAGCAAAAGTCTGACAGCGAGTAACAGGTTGCTTTACCTGTAGAACCGTATGTGATAAAGAACTAGGATACATCCATTTCTCAGCAACGCTGCTACTAATCAATGGCAGGGAGCCCTTAATGTGTTTGTCTCGTGTGTGGAGAGGTGTGCAAAGCTGTTTACTTTCCCTGTAAAGTGATGGCGTCCCCTCTGCTGGGATCCTTAAGTCCTTCTGCAACGTCTAGAGAGAACCCAATTCTAAAGATAAATGACTCCATTATTTACACTTCAGAATTGGCCTTCAATGTGCAGAGTGGCTCACAGAAAGGAGATCTGAAGGTGGGTAAACCCCATGTATAGAACTGACCATATTTGGAGAGTGCTTTGCTTCAATTTAAAATTAATTGTTCTAAACCGATATGAAACCTGTTCAACCTAATTTCTATTACCTAGGTCCGTGATAACAAGTGTTGTTACTGTAGAAAATTCTGAACTACACTCCCCACAACACTCAGCCCCCCCCCCCCCCCCTTTAGCCTAACTGGGCATCATGGGAGAGTTTGTTTGCTGTGCCACTGCTAGGCATCACTGACCTACATTAATAATGCTATTGAACAGGCGCTCAGTGGGAATACTGATCCAACCGTTAGACCGGAGAGGACAGATCTATCGAACTTTAGTTATTGATTCTTCCAAGGGAGAAAAATTGGCTACGAGCCGTAGACATCTTATCATGTGACTTTACAAATAACATGCTGTGAACCCAATCAAACTTGTACCAAGTTCTAATGAATTGTACCTGTCATCTGATGCCGTCAACTCTTTCATCATTTTTCAGTTTCATCAAGAAAGGCAACACCTGTGGTTTATTCACAAAAGCTCCTTTTTTGTGAAACAAGACACCCGCAGGCTACGAAGCAATTACATTTGTTGCTTGTTCAAAAGTGGGAAGTATTTAAATAGACCTCAGTAGGGATAGCTGGGAACGAAAGATTGACTTCTTTTATATTAGGCAGATTATGTTGTTTTTTTTTTTCCCACTACCTATTTCTCGTCTACACCTTTTGCGAAAAACCACAAAACACAAACCTTTTTTCTTTTTGGCATGGAAGAGCTGAAATTATACATAAATTAGAGCCCAACCCTGAACCAATGGGGCGAGCACATCAAACCACTACCTTTTTGCTGATCTGTCATCTTATAGGAATTTTAATCATTTTTAGGGTTTTCTAGAAACTTTATAGTACTGTCAAAGGGACACTCTAAGCGGTATTTCTTCAGAATTAGTGCACACAGCTTTACAAGTCAATCCTGGTCACTTCCAGGAGCTGTGCTGTTAGTGCTTACAACACAGCTTCCGCAAGGGACCGACCTGAATGTGGTCACACCCTCCCAGTGATTCTAACTCGGTCGGTCGAGACTTCACCTAATTTTTTTTAATAAGCGCCAACAAATTCTGCAGCGCTTAGAGGGTGGGCAGGGAGTGTAGCCAGATAAAGGAAGAAAAAAAAAAACAAACAGGAAAATGGTGAGGACTTAAGTAACTTTTACCATTACCATTGAATAAAACATTGGAAATCAACTAAAACTTCAGTATTTTTTTTTTTATTTTTTTTAATGAAATGCTCCATATTTTTATTTTTTTATTTTTAAATGCAAATTAAATATTTTGCTAATGTTCACATAATCCAGTTCTCACAAGCCACGGTCAGGGCAAACATGGCAATTCATGAGAAGAAATATAAACATTGCGTCTATGCTGACTGCCAGGTGGACAGAGTTTATAACGGCGATTGACAGGGAACTCAGACAGACGACCAGTTGCAGGATAAAGTGATGTGGATTTCTATATTTTAAATTGTATTTTAAACCATTTACAAATCCATATATATGAAATATACTGATACTTAAAAATCCTTGATGGGACGGGGCCTGCTAGCTGACCAAGATGGTCGCATGTTGCTGGAGTTCCTCAGGGAAACCCTTTTTACCAAGTCTAATCCTGGACAGTAGCATCATATTTTCAGCACACATACATACAAAAGGTGGAGTTTCAGAGTAATATTTCAGCAGATATTCCTCCTATGACTCGAATGGTATGCGCCTTTGGACTATTTCAGGATGTCCAAATCCTTCTTTTCCAAAATGATGTATGTTTTCCTTCTCCCTCTTGGCCGGCTCCACAGTGTATAAATGCCAGGTAAGAGATTTCTGTAGGAAAAGGTGCTTTATTAATCCAAATAAAAATTCAAAACTAAAAACAAAATCATACCAGAACAATATCTAGATAAACTGTATAGTTTGTAACAGTGTCCAAAACGCGTTTCGCCTTATAGAACAGGCTTCCTCAGTTGGCTGTCATGTAATCAGTTTGGTATTCCTCGCTTTAAATAGCCCGCTCATTCATTCGGATTCTGGTGTTCATTTCCGGGTTGCGTCTAATGGAACACAACGTGCGTTCCAGCGTTATTTTTCCTCATTCCACTTCTGGGTATGACGTTTCCGGTCGGCTCTTTTAGTCAAATCTGGAAACTTTATTAATATTTAACAGTCCAATCATATCTATGAAGCGTATTAATCAATTTGTACCCTATTTTTGATAATAGGAATAAAGATTGATACCTTAAATGCTTGATTTGAAGTTTCATAGCCTTCCATATATTTATGTAGTTGTGTATAAGTCCTATTACTAAAACAAGATAATTAAAATATTTAAAAGGGCACATACATGTTTACATAATGGCATTCTTTAAATGGATGCATATTTTCAATGGTATAAATTTGCACACACAAAGATATATACAATTAGATAAATATCAATAAAATTAATAACTAGATTGTTTCAGAGGATAGAAGAACACTATAAAGTTAATCTATTCTGATGTGTATACAAGTGTCCTAAAATAAACTCTATTAAAACATCATAGATGATATAAAAAAGATTTAATTCATAAAATGACATAACTCAAAATGCTTGTTTAGTCCCTGCGGCATCATAGTATTAAAATAAAAATAAAAAATTCATTTCTTCCATCCCTATTTTTTTTCATATCTCCTCCCCTCCAATCTTTTTGAACAAGTTTGATGGCACTAAACATCCCTTCAGGGTTTTGGTTGTGAGCTGTTTTAAAATAGTTTGAGACGCTATGTGCCTCTAATCCATTTTTTATATTTCTTGTGTGTTCTGCTATCCTTGTGTTCAGGCACCGGATTGTTCTGCCTACATATAGGAGATTGCATGGACATTTTAGAATCTAAATTACTCCTTTGGAATAGCACGTTAAGTGATCTTTAATTTCACATTTTTGATTTATAATAGGTTCCATATCTATTATGTGCCTTTTTTTATTTTTAGTGTTCCTACAAGCCAGGCATTGCCCACATCCATAAAAACCTTTGCTCATACTTAAATTATTAACTCGTGTTATTCCTTTATCGCTACTTTGTACTAAGGTGTTTTTAAGGGTTTTAGCTCCTCTATAAATTATTTTAGGTTTTTCCGGTAAAATAGTTTTAAGAATTGGGTCGTCTTGTAAAATGTGCCAATGCTTATATATAATTTTATTTACTTTTCTATTATTCCCATTAAAACTGCAGATAAACGGGATCCTACTATTGCCCCATTTATGGTCTTTCTTTTTCTCTTTATAAGTTAGTAGTTTTTCTCTTGGTATTTTAAAAACACTCTCTAAAGCTGTCTGGAGTTTAGTTTCTTCATATCCCTTTTGTAAGAATGGAGTCTTAATCCTACTTGCTTGTGTTATATAGCCTTGATCGTTAGAGCAGTTTCGTCTAATTCTTACGAATTGACCTCTAGGGGCATTTGAAACCAAGGAGTCTGATGGCAGCTTTCTTTCCCAATAGTAGGATCCCGGGCAATAGTAGGATCCCGTTTATCTGCAGTTTTAATGGGAATAATAGAAAAGTAAATAAAATTATATATAATCATTGGCACATTTTACAAGACGACCCAATTCTTAAAACTATTTTACCGGAAAAACCTGAAATAATTTATAGAGGAGCTAAAACCCTTAAAAACACCTTAGTACAAAGTAGCGATAAAGGAATAACACGAGTTAATAATTTAAGTATGAGCAAAGGTTTTTATGGATGTGGGCAATGCCTGGCTTGTAGGAACACTAAAAATAAAAAAAGGCACATAATAGATATGGAACCTTTTATAAATCAAAAATGTGAAATTAAAGATCATTTAACGTGCTATTCCAAAGGAGTAATTTAGATTCTAAAATGTCCATGCAATCTCCTATATGTAGGCAGAACAATCCGGTGCCTGAACACAAGGATAGCAGTTTTCTATCCATTCACCTCCATTTTGTGTGCATATTTTGTTATATTTTCAGCACAACCTGCATATTGCTACCCCATAGTGTTTTGGCCTGCTTTGGCTTGGCTTCCGTAGACACAGCACACTGCAGAGCTTTTTGCGGCCTGCAGACGTACTCAAGGCGGGGGAGGCGGCCGATCCTCTGCCTGAGTTTGAAAATAGTCCATTCTTGGACCCGGTTCTCCTCCCACCCTGGCCCGACTGGTGTTATCCCGGTGCCCATTGGCACACTATCATGGCCTACTATGAGCAGCACCCACAGCGACTCAAGAGGTGGCCTACAGCTTAAGATGGTTGTCTCACTGCAGCCTAATGCTTCACAGACCATACCAGAGCCATCCCACTATGATGACACATTTCTGCATGCCTTTGACAGGCTGTGCGCCCAATTCTGGGCAAAGCTGAGTGCTCACCACTCCTCCTTCCAGCCAGGGCAGAGTCTCCAGGATCCAACCTGCGGGCCAACACCCCGTGAAGGGGCTTCGCCCAGGCAAGCATAGCCGGACATCGCAGCCGAAGCTAGGTGGTGAGGAGAGGAAAGCAGGGGCTGCGGCTGATGCGGGCTTGTGGCATACCGCTTGTTAAACCCTGCTGCTATGTCCCGGCTCAGCACATCAGAGGAGGTTCACTTTAAAAATGCGCACCGCATTGTCTGAGGGTCCCCGTTCAGCGAGGCATACTGTGTGCATCGGGGAGGTCAGGGAGTCCTGTTCGGGCAGATGATCATTGTTTGACTCATGGAGGCACAAAGCTAGCCCACATCACCAGAGGTGCAAAGGACTCTCTCGAATCCCTATGGCATTAGCCTCACATAGACGGGCATCGGCTGGGCAGGCCCAGTGAAACACTGTGACTATGATTATTTCTTGTTTGGGCAAAAGGCTATCATTGTGTCGGCCTAAAGCTTATTTTCATTATTGTTCTATTGCAGTCAGCACCCAATCGCTATATTTAATTTGTTTCTGTTACTTCTTATGTACTCGCTCTTATTGTGTCCTAATTGGTAATCTGCAATATTTGAATCTATTCATCCAGTGGTTTTACCTCCTGAAACTACCCACACTTCTATATTACAGTTCTTCTTCTTCTCTCTTACCTAATAGAACTGTGCTCCAGACATCTGTTTTCTACTTTTAATATAAAAAGTGCAGTAATCTAGACATTTTAGGTTGCCACCATATCTTTTTTGGAATATATAATATTTTGCAATGTTACATTATGCACTACAAAAAATAAAGAATGGAAAAAAAATAATCCTGGACATTGACCGTTCCCCCTCAGTTTACTTTCTAGAGATACATTTTAGCCAATATCTTTAAAAATGTCTTGTTAAACTGTTAATAGGTCTTGGTATTTAGAGAAGTGTTTTTGTAACTCCTACAACCAGACACTTCCCCATGCATTACAGAAGCATCCCAGAGCTCCTAAACTCCTACATTATTATTTCAGTGGGAATACTAAAGGCAAGTATATCTTTGTGAATTATTAAAAGTGTGCTATAAGTAAAACTTGTATACCATGGCTCGACAAATCCCAGTCACCTTGGTGACTAGGAAATGCGTGTGTGTGTGTCTGTTTAGGTGACCTGTCCCCTCCAATTGCATAGGAAAGGTGTTTTAACGTGCCTTTTTTTTGCCACACCGTCCTGGCCCCGCCTCCATGACTGAAATCAGTCTTGACGATCTCAGCCAATCCAACGCTTCTCCATAGGAAAGCTGAATCAATGCATCCCTAAGGGGATTGTTAACATAGGCGTTGCACACTGTGCAGCACTGACCAAAGAAGCACCTCTAAAGGCCGTCTGAGGGACTGTCACTAGAAGTGTTGCTAAGCAGCAATGTAAACACTGTATATTCTCTAAAAAGACAGTGTTTACATTGAAAAGCAAAGCGTGCAGGGACAGGCTATAGACTTTAGAACAACTACAACATGCTGTATTGGTTCTGGTGACGTTCGTGTCCCTTTAAGAATTATATTTTTTTATGTTGAATAACCTGGTTCCTAACTTTTTTTTAGATGGCTCCTAGATTTCAAGCAAAGTTGTCAAGCCCTATTATATACAGTAGTGGAGCTCTATGAAAACTATACGCCTAAATAAAAGCGAATTCTCACTCTTGCAAAATATGGTTAAATAAAGAAGTACACCGGGAAATATAAAGAAATATATAGTGCAGATGTTATTGCTGGGGTAATTTAACAACATTATCAATGACATTATCCCAGCAAATAGTATCTGCACTATATATTTCTTTCTCTTTATTTTCCCGTCATAGTGGTGTAGATCTTTATCGACGCATACATTGCAAGCGTGAGAATGTTTTTATTTGTGTATGGTTTTTATAGCGCTCCACTACTGTATTTAAATTTTGCTTGTATCATGCTTTTAATACATTTTTTTTTGTGGAGGGCATTTCTAAAGTCGGCAACTTTTTTTTTTTTTTTTTTTTTCTTCTCTGTCCCAATCATTACTTATGACCACAATCAAAATTCAAGAGCATATCTTATGTGCAAGGGATTCATCATGACCGTCTGTTCTATAGTGGAAGATTTCTAATTTTAAACTTTTTTTCTTTTTTTTTTTTTCTTTATGCATCTTATGGAGGCCTTGACCACAGATTTGGGTATACTTTAATGTTTAAATGATGATGTAGATTTCCCAAAAGAAAAGTCTACATAGCTGTCAGTATCCGCAAAGCTAGGGAGCGAGTCAGGACCTTCTGCAACTGGGCTTCCTGGTATACACTGGTGCTAACTCGAGGAACCTGCGTGTTTAACAGTAGGAGAGGAGAGGTTGGGTGCTAACTGTTGGCAAGGAGAGCCTCTGGAACAGAGTTTAGGTGCCAAAAAGAGACTCCACCTCATCCTGATCCAAACCTCAAGACCTCCACTAACTACTCCATGTACAAGATTCTCTAATGCACATGAAACTCCAAGAAATTAAAATGCACATTATTCAAGCAAAGCCTGAGAATAAGGATTATCTAAATGCATTTGTGGCTGTATGCTATGGACCACTTATTATTCCATTCCCTGGGAACAACTTTAACAGGTTTATAATATACTATTGGACCTTTTTCTGGTCTTCTGTGATTTGTTGGTATGTGTCTGTCTGCAGAGACTTGCTAATAATGAACATTGTGTCATCATTTTAGGTAGCAAGGCCAGGTCCCTTACTTAACCTCTGCTCGTTATAGAGCCCTAACATGTTTTACATGATCTTTTCCATACGATGTACGCTGTGTGGACCTGCTGGTTGACATACGTGCTCAGCCTGTAAATGCTTCATGGCAGACTCCGTGTTTCTCTATTAAGGGCAGCAGCCATACCCCTCTCGACTGGAAATTGAGGACATTTTTTTTGTATTCTATATTTCTCTTATCATATGTTCATTCTAGAATGTTTTTTTTGTTTTTGTTTTTTTCTTTGGACGCCCTCTTTTTCTGTTTTTGTTACAGTGGGTTTGCATGGGCTTCTTCTGCGTTTGTCTTCTACCACCCCACCCTTAGCGGATCTTGTTAGCATGAAGATTATGAGGGCCCAAATTTTCACTCACCAAAGGCTAGTGGAAAGTGGAAAGTTTGAGCTCTGATTCTAGGGCAAAGTCCCAAAAATGGAGAAATCCACAAGGAATATTTAATGTCTTTCCATTGTGAGATCTTTACGTTTAGAACTTCACCACAACGTATAAGGTAAATGTAGAGAAGAGAACCATAAAAGGGGACCAAATGCACTAGTGAAATTGTGTGTCTCATGGTGTTCATTGCAGAAAGAAAGCTACCTCTGTTAGTGGTAACCTGTGACCCTTCAGTCGGTCATTGACATACCTTCCGAGGTATGGTTTATAAATTAATTTAATAGATGAGATCCTCTCCATTTGGGGGTCATACTCTAAAATGAAAAGTTTATTTCCCACAACTTTTATAAAGATATCTGTTAACTTGAAGTCAGCAAGTCAGAACAAGGTGATGGAAAAAGTAGTTTAGAGAAACGCTCTACCACAACCAATGTTCCATTTGTAGTGTATCCACCCTTGTTTCAAGATACAACATCCATGACTTTATTCTGCTAAGGATGAGAAGGCACAGGCAGCTATACAGGAAGACCAGATGGTCTTGTATATGGGGTTTTGCAGCATGCACAGATGGCGCAGCCTGCAACGTATTTCCACTACAGCCTTTTTTAGACAGAGCCATCGGAATAAGCTTTGGATAACTATACTATATATGGTTGTTTTTACAATGTGGATGATTACTGTAGAATACCAGTGGTTCCATTCCATGATTTATTTTTTTGGGGGGTGGAGGGGTGCATTTTGTTTATACCAATTTAACCTTTTATTGGCCAGAACTGGAAAGTCCAAAGGTCATTTAACAGATTTGGTTGGCAAAGCATCATGGGAGTTGTACGTCTATCACATGATCTACCTTTTGGACTTGCTTGGCCTAGACGTATCCATGTAACAAAGGCTGACAATTTTTCTTCTCATACGAATAATGATTTTGTCACATGTCCCCTGGATAGGATCATGGAATTTCTGCGCTAAGGAGTTATTCATAGTATGCATTGTAGAGGTTAACACAGTGAGGGAGTTAAAGCATGCCTGAGATCGGCATAAGGCCAGGGACCAGTGAAAGTATATAGAAAATTGGGCAGACTGGTTCTTATCTGCCGTCACATTCTATGTTTATTTATATATATATATATATATATATATATATATATATATATATATATAATGTATAATCAATGGGACCTTGGCACTCTCCTTACCAGAATTCTGGGTGCAACTCCTCATGCGTCCAAAATATAGAAAAATGAAAATCCAGGATGCACTCACAGGTCTTTCAATGGTACGATGTGATTTATCACGTAAAGATTACATACAGCAAAAAAATCGACGTTTTGATTTTTCATAAAAAAAAATATATATATATAAAATAAATAACCTCTGCACAAATCTCAGTGCTATATCTTTCTTGTGTTGCATTTAATTAAGCCTCAGGACTTTATGCATTCTGGGATGTATTTTTAGTGGAAATATGGCTTTTCAATATAAATGCGATAAAACATATGTTAGAGCAGGGAGGAGTTTGATGGGAGGGGAGGGGGGCTGGTATGTTGTAGTGGCTGAATTGGGCTAAATTGGAAAGATAGGGAAAAAAATAAGCAGTGAAAGTGAATAAGAAGAGGAGCGGATTAAAAGCCAAAGTGAAATGGAAGATGGGGGTTTATTCTCATCTTATATTTTACCCCTACTGCTCAGTTTATCAATCGTATTCCTGGATAGAATGAAAGGCAATTAAGAAGGCTTTTGCTGAGAGTAGTTGGAGTTGTAGTCCAACAGATGGAGAACCACGGGTTACTCATCCACTTGTGTAAGGTCATTCATTAATTTTGCAAATGTAGGGAGATCTTTCCTCCCCTTCCTGACGAATACCATTGCAGTGAGTTGTGGATCCCGCCTGCGCATAGACTGAACTGTGATCTTAATTAGAACTTTGACAAGCCCACTTCGATAAAATGATGAGATTATGTGTAATTGGTGTCACAGTCAATTACCATTTAGCTCATCATGAGCCTGCTAACAGGTCTAGCCTTGGTTGTGGCCTCAGGATGTTGATGAGTGTCTGCCCTCCTCATGCTGTTACTGTGACAGGAGGGCTGAATTTCACTCAACATCCTAATGACCTCTTTTGAAGTCTATTAAATTAATGACCTAGCCACACTGCTCTGCCCTCCTTATCACGGTCCCAGTATGGTTTCAGAACATTGCATACAACTTATATAGAGTAGTTATTATTAGTGTTTTTTTTTTCTTCTTTAACAGATATTATCCAGATTTGGACAAATGTGTCTGAATAGCAGTGACCTATTTTAAGGAAGACCTATTATGCGTGATGATTTTTCTTGCAAGAAAAAAAATCTGAAATAGATCTTCCCAAACTTGTAGCCAACTGGCCGACTCTCTAGTGAGACTATCTACAACACAATTCTGTCCTACATAACCGTGTGCGTGGGAAGTGAATGTCATCAATGCATTCTGAACCCCAGAACAACACTTTCAGTTTAGATATGTCTGAGAGTATTGATGTATTTACCTGAAACACTCCAATGGGAAAAATAACATATATATATATATATATATATATATTCTTAAAACTATTTTAATAGATATACACACCCCCCCCCCCCCCCCCCTCTTCCCCAATGAAAGCATGCATTTAATTATGCATTTTTTTTACTGGGGTATATCTAACAACAGCTTGCCAAAGCTCCCAGCCCAGACTTTCTGTGGCTGTCCAATCACAGGCTTCCCAATGCAGCTCAATGAGAAGTCTTTGCAAGGCAGGTGCTCTGGGCAATTTCTGCCTCTTGAGTTTCGCTCCACTGAGCTAACCAAACCAGGAAGTAACAGGACCTGATGTCGTACAGACAGAGGGTGTAACAAGGATAATTTTATAAAGTGAATCTGCACTTTTGGTAAAATAAAAACACGAGGACACACTCTTCACACATAAGACATTTCAGCAGCTAAAGTGGTGTAGGGGTCTGGCGTGTCCATTTAAGCTTCTAAAAGGGACAGTCTGTGAACCAAAATCGCTTTATTTGCATGCAGTGATTTTTGGAATTAGCTGCTGCTCCGGCATCCTTTTATTTTAAAGCCATGTAGTTTACATTTCCAATCTCCATGCCTCTTGTGACATTCGGGGTTCCAGACTAAAATAGATTTGATTGTATGTTCAGTCCTTCTCATAGAAAAGCATTCGATTTCCAGACAGTGGTTAAAGCAGAAAATACACCATATGTCCACAGTGCTTCTCTGTAAGAATAGTCATCACAGTAAAAGGATGAGGCTGCAGTGAAGTCTGTCTCAGCATTGTAGAAAATAAAAGACCTCATTAATAGAAATGATAGGAGGGGGGAGGAATGTTGCAGTAAAGTATTCCTTTAATGATGCACTATTTATCATATAAATATATTCTAACTGAAATGGTTATGGTGCCTGGAGTTCATCACACCATCCTTTCATTCAGGTGCCCATGTCCCTGCCCACCACTGGAAGTATGGCTACGATACATATTATACTCCACCATAGCCTATACCAATTCATACCTGCAATGGCCAGTTACGGCAGGCTGAGAGCAATCCGCTGACACTCTTACCTTATGGCTGTTGCCAATCACTACTCCGGCTATTACAGACGCGTTACCGCAATGGCCCAGAGGGCCTGGGTTGCTGGTGTCCAGAGACCCTTATTCAGTACTAAACTGTTTGCACACAGAATGGGGATTCTTGGTACTAGAATTACCAGAACTACAGTTTAATGTAGTAGTTCTGAAGTCTATAGCCTGTCTCTGTAGGCTCTGCAATGTAAAATCTTTTGTTTTCCTGCTCATTAACCCCCCTTGTGGCTGTCACTTGGACAGCCAATAGCTGACCTATGTTCAGCAATGCCCTGCTCTGCCTGGAAATGCTGGGCACTCCCCATAGAGATGCATTGATTCCATGCATCATCAGGAGACGGTGATTGGCGAATCATGGCATCTTGCTGCATATATTTCCTGTGGAACTCGCTTCCCTCCTCCGTTAGATGCTCACCCAGTCTCCACTCCTTCAAAATATCATTAAAAACCCACTTCTTCATAAAAGTGTATCAAATAAACGGTTAATAGCTCTGACTGATTCCTCTTCTGCAACTGTCACTAGTCTAATACTATCCTTACCTTTTTGTGTCATGTTACTCCACTCCCTCTAGCATGTAAGCTCATTGAGCAGTGCCCTCAACCCCTCTGTTCCTGTGTGTTTAACTTGTCTGGTTACAACTACATGTCTGTTCGTCCACCCATTGTAAAGCGCTGCAGAATTTGACGGTGCTCTATAAATAATATAATAATAATATGTAACAGCCTTCCAGAGTTTACCTATGGGAAAGCATTACATTGGCTGAGATCATCAAGACTGATAATCTCATCCTTGGAGATGGGACCAGCACACTGAGGGGGTTAGACACCTAAATAGCTTGTTTGTATTCCTAAAGCTTGAGTGTCTCCAGTGCTGCAGCTCTCTTCACCCCTTAACCCCCTTTATGAAATGGCTCATAATTAATGTGACTCCCATTAATCTCAGGCAGACCATAACGTGCATGTCGTTTAGGGCAGCCTTACAGTACTGTGTCTCACTGTGCATTATATTTTTACACATAGGCCTATATCTCTGTCACCCAAATTTAAGTATCGTGTGTGGGACGGAGGGGTGTCTGTTAGCGTAGTGACTGAGGGATCTGTCAGGTGTGCAGACATAGACTTTGGATTTTAGCTTCCATGAACCAGATTAGGGAGAATGTTGGGGAAGGCGATGTCCCAGAAAGTCTGATTTTTAGGAGGAGAGTCCCTGGAAGAGCCAATGTTGGTAAGATGCAGAGTATTCTGTAGCTTAACTATCTTGTCACTTCCACTCTGGGCTTACTAGTAGATCGATATTGTGTTTGACTGTCTTATGCCTTTTTTATGGTTCCCCTTTTCTTAGTGACAGAATTAAAAGCCCAAAACTATGGTGTGTTTATAAAATGACAAAATTATGATATCCTATACTTACTCGTGGTGAATGCTTAAACTAAAATGTTTAACGTAAGAATTATTTAATTTTTTAAGAAATTAAAGCTGAGAGAACTTATTATACCTAATTTTTCATTGTAGGTTCCCAAAGGCCATGTTTGGTTAGAAGGTGACAACCTGCAGAACTCCTCTGATTCCAGAACCTATGGCCCAGTTCCTTATGCCCTGATACGGGGTCGGATTTTTGTGCGGGTAAATATAAAAGCATGGCGCTAATATGTACTTTTGGTGATGCGATTATATTTTGAGACCGTAAAATAGACAACAGGACAGTTTAACCTTTTGAATGCCAACTATAGAACTTTCACGTGGTTCTCAAAGAGGACTTTCAAAGAACACTCCAATCACTATACCCACCACAGCCCACTTCCTGGACTGCCCTGGTGCCATCCCATGGTAAGTAGTTCAATCCGTTTTAGTACAGCTTGACAGTGTGGTCTCCAGGGCGCAACCATCGCTTCCGGACTTCTGTAGGAGAAGCTAAATGTCAGATTAAAGACTGGCCAGTTCAGGTGACCCTCTCAGCCAATGAGTGCGGTCCTGAATGGCCCTAATACAGAGTTATCCTAAACGAGAGCAGAAGCCGTGGATGTCGTCAAACCGTGCTAAAATAGTCTTACCACTTATAGCACAGCATGCTGCCACCATTGGTTTCAGAATTGAGTAACTTTAGTAAATAGGTGTATAAAATTATTTTTTTCACAATGAACCACATCACAGGCAATGCAGGGCTTAGCTAATTGGCTGAGAGTGATCAACTGGAACTCTACCAATGAGCTGGCCTCTCACTGCTCCTAATCCTCTTCCTGCTCTCAGACCAGTAGGGCAAGGGAGGACCACTCGGTAGAACCCAGGTAAGAAGAAGTGAAACAGAAAACTGACTACATTGTAGTGGAAGCTGATTAGGAGTCTCCTGAGCTAAACCCCTGCAGTACGAAGCCAGATCATCAGTTGATCACTTTCAGCCAATGAGCTAAGTCCTGCATCGTCAGTGAGCTTATTAATTTCTATATGATAATTGTAATGACTTGAGCCGTTATCCTGGTTTTGTTTTTCTCTCCCTATTGCAGATTTGGCCTTTCAGCTCTTTCGGTGTGTTGCAGGATAGTCCGACTGGCCGCATATTGCAAGATGATTGACACTATTTTCTAATAATATTTTAATGTCTTCTACGTATTTATAAAATAATTCTTAGGTTTACAATAAATTCTTTTTTCTTATGAAAAGTATTTTCTTTTCTTCGTACTCTTAAAGCAGTGATGATATGAAAATTTCTTTAGCATATCTTGGCCTTTAATAAAAATACATTTACACTCCTCTTGTCCAGAATGTTATCCCACCTCCCTCCATCAACTACTTCTAGAATTAACCCGAGGCTCTAATCGTATAGTCTTAGTACCATTCTTCCTGGCTGAGTCTTTGGTGTAGAAAGGGGAAAAACAGTAAAAATGAAAAGCTTTTAATGTTGTGGAATCCAGTAATAAGTTACAGTCTATTTGTATATTCTCAACCATTCTCCAGAAGGATTTCTATAATCAGTGAACATGAATCGCAGTTTACCAACAAGGTTTGTTCAATATCGTTTTGCGGAACTACGTATCGTCCTCCGCAGCGGCATGGGAACGAATAAAGGTCTTCATCTAAAAAAAAAAAGTAAAAACAAGTAATATGCCATCAATACACATACCCACCCGGAATTCTAAGATGCACAAGTAACCCAAAAGAGAATATGCAGGACAACTCCAAGGAATCAACTGGGAACACATAATTTATGTGATTGGTAACCTGTCCAATTAGTAAGGCAGGGTGTTCCCACCCACAAGGACCGTACAGCAGCAAACTATTGTTTTAGTCATTTGTCCTGGAGGTATAGTGGAGATGGCTCCAAACACACAGACCTACAATGTACCTGGGTGGACATTTAAACTGCCCATTAGCCATTAAAAAGACTACAAAAACTGGTTAAAAGTCCAATGTTTTGCATGCTAGTTGATGTGTGTAAATTACCAGGAAATTCAATTAAGTTTCAAACTCTGAAATCGTCTTGATTTCCCTATAATATACACTTAGAAACTTTACTAAATAGCCCTAATTAATATGCACAGTGGGTACTTTGGTACCTGTTCTATTTTAAGCTATTTTTAAAGTTTTTAATGAACATTTTTTTATTTTATTTTTATTTTTTTCTCTTAAAAGTAAAAAAAAGGTCTGGAGTCCCACTCTTATTGCTATGAATACCTAATGAAACGATAGCCAGACAGACAATCTAATGCTGGTAGCACAGCTTACATACATACCTTCATCCCACGACATGTCTTCTAAGTGAATTTGCGTGTCTACAGCCCAGGATCTGCTAATTTCACATTCTAAAAGGAATCAGACAATTTAAAATAGAAGGGTTTATACACATTTCGAGAGTAGCAGAAAAGTAAACTTTGCAATTAAACCATGAGATTTGCGCGTGTTATAGTGAACCATATTTAAGAACAATGGTTTCCTTATTTTAGTTAATGCTTTGACATGCCTGAAGTACTCTGTAACCACAAATTACATTGTACCTAATTTTATTCCTTCAAACATATCTTTTAACAGTAAATTTCTATTGCCAGGGTTGAAATTAACATTTCACACTACTTGCACCATCTGTACCCACTGAATAGAAATCTAATCTGAAGACAAAGTGGGATCGTTGGAGCACCAATTAAAGCAGCAGGACACATCATACGATGTATTATTGTACTCCAAAATTCCAATTCCCCAATCAAACACTGGTGTTTTGATTTACAAAGTGATCCCACCACTCCCAGAGTAAGGCAGCTTAAAGTGAACGTGGAATGTACACTGATAGCGTAATAACTTTTGTTCATATCATGTCCACAACGGAGATAAACGGGAGTCTTTGAATCGTGGAAATCCCAACTCACACGTATATTATTAACTAACATAAGCTGTGTGTGTGTATATATTTATGTGTATGTATGGCATAAGCTATACGCCATCTTATAGTTCTACTATAGCAAGTACTTTTGGGTCAGTATGGTTTAGCTCACTAAGCACCAAAACCACTGTATCTTAAACTAACACTAACAAATCTGTTGCTTGCTGAAGTGCTTTATGTTTCAAGAGCGTGTTTTTATTATTTTACAATAAGTGCATATTTCAATAGATATTGGCACTTCTGTAAATTAATCCTGTTACACCCCCCCCCCCCCCCCCCCCACACCTCCCCCCCAAAAAACAGTTCTGTTACTTCCTGGTTTGGTTAGCTCCGTGAAGCTAAACTCAAATAGCCCAGAGCACCTGCCTTGCAAAGACTTCTCATTGAGCTGCATTGGGAAGTCTGTGATTGGACGGCCCAGAAAGTAAAGATCTGCAGCTTTTGCAACTATTTTTTTTGTAAATCTTTATTTTTGTTGTGCGCATGTTAGCAATACATGCTTGTCTAGCCACAACAGCATTCACAATCTGAATTATTACAAACAATGTTGGTCAGAGCATGGCATTCCAAATAACAGCACACATTTTTTTGTTTTTTGTTGTTGAGTAACTAGCAGAAATGTAAAGAAAATTAGTCAGACATTTGGTAACACATGGGTAGACAGCTGCTCACAAGTTAAAGAAACACTTTGCTCCATGAGATGCATATGATTGATTATCACCATTTTCAATAGGTGGTCTCACCAAACTAGGTAAACTGCCCTAGGTCACAATTGTAAATAGTACTTTAAGCTAGTGTTGCAGGCTATTCTGGGTTATCTAGCCATCAGATAAACAACAGTTGTCTCAGTTGGTGATATATTAATTAACTAACATGCACAGATAAAGTAGAGCGATGGATAAGACGAGGAGTGTGGTGTAGTATGTGTGCCACAGAGGATCCACAAGTCTCTTACAAGGTACGTGGGGCAGACATTAGAGGCTGGTGCCCGTCTGAGAGTTCATAGTGTATAGTCACCCTACCCCTTGCAGGGGAATGCATAGTCCAGCAAGGCATCCTGGGTCCCATATGCCTCCGGTCGTGATGGTCCGCCAGGACTCTCTAGCACCTTGTCTCCGTTTGGGTTGGTCTGTACGGGTAAGTCCCGGGTTGACTCGATGTGCCGTGTGTGTGGGTGGAGAAGTGGCTGGCGTTGTCAGGTCGATTATCGGTCCCAGACCTGCATTTCTTGGAATACCGCGTGGTAATGGGGATCTTGGCGTTTTGCTCGGGTCTCCGGTTCCGCTTTGGGCCTTCTCTGGGCCTCATTGGCAGGTTCTTTAGTGTTGCCGCTGGAGGTTGTGAGCGTTGAGACACCGTTGCGGTAGGCAGTTCCAGCGTGGTGGTCTGCATTCTGTTGGTCAGCTTGGCCCAGAATTCCGTGAAGAGTCTGTCCAGTCTGGACTCCAAGTCGAGTTGCTGGCCCCATGAACACGAGGCATCCGCCATTTTAATTGTGTCTGCATGTTGAGTTTGGCATCTCAGTTTAGGGTTGCAGGCTTTTGTTGCCGGGATATCCCTCACCGGCAGGGGAGGAGGGGGGCCTTCGGTGAGAGGCATCGCTGCCGGCGGAGGGATCGGCCGCCTCCCGTGCGCCGTCCGAGCAGGTCTCAGCTTAACCTCGGGCCCATCCCCGCGTTGTATACACTGAGTGTGGTCGTTTTCTCGATTGTGCGTTGCTGTGGTGGTAACCCCATGTCCCCGGGGTAGGTAAACAGGCATTGTGGAGAGTAGTCGCTTTAATTTTCACAGGTTTGGCTCGGAGCTAAGCTTGGCCGCTGAGCTCTGCCCCCTTTTGCAACTATTTTAATGTACGACAATGGAAAAAAAACGCAACTTATTGTTTTTATTAGGGTACATCTAATAACCCCTTAGTGACCAGACCGGTTTTCAATTTTCTTACCGTTTGGGACCAGGGCTGTTTTTAAATTTCTGCGGTGTTTGTGTTTAACTGTAATTTTCACTTTTACTGATTTACTGTACCCACACATATTATATACCGTTTTTCTCGCCATTAAATGGTCTTTCTAAAGATACCATTATTTTCATCATATAATTTACTATAAAAAAGAATTATAAAATATGATGAAAAAATTTAAAACTTTGACCCACGAAATCTGCTGCGCATCTACAACCGCAAAAAAAACACCCGTGCTAAATAGTTTATCCATTTTGTCCTGAGTTTAGAAATATCCAATGTTAACATGTTCTTAGTTTTTTTTGCAAGTTATAGGGCTATAATTACAAGTAGGACATTGCAGTTTCAAAATATATATTTTTTAAATTTATCAATAGTGACATTGTAACACTATTATCTGTCATAATTCTCTGAATCACACCCGACATGTACATATTTTCTTAAAGTAGACAACCCAGGGTATTCAATATGGGGTATGTCCAGTCTTTTAGTAGCCACTTAGTCACAAACACTGGCGAAAGTTTGCATTTATATTTGTTTGTGTGTTAAAAAAACAGCCCTCGAATCAGGCAAGACCCGTTCTGAGCATGCCGCTCACACTCTAAGTCCCTATAAAACGGCTGACTTGTAGAAGAGGGATATGACACGTTAATATACAACGACTTGGGTTATAAATCCCAGTTAATTATGTTTCTATTTAAGTTTTCATAGTGCACCAGCCCACGGCGGCTGCACGTTTCAGGGGCGCATGGAACGGCCTATAACGCCATACTTAATCCTGTTACGCGACCAACTGAGGCCTTTACAACCCAATACCCACTAGGGCTACGTAAACCCCTTAGGTTGTCTGGCAAATGCAGCACTAATGTCTCAAACTGTATGCCTCTCGATATTACCTTTAGTTTTCTACTTTTATTTCACTTTATTTTCAAATGTTGCGGCTGCTTAAACACTAAGACTCAACCTCACAGGAAGAAATATCGCATGATAGTCTAAATTTATCTCGGGGCTGTGGGCCTAGCCGCGTGCGCTGGCACCGATACCAGATCTTGTAACACAACCTGTTTAAAAAGTACAAAATGGGTGCAGTTCATCGAGACAACTTGTGTATAAACTCCTAGCCTGTATACAGAGATGTTGCCTCTTTTATATATGTCAACATACCTCATGATTTGCCGACATGCTCCTACGAAATCTAAAAAAAAGAAAAATTCAAAAAACAAATATGAACGCTAACTTTGGCCAGTGTTTGTGACTAGGTGGCTACTAAAAAAAGACTGAACATACCCCATTTGCAATACCTCGGGTTTGTTTTATTTAGCAAATCGTATGCCGTCATGGGGGTGATTCTCATTCCTGGGCTACCATACGCTCTCAAAGGCAACATAACCAACTTGTCAATTTTCAATATGAAAAAACTGAAAATCAAGCCGTATATGACCCTGTAACTTTCAAAAACACTATAACCTGTACATGGGGGGTAGTTATACTCGGGAGACTTTACTGAACACAAATATTAGTGTTTCAAAACAGTAAAACGTATCACAACAATATCAGCGAAAGTGCGGTTTGTGTGTGAAAAATGCAAAAAAGTCACTTTCACTGACAATATCATCGCTGTAATATTTTTTACGGTTTTATTTGTGTTCAGCAAAGTCTACCGAGTAAAACAGTACCCCCCATGTACAGGTTTTAGGGTGTCTTGAAAAGTTACAGGGTTAAATATAGTGCTAGCAAATTAAATTCCCTATACTTTCGGCCTGGGTTGTTAGGCAGGTCCCCCAAGTTGCAATCAATAAAATTACTTAATTATGTAAAAATATTACATAAATATGCAAGTAGAATTTAAATATATATATATATATATACACACACACATTTATATATTTGAAGTCTACATGTATATTTATGAAATTATTTATGTAATTATGTATGACATATGTATTTCGTATTTTTGTTTACAAAAATAAAATTCTATTCTAAGTGTATTTTGATATAAATATATATATATATTATCAAGTTACAGTTAGAATAAAATTACATCTATTTAATTTATTATTTTTACATTTTATTATATAATATAGTTGTGTGTGTATATATATATATACACACACACACACGTGTGTAATTTTACTCTTAAGTGTATTTTTATATTAATATATGTATATACTAAAAAAATTACTTAGTATGATAAGATATATATAAATATATTATTTATTTTTTATTAACTTTATGTTGTTCAACTTTTTTTTAAACATGCTGTCAGACGGTCCCCCCCAGTGGAGAAAAAAAGACCGATCGCCGGGGGGGGCAACCCGGAAGTGATCACTCAAGGGGAACGATCACCCGGCAGTGAGAAGGGGGTATTGCTGCAATACCCTTAGAGTGGCTGGAAGCGCTCAAATGTAGTGTGGACATATCGGGTACGTCCGAGGTCGTTATCGGCCCGTATTTGTCGGACGTACCTGATACATCCGCGGTCACTAAGGGGTTAAATAGTGTTTTGGCAGTGGACTGTCCCTTTGATGCAGTGGTCTTGCTGCTGAGATGATGTCAATGCACGGACAAATGTAAGCATTGCTGTTTTTGATAAATGGCAATGCTTACATTTGTCAATTAGGATGCTGGCTGTCAGAGAACCAGAAGACTATGGCCACTTTCTCGTTCCTACCCTGTTTCCCTGAAAATAAGCCGTAGTCACTAGTTCACTAATTATGTTCTCCTGGCTGCTAATAGGATGTGGGGACTCCCTGCACATCTACAGGTATGAGGAGGAGAGAGGAACTTACTTGTGATCTCTCTTCCTTATAATTTTGGTAGACTGTATTAGAGCTATGCAGGGTGTTGCAGGCAGCACTTGAAGTACTTCCTACATGCTGCCTGAGTTGGGTTAGGGTGTGTGGGTAGATTTCTACAATGTCTACAGAACTTGTAATTGTGGGTGCCCCGCTCTGTTTAATGCAATTGGCACAACCACTATTAGTAAACATATTGACTTTTTAAGCCCAGTTAGAGACCCATGTGTGTGCTTCTACCCCTTGCTGCACACGTCTCCTTGTAAGATGATGCACTTCTTATTTTAAATTGTCAGCCTATAACCTCGGGGTAATACATGTGGAAGGAGCCGATCCTGGGGACATTGGATAATTTTATGTTTATTAAAGTTGCAGACCTAGCAGAGAAAACATACAATAAAACCACATTGCATAAAGGCTGTAAGCTATACATAGTCTGGTTTACTGCTTGAATTAAGCCAATTTATGAATGGGGAGGGGGGGGGGGGGGAATGTGGGGGCTAAGACGGTTTTCAAAATGTTAGAGAGAAACCTCAACAGGTAATATAAATTGTTTAATGGACATAAATAAAACACATCGTTCTTATTAATTGTTCCACATTCTGGACTTTATTTTACCTGCATAATGATTAGAATCCCTTTGTTTAAGACGGGTTTAACCCCTTAAGGACACATGACATGTGTGACATGTCATGATTCCCTTTTATTCCAGAAGTTTGGTCCTTAAGGGGTTAAGCCAGATTCTTAATTTATGTTCCTTTTTCTTATATAATGGTATAATGCTATGATCTACAATTCTGGTGTCCGTAAGTCAAATAATGGGTACTTCACTATGAATAATAACCATAGGCAAATGAAACACCTTATTTAACTGCCCTTAAGTACTGGTGAAAAATGTAATTAACACTTTAACAAAAAAAGACTATTTTATTTTTTTACATGCTATTCATTAATTAACAGCATATTATGCTGCATGAAATTGGGACGGTATTTTAGATCTTTTGCTTTTTATGCTCTGCCACATTTTTACCTTAAGTCTAAACTTGGGATCTCCTGGGAACGAGGTATCTAATGCAAGTCTGATTAATGTAATTAAAGTAGATCAGCTAGCTTAAAAAAATGGCAGGATCAATAAAGTCATTCTTAATGGGTCCTAAACACCTACAGTACATTAAATATGTAGTGATTAGGAAAAATGGAATTTGTTCTCACACCCATTGTTTAAAAAAAGCTTGTGTAAAATAGTAACAGCTGACTACCTTCACAAATGAAAGGTGAAATATATTAATCAACCTTCTCACAAACCTACATTGTTTTTGGGGCTAAAAACAGAAAAATGATGTATGGATTCAAGTTATAAATATATTCTAAGATACATGTTATTCTGGAATAGTCGTAAGGTCTAATGTGTGGTATTAGTAATTTCGCACAGCACTATTCTGGTCTGCTCTTTTTTTCCCTCCCAAGGACACAGGCACCATAACCACTTTAACCGATTATAGTGGTTATGGTGCCTGGAGTCCATGGGTACCAGGTCCTGCATAACCGCTAACTAGCTGGCTCACCATTTAGCAGGGGTGGTCAGATCCTAGAAGCTTGCTGCCTGGCCACTAATAATAACATGATTTGCATTTATAAAGCGCCTGTTTTATATACACACACCAATACAAAAACGGATAGATCTAATCACTGAAATTTTATTTTTATACATAGTACTTACGGTAGCTTACAATCTATATAGCAGGGTTCTGCTCTTGACCTCCAGATGTTGCCAAACTGCAACTCCTATGATTCTGTGAATGAAATAGCCAGAGAATTGTCGGAGTTGAAGTTCAGCAACATCTGAAGGGCCAGAGTTTGGAGAACCCTGTTTCGAGGTTAAAATAGGAAGTTGGGACACGAGGTAGCAGGGGGAATTTGGAGGTGATGGTCAGAGAGGATAATTCCAGCCACTGGTAGTGTGTAAAGGGGATGAGAAGATAAATGAGTGTGATGTCGAACAGCTGAAAAAGCACCCTATAAAGTTAGAATAACCAGGGTTGGTGGGAGAGCAGTGCTTATAGTGGAATAAGATCTAAGGGACAGGAATGGAGATAGACACAGTTATATTAAAATAAATTACTGCCCGGAGGCACCAGGAATGGGGGGAGGGGGGGAATTAGTTGACAAATATTTCAACGGTATACAACAAATTATTTTGTATACATGAGAATATATGTACATGGAATATTGGTGAAATACGAAAATCAGCATATACAGATAATGGCTGTGATAAACGATAGGTGCGAGTGGTAACATTGTTATAGCAAAATAACAATAGTAATAATATGGTAAGAAAGGTAGAATAAATACCACAGTCAGTATCAGAGCTGCAGGAGGTAATGAAGTGGTTCTGTTTCCGATAGCTGGTTTGAGGAAAGAGACCTAAACGTTGCAGGGTGGAGGAGCTATGATCGATTTCACGCCATACTGGGGTAGCAGTCAGTGACGGGGTGAGAGCATCTCCCCAATCGACACAACATGAACTGATTAAACAGATACAGACCGATCGATTATTCAGATGGTGTCAGGAGGACTGTAGTAAAGTGTAGCATCAGCGCATGTTTAAACGCATCCACACTCTCAAAAGATATGAGAGAACGTGAACAAGTCACCTAGCAATTGTATAGCACGCAAACACTGTATCAGAAAGAACTACACGTTGGGCAATACTAATAAATAATATGAAAGGAGACTAGAACGGTCAGCTCCTTGCGCCATAAGTGGTTATGGTGCTTCTAGATTAAAAGGGACACTTGAAGCACCGGATGACAGAATAGAGCCAGTAATGGGAAACCTGAATAATTTTGCTATTAGTCAATGTGCGCCATCCCCCGATTTATATCAAACGCCTTTCAGATATTGCATCATTTTTGCACAAGAACAAAAATACAAGAGACGCATTGAAAATGTACAACAAAATATCCAATAGGAAAAACAAATGACGGACGGTGGGTTTATAAGAGGCGTTGCCTGCAGTAATGTGGATTCCACTGTGAAAAAAGCCACGAAAACCAGGACTGAAAGGACAGGATTCCTATAATAAAATCCATTCTTCAAGATGGAACTTTTAAAAATATCCTATTCACTAGTCTGGGATTAAAACAGGTAAGGGTCGGGTCATTTTTAATGAAAACTCCTCGAACTTTTGTTGCCATTTTTTCCATGAGATGCTCTGCGTTCTTCTGCATTTAGTTAAAGATTTAATAAATCACATTGTAACCAAGTTCAGACAAGACAAAGTCAGCACAAACATTACAAACGGGGAGGAGAAAGTGAAACATTTCATTTAGTTTCTTCTCACTACGCCGACTCCAGGGGCGTAGAACAATGATTGACAGGGAGCTAAGATGAATGTGCCCAGTTCGATAAAATGGTGTGGAGTTCATTTTATTTTTCCCACCTTACAAATACCTGTTTGTTAAATATGAAGGATAAGTAAACTTAATGCTACATTTCTTCGGAATTGCAATTACCTTTTAAATAAAAGAAAGACAACCTAACACACGGAATTAGAAGAACTACAGAGTTTGTGAGAAGCGATGCAGACAAACTGAAATAATACTGGTGCATGCAGCCACTCATGGGCCAACTCTCAAAAACATCCCCGACACTACAAAGAGGTATTATGTCAATACATACCAAAACATATGGATCAAGGGGAATACAAAAGTAAACATATTTAGGGAGAAAACAACGAGAATCACGGCACAGTAAATTTATTAAATACAATAAAAACTCCCGCCATCCTTTCAGTTTATATAAGGAACCTGTGGATTAGACGGTTGTGGCTCCTGTGGTCCAATATTCCTCCCCCCGCCCCCACTGCAGATGAATGAATTGGATGCATAATTGAAACCAACCTGTGCTTGATTGAATCGGTTGTGCTGAATATTATAAATACACTACGCGTTTCGTCCTGAAACAATAAGGACTTCATCAGGGGTTCCTCTTTGTTTTCTCCCTACATAGGTTTACTTCCTGCTTCACCTTGATCCATATGTTGTGATAAATAAAAGAAAAAGAATGGTCCCAGAGTCCACTCAAATAAGTCGCCTGCAATATATAGGCAGAGCAACCCATGGTTGATAAATGTCATAATATGTATACCCAGCCAGCAGAACCTGAGACAGTATAATGAAAAACTATTACAGTTTTTAGAGGTGGCGGGGCCCACCGCAAATGTCAAAGATAAGTTGCACACCAACTTGCAAGCGGAGCAAAGTCAATCTGAAGTCAGGGGTACCAGAAGAATGACAAAACTAATAACACTATTGATAGTAGAATAGTCAATACAAGCCAAGGATCAAATACCAAGAACAAAATAATTATTATAAACTCCCTCTCAGGCTAAACCGAGCATATTAAGCCGTGAAGAACGTTTACAAAGTGATGGGTAAATCCCTACACAATGACAATCTCTGCTGAGCAAGAAGGTGTGAGTGATGGGACAGTTTCTAGGCTTCCATGGCATCTTCTGGGCATTACCTTACATTACCAGTGTCATAACAGGGCACAGGATGGCGATGTACAGCTAGGCTATGAACAATGACGACATGCAGCAGGAGCAAGTACTGTGACAATAAGGAAGGAAGTGCTGGAGATCTCCAAGAGGACATGTTCACAGTCCAGTTTACAATTCCACAGACCTTCAGACTCTTGGTTCTCAGAGGTACTCCTAGGTTTTACATCAAAAATGATACACAAATTCATGATTACACTGGCTTCCTCATTGTAAAGTATTTTCAGTTTTACTGTGGCCTCTGCAGATTAATTTGAAGGGTTCTAATTAAGCTCTGATGTAGCGCCTTCAAAATGGTAGACTAGAAGGCACCAGAAGTGAAGACTCTGTGACCTTACAATCCACTGGCTCTGCGTGGCAAGAAGGGAAGAGAGGGATTTTGATACTTGCTTGTCTGGGCTGTAGGATCAAATAAAATCCTGGAAGGTTAATTGGCCCCAGAGTTCAAAGACACTTAACACAATTCCTTCACTTTAAATAAGAACATTAAATGACCATCTCTGCCCGGGCTCAGCATTAGTCAGGACCATTTACTGCTAGAGTCTTTCAATGTAAATACTGAAAATCAACAACATCTAGGGCTTATTCTGCATGCGGAGAGCTACATTATAGGAATGTTACATTTTATGACGGTTTAAGTAACAACCTATAGTTGTGCTTTATACTCCAGGTTGATTTCTCCATTTTAAAGCAGGATTATGATTTGAAATTAATATTTTTCTTTCAATATTTTATATGAATCCCTACTGGCCTTTTTAAAGTTCGTGTCGTAAGTATATATATATTTAGCTGCTTGAACTAGCGTCAAATTATGTATACATGTGTAAATAATACATGTGTTGTTACCGTTTTATTAAATACCGTATATACTCGAGTATAAGCCGACCCGAATATAAGCCGAGGCCCCTAATTTTACCCAAAAAAACTGGGAAAACGTAGTGACTCGAGTATAAGACTAGGGTGGGAAATGCAGCAGCTACTGGTAAATTTCTAAATAAAATTAGATCCTAAAAAAAATATATTAATTGAATATTTATTTACAGTGTGTGTATAATGAATGCAGTGTGTGTGTATGAGTGCAGCGTGTGTGTGTATGAGTGCAGCGTGTGTGTGTATGAGTGCAGCGTGTGTGTGTATGAGGGCAGCGTGTGTGTGTATGAGGGCAGCGTGTGTGTGTATGAGTGCAGCGTGTGTGTGTATGAGTGCAGTGTGTGTGTGTGTATGAGTGCAGCGTGTGTGTGTGAGTGCAGCGTGTGTGTGTATGAGTGCAGCATGTGTGTGCATGAGTGCAGCGTGTGTGTGTGTATGAGTGCAGCGTGTGTGTGTATGAGTGCAGCGTGTGTGTGTATGAGTGCAGCGTGTGTGTGTGTATGAGTGCAGCGTGTGTGTGTGTATGAGTGCAGCGTGTGTATGAGTGCAGCGTGTGTATGAGTGCAGCGTGTGTATGTGTATGAGTGCAGTGTGTGTGTGTGTGTTGCAGAGCCTTGGTGGGGGGTGGGCAATTTTATTATTTTTTTAATTATTTTAATTTTTTTATCTTATTATTATTTTTAATTTAATTTAATTATTATTATTTTATTATTATATTTTTTTTCGTCCCCCCTCCCTGCTTGATATATGGCAGGGAGGGGGGCTCTCCTTCCCTGGTGGTCCAGTGGCATTGGCAGTTCAGTGGGGGGGAAAGGGGGGCTGTCAGAGCTGTAACTTACCTCTCCTGCAGCTCCTGTCAGCTCCCTCCTCCTCCGCGCCGTCCGGTCAGCTCTTCTGTCAGCTCCCACTGTAAGTATTTACACTGGGAGCTGACCAAGGTGCTGAACGGACGGTGCGGAGGAGGAGGGAGCTGACAGGAGCTGCAGGAGAGGTAAGTTACAGCTCTGACAGCCCCCTGTCTGTATTATGGCAATGCAAATTGCCATAATACAGACTATTGACTCGAGTATTAGCCGAGTTGGGGTTTTTCAGCACAAAAAATAAAAACAACACATCAGCACCAATAACCTGCCTCCAACATGGAAGCCTCAAAGATCCAAGGGCATATATGAGTCAATATATGAGCAATACTCAGAAGGGGATTGGAAAGAACACCAGGGGATCAAAACACCAACTACTGGTAGACCAAGCAGTCACAGGGGATTCTAAGACCAGACTGACCAATCTGTGCACGGCCTGGATTGACTACAAGAAAGCCTATGACACAATCATCTGAGGAAAGGGATTGAGGGGTAATTTCAGATTACTTAAAAGTAGGGAGACAGTGTAATAGAGCAGCAGGAAATGCTAGCAGAATGCTTGGTTGTATAGGGAGAGGTATTAGCAGTAGAAAGAGGGAAGTGCTCATGCCATTGTACAGAACACTGGTGGAGACCTCACTTGGAGTATTGTACGCAGTACTGGAGACCATATCTCCAGAAGGATATTGATACCTTAGAGAGAGTTCAGAGAAGGGCTACCAAACTGGTTCATGGATTGCAGGATAAAACGTACCAGGAAAGGTTAAAGGATCTTAACATGTATAGCTTGGAGGAAAGACGAGACAGGGGGGATATGATAGAAACTTTTAAATACATAAAGGGAATCAACACAGTAAAGGAGGAGACTATATTTAAAAGAAGAACACAACAAGAGGACAGTGTCTTAAATTAGAGGGACAACGGTTTAAAAATAATATCAGGAAGTATTACTTTACAGAGAGCGTAGTGGATGCATGGAATAGCCTTCCAGCTGAAGTGGTAAAGGTTAACACAGTGAGGGAGTTTAAGCATGTGTGGGAAAATTGGGCAGACTAGATGGGCCGAATGGTTCTTATCTGGTGTCACATTCTATGTTGCTATGTTTTATGCTCTTACATATATAGTGCCAACCACATTCAGTGTGCCAATATTACACGGTGGGAAGTTATGCATATGTCTCATTTTATAATATGTAAATAAAGTGTAAAGAGTTTTCCATATAACGATCGGGACAAAGAATGCCCTTGGTGGAGCAAGTCTACTACACATCAAACTTCGGAATAGATAAAGCAATAATACCCATTCTCTGAGCAGCGGCACTTGGTATTAAATATAGTGAGAAAAATAGGATCTCTTTTCCCCACTTATTCCCCCACGGCTCAGCTACTGCAGCCCAGTTGCTAAGTTTCTCATCCCATTTGTTGTGGTACGGAGCCTGTTATAGAATAAGAGGGGATCAACCACTGGTTCTCCCAAGCCCCCACCCATGGGCATCATGTAGCAGTTTCAAAATGAATAAGGGGGAGCCTGTCAGTGGTCTCCTTTGACCTCTCTCCCCCACTCGCCCCAATTTGGTGGTAGGTATGGGCACAATGATAACCATGGAGGGGGAGTCCTTTGAGTGGTCCCCAATTACAGGCATCAGGTAGGGGCAAAGTAGAAACAATGCAGAGGAGGAGGGTGGCTGGGAACCATATGCCCACAAGTAAACGTTTCATTTAAAAAAGTGCATGCTTCCAATAAGACCAGGGGATACACAGTATACTTAATCCACTACTGCATGAAAACACTGCCTCCCCACTTGACATAAGGGAGTATTATCCATAACTTTTTACTAGATAACCAAATGATTAATACCCCTAGCAAGCGTAAAACTGCAACTCCCATGATGCACACCCAGAGATCCAGTAGTATTTAGACAGGATGAAACCTGATGTACATTCATGTCAATTAGAATACGGATTGCCATACTCAAAATATACACTGTGATCAATGTCCAGGTTTCCACGACCAATTGCCCCGGGGACGTACTGGATTATTTTTGATAATCTGGAATGGGAGAATTCGGACTTTAGTGTATAACAGTACATTTATCATCACGGTGGTAGCTTTATAAATTACGTGTGTGGTCCATGGCGCCATCGTGAGGTGTGGTAAAACCATTGCAGCAAAAGGAAGTAACGCAAAAGACTCACACTACAAAAATAAATGTATGAATAAGGCAAGCCGTCGATAAGGCAACCCGTGGAAAAGGCAAGCCGAAACAGAAATAAAATACAAGCAGATTGATTGTGCTTAAAAGCAGTACCAATTCACAGAATCGGATAATTGGGAAGATAACACAATAATCGAACTAACCAGCTTTACGCGTCCCAAGCAGCAGAAAGGCCAGCGAATATAAAATGTTACTTGAAGGTACAATCACAGCAGTGTTACACAAACACACTCACACACTCATGAAACACGCAATTACAGACAGGCTGAGCAAACGATATAAACTACTGTTTATATATTATTTTATTTTATCTACTTGTAACGTAAAGCCTATTGCTCTGCCTCTGGTATAATACGGCCTGTGTGTCTCGTAACGTACTAGGAATATTAGCAGCAGGGGAGAGAGACGGAGAGAAATGAGAGGTTGGTCTGTATAAGAAGCAAAGGAAATCTTGCAAACAATCTAACCCAGGCGTTTTGCTTTTATCAGACACGCTAAAGTCTGATGGTGGCTGTGCATGAAAGATAAGCCAGAGTGTGTTACTGCAATGTGCCACTGAGTGTTTTCCCCGATGGCAATCCACTATTATTGACTCCCCCTCCCATTAGCAGAGGAGGGTGGGTATACATTTATTGAGGGTTCTAATGGAAGGCTGAGGGACTCATACCGCAGGCCAATGCAGAAAGACAGGCTATCACATCATGTAACAGGAGCCTGTGTGTGACAGATCTGACCTACATTCCCCCTTTCCTTGTTCGCAACAGCCTGTCGCTGTTTTAAGGAGCTATATTTGTGGATGCAAAAATAAATAAAAATGTGCAGGGGGAAAGATGCGGATTTAAAGAAACGTGGAGAATGATAAAATCTTCTAGAACTGGGGTTTTACACTGAATATACTAATAACCAGAATAAATATACACGCCAAGGAGGATTCCATGTCAAATCGCAATGCTCTCACAGCAAAGACTAGATTGGTACAAATCAAACGCTATTCTGTGTGGAACAAGGATTGTCATGAACCAGAATATTATGAAATGGTTGATGAATTGTCAAGCCTTGCTCGGGATTCTAGCATTATAGACCTTAGATTATCACTGAATATTCATTTTATTTAGGATCAGTCTCCACTGAGCTGAGCTTTGGTAGTAAATAAGTAAAACAGTTCACACCCATAAAGAGTCTCTAAGCCCAATATTCATTTTATGGTATGTAAGGTGATCTTTAGAGCCAGGGATGGCAAAATGTCAATATCTCCAGCTCTTATGGAACAACATAAAGTTTGGGGGTCTTATTACTATTAGACCTACTTTCTTCCACCCTTGCTTTAGAGTTTAAATATGGATTTTTCTGAAGATGTTAAAGGAATACTCTAAGCAACCTAATCAATACAGCTCACCACCACCCCTTTTTATTTTTTATTTTTGGTGTGCAGGTAAATACACAAGTACGTGCCTTGCCCCTACAGCAAACGCAAGAGCAATCATATCAACATATTGTAACAAGAGCATTGTGTTTGAGAAACCGTACAATTCCGTGAATATATCCATTAACAAGAAATCTTAACTAGCAATACACACATTTTATATTTCTGTATATCAAGGGTGTAGCCCCAGAGGAAGAGGGGAGACAGTATAAATCGGCTTTTCTAACAGAGTATGACTAACATCTTCTAGGTCAAAAATTGACAGTATATGTGAGGCCAGTAGAGTGTGTACTCGCAGGGTATTATATACTGGGTGTCTGTTAATGAACCAGCTAAGGTGTATGTAGTTGGTAGTAGCGTATGAGCATTTTGCTCAGTAAATCATAACAGTAAAACCTACTCGAGTAGCTACAAAATTGTATGTAGTTAGGATCGTGAATGTGCGGTCATCTTTGGCTACCCAAGGGAGTAAGTTCCCCTGACCAAGAGAGTTTGGGGGTGTTCAGCATCTCATGTGTTTGCGAGACTAGACCTAGACGGCGCCCAACCATACCTTAAAATTGGTGGTAAAAACAACAAAAGAATATTGGAAGAATATTTCTGTAAGAGAAAGAACAAAACCAAACATGTAACAGCTCCGTCCTCTCCTGTGTCGGACAGATGGACGGTCTCTGGTGAGCCTCTTGGCACAAACGGAACCATTGATGCTGGATCCCATACATGGGTTGTAGGTGACGTATAGGTGGCAAGTGTTGGGAAAACAAGGAGAGTAGTTTAGGTGCCTCGGTTCCAGAAGTGAGTTTGTGAACAGTTCCATTGTGGGTGATGAGGAGGGATCTCAGTGTTCCCCATCTGTAGGCCACCCCTGCGGAACGTAGTTGACTAGTGAGTGGATTAAGTGATTTTTACCACTGAAGTGTGTCCTTTGTCAAATCTTGATTAAAGGACAGTTGTCAAATGACAGTGGGATCTTAACCCTCACCACTGCCATGATGTGGCCCTTATCTTGAGATACAGAGGATGAAATTTCCAGTAATTGGGACAGGTTGACTTGGTTATCGTTGGGAGGCAGTGTAGTCCAGCATTGGTGAATTTTTGGGCCAAAGTCAGTGGTTTTGAAAAAAAATAATTATTTCTAAAGGTAAATGCACAAAATAGATATGCCACATGTAGTGAATGCAGAGTGTGTTTGTGTAGTGTGTATTTGTGTAGTGGATGCAGTGTGTATTTGTGTAGTGTGTATATAATGAATGCAGAGTGTATTTGTGTAGTGTGTATATAATGAATGCAGAGTGTGTTTGTGTAGTGTGTATATATTGAATGCAGAGTGTGTTTGTGTAGTGTGTATATATTGAATGCAGAGTGTGTTTGTGTAGTGTGTATATATTGAATGCAGAGTGTGTTTGTGTAGTGTGTATATATTGAATGCAGTGTGTTTGTGTAGTGTGTATATATTGAATGCAGAGTGTGTTTGTGTAGTGTGTATATATTGAATGCAGAGTGTGTGTAGTGTGTATATAATGAATGCAGTGTCCTAGTCTGCAATATCGGTATATTTATAGGTAGATACCGATATTGCAGAAAATACAGAATATCGCCAGACCAATAATCGGTCGATCCCTACTAGATATAGACGTGGACGGCAAGATAAAGCACTGCAAAAACAAGGACAGAAAGGTAAAGTGTAGCCTTGACCTGGATGGCTAGCTGTACCTGTCTGGAATTCACCTGTTGTGGGTCCTAGTCTACAATGTGAGGAATCACCTACCTCGCAGATTCAGGTCATATTCTTTCTTTGTCTCTTCATTCCCTAGAATTTTCCATGCCTGATTGATTTCGATGAACCTTTGTGACCCGTTCTCAACATGTTTGTCTGTCACGTCCGTGCCCAGTTTATCTGGGTGGTACTGCCAATGACAAGAAACATAAATATATAAACAATAATAAAATAAAAAAAAAAAAAAAACATTGACCTGAGATAGACAAGAAAAAAAAATAGAAACATCTCCAGAATTTAGTAATGAAATGTAACACACTACCATTCTCATAAATGTATATGAATTTACAAAGTTGTACGCCACCAGATGTGTCCCTCAAGGGTTTTCACACAGCCCCTCCTGTGCCTGAAAAAATCCACAGGTTCAAGTGAAGTAGTAAATTAGATTCATGGTATTTGGATGCAAAACATTTTTATTTTTACTAATAAATGACTTGTATGTTGAAATCACACATATGTGCAGAGTCTGCATGCTCCATGTCCTTAGGGCTTATGTGAACGGGAGATAGTGACCTTCATTGCATAAAAGGTATTTTCGACAGCCCTGGTTGATAGCCAGTAGTAGGGATCGACCGATTATCGGTTTTACCGATATAATCGGCCGATATTCTGTATTTTCGGCAATATCGGTGTCGGGGTGAGTGTGTCTGTCAATGGGGTGAGTGTGTCTGTCAATGGGGTGAGTGTGTCTGTCAATGGGGTGAGTGTGTCTGTCAATGGGGTGAGTGTGTCTGTCAATGGGGTGAGTGTGTCTGTCAATGGGGTGAGTGTGTCTGTCAATGGGGTGAGTGTGTCTGTCAATGGGGTGAGTGTGTCTGTCAATGGGGTCAGTGTGTGTCAATGGGGTGAGTGTGTGTCAATGGGGTGAGTGTGTGTCAATGGGGTGAGTGTGTGTCAATGGGGTGAGTGTGTGTCAATGGGGTGAGTGTGTGTCAATGGGGTGAGTGTGCGTCAATGGGGTGAGTGTGTGTCAATGGGGTGAGTGTGTGTCAATGGGGTGAGTGTGTGTCAATGGGGTGAGTGTGTGTCAATGGGGTGAGTGTGTCTGTCAATGGGTGAGTGTGTCTCTACATTAAGCTGTAGTGGTCCTGGTAACTATAGTGTCCCTCTAAGAATTGTGTTTTTGTCGATGAATTTAATGCTTTTTAAGTTGTAAAAAAAACTGACTCCTAACTTTTTTTGCTGGCTCCTAGATTCAATCAAATTTCTCAAGCCCTGTTTAAAGAGTTTATCGAGGACCAGCACTAGTCATAAATATATATTATATTATTAATTTTATTATATCATTAAAAGTCATTAAATATAAATATAAGCTTGACAAAGACCCTAAGGGATTGAAACGTTGCTTTCTGTTCTTTGATTCTAATAAAACTGCCTTGTTAGGAATTCGTTGGAGTGCCTGGATTATTCTCTATATTAAATATAAGTGGGTGACACAGGCATAATGGCTGTTATTTTAACTATCCAGTCCTCAAGACAACCCAACCAGTCTGGTTTTACGGGACACTTCCTTTATCTACAGGTTGATATGTCCATCACTCAAACAACAAGCAGAGATCAAGAATATTAAAATACTGTGGGAGATAGAGGCACTTGATGCTAGATGCTGCAAAGGTTGGTGAAATACACTCCAGGGCTTCGAAATATAATAAATACATTCAGTGTTCCGTTCCGTAATAAATACTAATACATCACTTTAAAAGACCCATAACTTGTTACACTGTGGGCACCTCCTGTATAAAGATATGGAGAAATGTTCTCGTTGGCTGGTTTAATGATTTACATCCTACTGTTATGTAAAGAGGTCTTGTAGGAGCAGCTAGCCTGGAGCTATATAGCTTTCTTTTGTGAACTCTATGGTTCATCAGTTAACTAATTAGGGAGCATGTTCTGTCAACGCTCTCATGCTTTTGTCTATTAATTGATCTTTCTGCCTAACTAATGCTGCTACGGCACTTCCTCCCAAGCGTACTTTAAACTTTGAGACGCAGCAGAGTTAAAAAAGAAGAATCTAAAACCATTACAGTATGTGTGGATGGTTAAGATTTCACAGATGATGTGCGATTCCCTGAAATTTTCGGAAATTGCTGGCTGCCGCAAAGAATAAGGAATCAAAAGGTCTTTCATGTAATATTTTCATCACACTGCATGAAGTGTCTATATATGGGTAATAAGAAATCTAAAAATGAAAGTTCGATTTCAGAAGGAAAAAGAGGATTTTTAATTGTAAACTTAAAAATTCAGATACATAGTATTATTTCAAGTGACCAGTCCAGCTAAAAGCAGATCGGCAATTCATGGCGCGTTACCAGTGTTTTCCGTAAATATTTGCCATAAACTTACCAACCCTAACCCCTGTCTTTAACATCTGCTCTCTAGTAATGTCTACTGCAACTAAATATTGATCACCACATAGTGTTTATGATTTTAAAAACTGTTGGGGAGATTTAAAAATAAAATGTAAAAACATTTTCATAGCAACTACAGCAGGACAAAGTTCTAATCAACTATTTCAGTGACACAATGCAGAGCAGCACATTAAAGGAGCACTATAGGGTGAGGAACACAAACAGGTATTCCTGGCCCTATAGGGTTAAAACCACCATCTAGCCACCCTGGTCCCCTCATGACTCCCAAAATATAGTAAATCTTACTTGTATTCAAGTCTGCAGCTGCATGCTTTGGGTCAGTTTCCTTTAGACCTGCCCACTGCCTGCTGACATCAGCAGAAGTGGTAGCCCGATCCAGTCACAATGCTTCCCCATAGGATTGGCTGAGACTGACAAAGAGGCAGATCAGGGGCAGAGCCAGCATGATTCAAACACAGCCCTGGCCAATCAGCATCTCCTCATAGAGATGAATTGAATCAATGAATCTCTATGAGGAAAGTTCAGTGTCTGCATGCAGAGGGAGGAGATACTGAATGTTTGGATGCATTTTAGGCAGCCATGGCCCAGGAAGGATCTCTAACAGCCATCTGAGGAGTGGCCAGTGAAGTTATCACTAGGCTGGAATGTAAACACTGCTTTTTCTCTGAAAGGACTGTGTTTACAGCAAAAAGTCTGAAGGTAATGATTCTACTCACCAGAACAAATTCAATAAGCTGTAGTTGTTCTGGTGACTATAGTGTCCCTTTAAGAAGCCTACACCCTAAAAAAAACCTCTCAGAAGTGGATATCACCAACAGTGAGTGATCCTAGCCAATCATTTTCAAGGTAGCCAGTTAACATTTTAGCTGAGCAGAGCAGAATGCAACAAGGAAGAGAAGCACAAAATAATCCAGGCAAGAGCAAAACCATTAAGGTCCAGAACCCTATGGAGATAAAACACCAGGGAGGATATTTGTAGACGATGGCCACACTGATGAAAATTAAAATTTACATTTAGGATCATCAACAAATTAATTTTACCTGCGAAACGAAGCATGAACAGATACTGAAATATCTAAACTATAAAATTTAACAAAAAAGTCCATATGAAGACCAAGTAGCCACTTTGTAAGTTTGCTCTGCAGTTGCCACAAGGCAAAAGGCCCAGGTCATATTCACCTCTCTAGTAAATTGTCGATAATCCTGTCACACTGATCTATTTGTCAATTAAATTTTTGATTTATTTTTTTAAACTGTTAAACCACAAGGTAGCTGCCAACGTCCATTTTTTTTATTCCAGTAAAATGGACAAAATAGGGAATCACACGTCCTAAAGGACTTATTAGGTTCCATATAATATGATGGTTCTCACCATAATCAAAATGTGGAACAACCTATCCTCATCAATGGCCTGTCTTGGACAAATAAATAAATCACTATCTCCCCATTGATCAAAGAAATTAGAAAAAAACTTAGGCAAGAATACAAAGGTGGTACAGAGGACTGTCTAAAACTGATGGAAAAAAAAAATCAGGGGAAGCACAGGTGAATGGAATCCGTCATAGTCAAAGAAAGAACCTTCCTGGATAAAGCAATAATCCAGCTACATGAAATGTTCAGGGTTCCAACCTGGATATTAGATCAGATCGGAATACCATGCCCTACAAGGCCATGCAAGGATTAACAGTGGCAGGGACTTCTGATAGATCTCCCAAATAAATTTAATTATACCATTTGAAGCCAACCATTGAGATATAATAGTTTTTACATCATGGTAAAAAAGCACTCTAAGCACCATTCCACTATAGCGGTTACGCAGACTTCTTCTGAGGTCTGCATGGTGCTGTTCCCTGCCTCTGCTACCATCGACGGACAGCCAGAAATTTCTAAGCAGGAACTTCATTTGGCTCTCCTGAGCCAAGCCCTGGATTAAGTCACCCCTCAGTATCAGCTGATTGCTCTCAGCCAATGTGCTACTGCTGCACTGCAGGTTACAAACCTGTTTGACTCCCTACAAAAGGGGGACACTAGGGAACTCTTGGCACCATAACCACCACCAATAGCAGTTACTTTGTCTGAAGTATTTTTCAAACAGATGGTAAAGACAGGGGGTGGGAGCTATCACCATCAAGTTTTGTCAATTCCCCTAGCTGTGAGAAATAAGGCATTGTGTAATCATAGGATCCTCCATAGACATCGGAGTACAGCACTGACGTGGGCTTCTTGCAGATGAAGTGCCAGGAGCTATAGAGGATCTCCCGTATGGAGATGAAGGCAGTTTCAAGGGACAGGTTCAGGTAAGTAAAATCTGGAGCCCCAAGGTCACTGCACACCAACGGCGACTTCGCCATCGGGGGTCTTGGCAAAATGTGCAAAGACTCCAGACTCCAGAAGGTGACAAAGCCACTTTAAGAGCTATTAAAATGTATTTGTATCATGCAAACACATTCTGCATCATTGTACAGTAGGCCAAACGCATAACTCAATCAATCTTCCAGCAACGCGTCAAGGTCTCTCTAAACATTTTCCATGAATATAGGTTTATTGATGAACTGGTGGAAGCTAGCCAGCGAGTTGGGTTAATGAAATGTCCTGAAGCAGAGCTTCTAAGTCCATACTAAAAGAGGTGCCCGTTCGAGGCAACTTAGTGAATTCAGAATTTCTTTAGTAATCTAGATCTCAGAGACTTGTCAGCATCTATGATTTTGGAAACAAAAAGAAAAAGAGGAGGGGAGGGTAGAGAAGACACCAAAAATGAAAGACCCCAGGAAAACCGGTGCTAAATTACCAATATCTTAGTTTTCAGATTTGCAGATTTCCCACCACACCTTTACAATCACATTAAAACATGGACTTCAACAATGAGTGCTATAATTTGTCTGGCGCAAGCTTAAAAAGCCAAAACACAATTTATACAAAAATTATTCTATTGCCTCTTTTATTTTGCACAGAAGTGAATGGTTGAAGCTTTCTAATTACGCTTTGTCTAATACTAAAGAAAATTAACCCAGTGAGCGACAACCGCAATTAACAGCGCTCTGCCACCTTTTCTAGTATCTAAGAGGTGGAATCCCCATTTACAAGTAAAAGAAGGAATTTAGCATTTGAGCCTCGGGCCGGTGGGGAAGTCAGCTCAGATCAGATGATGGCTACAAACATATAATGTGGGATTAGTGCTGTTTCGCAGGGTTAGGAAATCACTTGTATTAAGTACGAGGCTCGAACACAGATCAGAGATGCAAGAATTGAAAATAGAGCCGATTTTTAGATGCGGTGCTACATGAGAGGATTGTAGCATGTTACTGCTGTGAGTTTAGAGAAAATAGAACTCATAGGGGAAATGTCAAGGTTGGTAAAATACAACACACTACTGCCACCTATTGCAAAGTACAGGGCAGCCTTGAATAAGATGGTTCAGAGAATGAACAGAAATATGCGGATTGCTCTGTCAAATCAGTTAGTCACTTCCTAATTAAATGATTTCTCCAATTTAGTCTTTATTTAATTCAGATGATAAAATTAGATTTTATTTTGATTTATGTAAGGATTTCAGGGAAAGATTTTCAAACATTTAAGCAGATTTTGTTATATAATAGAAAAAATAAAAAGTTACCTGCGCTCTTCCCAAATCTCTATGCATATATAAACAAATGGCGGTTATTTAGTTACTCCACTGGCCATGAGAGGGGATGCCCACCTGCCGCGTCAAGGCAAACCTCTTAGGTGGGTCCTACACTGACTATTCACCTTGCTTTCGTGAGCTTCTGGCAAAGATATCTCTAATGAGACGGAGAGGGGTGTTTTTATAAACCCCTTCATGCTTATTAACCCCTAATAAGGAAAACATGGGGTGGGCGGCAGCATTGTAACATAGCTGTATGATACAAATGTGAATACAAATACAAAAAAACATGTCCTGCGCTCAAACTCCCACCACTCATTTTAGCAGTTTTTATTTTTTTTATCACATACATTAAAGGGACACTATAGTTTCCAAAACAACCTTAGTTTAAAAAAAAAAGCAGTTTTGGTGTATAGATTATGTTCCCGCAGTCTCGCTGCTTAATTCTCTGCCATTTGTCACAATGATTCCTTGGATTCACTGGGTGGCGATAATTAAAATGTACTTATTTTGTATTATTTTATTAATTTAAAATAAAGGCCTTGAATATTAATAGAGTAAATGAAATATAGTCTAGATAACAGGAATAGCAAACATGTATCCCTCAAGTTGTTGCAAAACTTGATCTTCGGCACAAATAAAGTTCCACCAAATCTATAGAACAGGGGTCAGGTGCCTTTTTATGGCACGCAAGTCTGCCAAACCACCAAGCTCCACCACCAGACCACCAAGGACTAAGAAGGATGTCTGCTCCCTTCTCTGCACAAGGTAGGCAAGACATGGGGAGGGATAGTTTTTGTAAATACGTTTACAAGCAAACACCTTACACACATGGCATACAGAGAGTGTCCTTAACACATACCCAGAGCACCACCCACAGACAGCCCCTCCATACACACTCCACCACCCACAGACAGCCCCTCCATACACACTCCACCACCCACAGACAGCCCCTCCATACACACTCCACCACCCACAGACAGCCCCTCCATACACACTCCACCACCCACAGACAGCCCCTCCATACACACTCCACCACCCACAGACAGCCCCTCCATACACACTCCACCACCCACAGACAGCCCCTCCATACACACTCCACCACCCACAGACAGCCCCTCCATACACACTCCACCACCCACAGACAGCCCCTCCGTACACACTCCACCACAGACAGCCCCTCCGTACACACTCCACCACAGACAGCCCCTCCGTACACACTCCACCACAGACAGCCCCTCCGTACACACTCCACCACAGACAGCCCCTCCGTACACACTCCACCACAGACAGCCCCTCCGTACACACTCCACCACAGACCGCTTCTCCGTACACACACACACCCACAGACAGCCCCTCCATACACACTCCACCACCCACAGACAGCCCCTCCATACACACTCCACCACCCACAGACAGCCCCTCCATACACACTCCACCACCCACAGACAGCCCCTCCATACACAATCCACCACCCACAGACAGCCCCTCCATACACACTCCACCACCCACAGACAGCCCCTCCATACACACTCCACCACCCACAGACAGCCCCTCCATACACACTCCACCACCCACAGACAGCCCCTCCATACACACTCCACCACCCACAGACAGCCCCTCCATACACACTCCACCACCCACAGACAGCCCCTCCATACACACTCCACCACCCACAGACAGCCCCTCCATACACACTCCACCACCCACAGACAGCCCCTCCATACACACTCCACCACAGACAGCCCCTCCATACACACTCCACCACCCACAGACAGCCCCTCCATACACACTCCACCACAGACAGCCCCTCCATACACACTCCACCACAGACAGCCCCTCCATACACACTCCACCACAGACAGCCCCTCCGTACACACTCCACCACAGACAGCCCCTCCGTACACACTCCACCACAGACCGCTTCTCCGTACACACACACACCCACAGACAGCCCCTCCATACACACTCCACCACCCACAGACAGCCCCTCCATACACACTCCACCACCCACAGACAGCCCCTCCATACACACTCCACCACCCACAGACAGCCCCTCCATACACAATCCACCACCCACAGACAGCCCCTCCATACACACTCCACCACCCACAGACAGCCCCTCCATACACACTCCACCACCCACAGACAGCCCCTCCATACACACTCCACCACCCACAGACAGCCCCTCCATACACACTCCACCACCCACAGACAGCCCCTCCATACACACTCCACCACCCACAGACAGCCCCTCCATACACACTCCACCACCCACAGACAGCCCCTCCATACACACTCCACCACCCACAGACAGCCCCTCCATACACACTCCACCACAGACAGCCCCTCCATACACACTCCACCACAGACAGCCCCTCCATACACACTCCACCACAGACAGCCCCTCCGTACACACTCCACCACAGACAGCCCCTCCGTACACACTCCACCACAGACAGCCCCTCCGTACACACTCCACCACAGACCGCTTCTCCGTACACACACACACCCACAGACAGCCCCTCCATACACACTCCACCACCCACAGACAGCCCCTCCATACACACTCCACCACCCACAGACAGCCCCTCCATACACACTCCACCACCCACAGACAGCCCCTCCATACACACTCCACCACCCACAGACAGACCCTCCATACACACTCCACCACCCACAGACAGACCCTCCATACACACTCCACCACCCACAGACAGCCCCTCCATACACACTCCACCACCCACAGACAGCCCCTCCATACACACTCCACCACCCACAGACAGCCCCTCCATACACACTCCACCACCCACAGACAGCCCCTCCATACACACTCCACCACCCACAGACAGCCCCTCCATACACACTCCACCACCCACAGACAGCCCCTCCATACACACTCCACCACAGACAGCCCCTCCATACACACTCCACCACAGACAGCCCCTCCATACACACTCCACCACAGACAGCCCCTCCATACACACTCCACCACAGACAGCCCCTCCATACACACTCCACCACAGACAGCCCCTCCATACACACTCCACCACAGACAGCCCCTCCATACACACTCCACCACAGACAGCCCCTCCATACACACTCCACCACAGACAGCCCCTCCATACACACTCCACCACAGACAGCCCCTCCATACACACTCCACCACAGACAGCCCCTCCATACACACTCCACCACAGACAGCCCCTCCATACACACTCCACCACAGACAGCCCCTCCATACACACTGCACCACAGACCGCTTCTCCGTACACACACCCACCCACAGACAGCCCCTCCATACACACTCCACCACCCACAGACAGCCCCTCCATACACACTCCACCACCCACAGACAGCCCCTCCATACACACTCCACCACCCACAGACAGCCCCTCCATACACACTCCACCACAGACAGCCCCTCCATACACACTCCACCACAGACAGCCCCTCCATACACACTCCACCACAGACAGCCCCTCCATACACACTCCACCACAGACAGCCCCTCCATACACACTCCACCACAGACAGCCCCTCCATACACACTCCACCACAGACAGCCCCTCCATACACACTCCACCACAGACAGCCCCTCCATACACACTCCACCACAGACAGCCCCTCCATACACACTCCACCACAGACAGCCCCTCCATACACACTCCACCACAGACAGCCCCTCCATACACACTCCACCACAGACAGCCCCTCCATACACACTCCACCACAGACAGCCCCTCCATACACACTGCACCACAGACCGCTTCTCCGTACACACACCCACCCACAGACAGCCCCTCCATACACACTCCACCACAGACAGCCCCTACATACACACTCCACCACAGGCAGCTTCTCCATACACACACCCACCCACAGACAACCCCTCCATACACACACACACAGCCCCTCCATATACACACACACACACACAGCCCCTCCATATACACACACACACACACACAGCCCCTCCATATACACACACACACACACAGCCCCTCCATACACACACACACACACACAGACACAGCCCCTCCATACACACACACACAGCCCCTACATACACACACACACACACACACAGACAGCCCCTACATACACACACACAGCCCCTACATACACACACACACACAGCCCCTACATACACACACACACACACAGACAGCCCCTACATACACACACACAGCCCCTACATACACACACACACACAGACAGCCCCTCCATACACACACAGACAGCCCCTACATACACACACACACACACACACAGACAGCCCCTCCATACACACACACACACACACAGACAGCCCCTCCATACACACACACACACACAGACAGCCCCTCCATACACACACACAGACAGCCCCTCCATACACACACACACAGACAGCCCCTCCATACACACACACACACAGACAGCCCCTCCATACACACACACACACAGACAGCCCCTCCATACACACACACACACAGACAGCCCCTCCATACACACACACACACAGCCCCTCCATACACACACACACACACACACAGCCCCTCCATACACACACACACACAGACAGCCCCTCCATACACACACACACAGAGACAGCCCCTCCATACACACACACAGACAGCCCCTCCATACACACAGACAGCCCCTCCATACACACACACACACATACAGACAGCCCCTCCATACACACACACACACAGACAGCCCCTCCATACACACACACAGACAGCCCCTCCATACACACTGCACCACAGACAGCCCCTCCATACACACTGCACCACAGACAGCCCCTCCATACACACACACACACACACACAGACAGCCCCTACATACACACTTCACCACACCAGATAGCTCCTACCAAACACCCAATCTTACAAGCAATTCTACATGCACACACATCAGAGACAGCACACATACACAACACCACAGATAACCCACACTACAAACACAAATACTATAAACAACCACAGAGATGTGTAATTTGATTCTTAATTATTACTTTTTTGGGGTTCAGATGGTCCACCATTGTGCTGTGAAGCCCACCTAAAATACTTTTCCATATATTTGGATTTCAATAATCTACTTTGCTGCTTTCTCTACACACGGACTATATAGACTGTTGCTGTTTGCTACTACCCTAAAAGTGGTGCGCGTTTTTATTATCACCATAATATCTGTTTATATATTTTAGGCTTTTTAATTTATGATTTTTTATTACCTCGTACAATATCGTGTCACGTGTACCAGTTTTTATTGATCTTTAGTTCAGAATAATATTATATTTGGCGCAACCTTCTACCATGTTATTTAGTGCTATTTTATATTGTGTGGGTTTGAGAGGGAACCCTACATCCCTAGGTGTGTTGCCTCTAGTCTTGTTTGGCTATCTAGCGCTGATCCCCTGCTTCTCCTCTTTTTCAGTTGCTAGCACCAGGCAGTTTATTTGGGAGTTTACCCTCGCAGCGGACAAGCGGCAGGGCTGTAAGAGGGAGGACAGTGTTTGGGCAGGGACTGTGAGCGCTATTCTCTTAGCTTGCAGGCCTCAGAAGACGCTCAACCTGTTCTAGTGAGTCAAAGCGCAGCCCCCGGGACTCCCAGCATACACTCTGGTTCACTGAGCACAAAGGTTAGCTGTGAATATTCTAGAGCACTGGTGACCAAAATAGGTCCCCGGCTGTAGGAGAAACAAAACATCATGGTACCTGTAGTTTTGCAACAGCTAGAGATCTATTCTTGGCCAACTCTTAGAAAGTGTGTTGTACTCCCATTAAAGCATATACTGAAAGAATCGCAGCCAAAACATAACCTTAATTAAAGGGATTTCAAAATAAGCTAAATAACGTGAATTGTGATGGGTGGTAACCCCCCTTTTTTAGGGGAGTTAGAGGGTGCATGTATGCCACAATTTAAATACTTTCAACTAAATAACTGTTGTAATTTTAAAGTATTTCTATTTAAACTTTTTTCGTTCTATTTAAATGTATTCTGTGTAACAATACAGAATGTTTGGGATCACGCAAGCCACCTTTCATTTGTGAGAACACGTCAAGTTAGATTTAATAATGGTCTTTAAGAATATGTTGCACATTCTAAAAACGAAAAAAGAAAAAAAATGGCATCATTATGTCACCGCATTTGCAAATAAATAATGTGGAAAATATCAGCAAATCAAATAAATTTTTTATTTTTTTTTTGTAAAAAAAAAAAAGAAACAAAAGCCTTTTTCTCGCTATATTTTAAGGTCCGGTCTACGTAAACAGCAATTTCCATACACACAACAGCTGCAAAATAATTCCAAGATTGATCGTCAATGACCCAAAAATTGGAGCAAACATAAAATGGGTGAATAGAAATTCATAGTGATAGGGTGGAACAATGGGTTTGAATTAGTTTCATACTTTTATTATCTCGACAACAATTGTCTGCGCATTCATTGCACCAAATGATGTAAATTCATATCCAAATTATAACAACACTGGCACTTCATTTCCATAGATACTTGGATACATGCCATAGACACCCATGGATATTTGTGTCTTCTCTACAACACGTCTTTGAGGCGCATCATATTGCTAGTGAAAGGTTGTTTGTTTAAGAATCTTCTTTATGCAAACAACGCACGTAAGGAAAAGAAGATAACATTCGGGACTGGTAACGATACTGTTGCAGCTTCATCTTGTAAATCTGTCTATACAGACACACACATACAAAGGTCGGTTTGGTATATCCACCAGAAGCAGGATCTGGGGCAGAGCGTGTTCTTGCATGGTCAGCATTGTAAATGATAGTGTTTCAAAGAAAGGCAATGCTTACATTGCTGCCTAAGTCCACCTCTACTGGCTGTCACTTGTATAGCCAACAGAGGGACTTCCTGGGTCCGGACCTGCAATTAATGAAGGACAGATGTTTAGCTTTCCAAGCTCTGCATGGAGACGCTTAATGCCCATAAAGATGCACTGGATCAAAGCATTTCTATAAAGAGATGCTGATAAGCGCAGTGCAACAATTTGTGGCGCATGCACACTTGTCTCCTATGGGGAAACATTGGATTGGGTAAAATCATCAAAAATGATATTAGCCATAGGGGGGACATGCCCAAATTTAAGGAGGCAGGGACTAAAAGGCAAGTAACACAGTTACACAGTTTTTTTTTTTAAACTGTATTTATAATATATAATTCAGAGAGATGCTTTAAAGTCGGGCCATTACCTAAATTAGGGTCTCAGAAATGTCATGCCTCCTGACATTTTGTCTCCTCCTTACACATATCTGACATGGCACAAAGTAAATACCCAGATATACATATAATAACCTGGTACTCTAAGCAGACATAAAAGAATCACAATTTCACAATTAACTGATTTCCTTTTCTGTAACCCTTCCTCTAAAAGTCTAATAAACACTTATTTACAAAAAAATGATATCAGATTTGTGTTCCCTAAAGAGGTATCAAATGACAAAATGCTAACTTCTTATCAGAAAAATGACAGCAGCATAGGTTATAAGACCTTACGTAAACTAGATAAGACTCATTTGGCCACCACTAAAATAATAAAGGATATAAAGAAACAAGAAGTATAAATATATTTCAATGAAGGTCAAATCCTAAATATTTTTTGGGTTGCGGTACCAGCTGTTGGTAGCAGGTTGGATCTCTGCTTGGCCATATGTCAGACTATATTGGGTGGCACTATACATAGGTTCTGTGTATACAGATTGGAGGATGGTACACATATATAAAAAGAAGAATCACATTAAAAAAAAATATATATATATATATATAAAAAATATTCACCTAGAGAAAAATAACCTGCTAAAACTTCAAAATTTGTTACGTCAGGCAAACACAATCGAATCAATTCATTCACAATTTTTATTTATTTATTTAAAAAAGATGAATTGACCCTATCTGGGAGGCGAGGATATGTAGAATTGTGCCAACATCAATCAAATAAAATTTTGGAAGTGGTACTTGACAGGAATCGGGCAGTGGTCGGGTTCTCATCTAATTATCAGTGGGAAATAAAATATAAAGGCTGATTTGCATATGCCCATTAGACATCCTGGAGTCTATTCTTTCTCCCAATTTTCCACAGATGTCAAGTGTTATATGGGCACGCAGCGGATCAGTTTCATTCATACAGTTCTCCATTGAAGACTTGACGGTTTTAATGATATCACAGACCATTTGCTAGATTGCGAAGGCCCGTGCTGTTGAGGACAGACTGCCATCATTTCTCCTAGGTGTCTGTTTACATAGCCCATACGTGAAATCCTTAAAATTATAACAAATGAGAGTGATCCATTAAACTATGGTAGAGCCAATGGATGCTCATTTTCCAACTGAGCAGGCAATCAGGGTTGGTGTCCATATGATAAAATACAGATTAGGGAACAGGGCACTCACAGCAAAAATACACTTTAAAATTTTTACAAGGTTACGTAAAATCACCTCTCTCAGCAAATAAATATGGAGATTCAGTTCCACCATATGGCCATATTGTGTAACACCCACCACTACGTCACAGCACCCCAATATCGGTGGGTCTTACAATAATTTTAACATGGAAGATTTACATGCTCATCACTGGTTTATTAACTTAAATGTTATTCAACATTCTGCTTATCTCTAAAGACTTTCTCTGTTATTTCTGCTCCCCCCCACCCTTATTTTATTGATACCCACCCGAATGTCTTGCTTGACCAATCCTCACCTCCTCTGTGCATCTCCATTCCATAGCTTTTATTGCAGTCCTGTTTTGACCCTATCATCTCTGTCTTCCACAGTCAGAGTTTTAAAAGACAACTTCTAGCAAACCTGAACAGTGCTCATATTCCCGCCCACCCCAAGTTCCTTACTACATTTATAGATATAATCCCACATACAACTTTAGATTGTTCCAAATAGAAGCTGCAAACATTACCAGTAATGAGCACAATCCACCTTCTTAACCCCTAACACTCAGTCCTCCTCCTTACTTCTGGTCATTCTCCTTTCCTCTAATTACCTACCCATCAGAGCAATGCTCTATATTCTCCTCCTCTCTCATCTCCCTCAGGATCAAAATATCCCCTTCCACCCACTTCCCTCAACACACTCAGATTTACATTAATCCCTCTTTGCTACAATCCCCCCTTCTCTCATCTCAAGCCCTGCACTCATTTCTCTATTCTCTCTCTCCTGCTCTAACCCAATCTCACCCTAGTCGCCGCCCATATAAAACCCATTCACACCTCCTGTCACTATCTCTCCTACTTCTGGCAGCTGGTGACGTCTCTCCCAACCCAGGGCCCCTCACCTCATCTACTCACACTAAAATAACCAGAAACCATGCAAACCTCCTCCAAATACCCTGCAGTTTATCCTCCTCTACCAAAAATCAGTGTGCACTCTGGAACGCTCGCTCCATTTGTAGTAATATCCAATCTACAGCTATACATGACCTCATCATCTCTAACTCACTCACAATACTGGCACTCACTGAGACCTGGCTGTCCCCATCCGATACCGCTACTCCTGCTTCTTTATGTTTCGGTGGTCTACAGCTCTCCCATACTCCTAGACTCGACTGTAAAGGAGGTGGTGTAGGCATCCTTCTCTCCCCTCAATGCACCTTTCAACCTATCCCCTGCCCCTGCCCTATCCTTTACTTCCTTTGAAGTTCACACTGTACGCCTTTTTAAACCCACTCCTTTAACCCCTTAAGGACCAAACTTCTGGAATAAAAGGGAATCATGACGTGTCAGACATGTCATGTGTCCTTAAGGGGTTAAGAATTGCCATCATCTATCGCCCCCCCCCCGGTCACCCTAAACTATTTATTGAACACTTTTCCTCCTGGTTACCCCACTTTCTTTCCTCTAGCACTCCCTCTATCATACTTGGGGACTTCAATATCCTTATCAACAAGCTCAACTACCCTGATGCCTCCCGTCTGCTCTCTGTAACCTCCTCCTTTGGACTCACACAGATTTCTTCCTCAGCAACTCACACTGCAGGAAACACTCTTGACCTCATCTTCACCAATCTCTGTGCCACCTCTGATCTCTCCACTGTTCCATTTCCTTTGTCTGACCACCATCTGCTAACATTTAACATCTACATACCCCATACCAAAATTTCACCACCATCAACTCTCCAACCTCGCAGAAACCTCAACTTACTCGATCTCCAGCACTTCTCCACCAAACTCCAAACACTCCTTTTACCGATCTCAAATCTCAACTGCCCTAACTCTGCAACCTCACTCTACAACTCCACTCTCTCCTCTCAACTTGACATCATGGCACCTCCTACAGTTAAACGCAGCAAGCGCCCCCAACTACAACCCTGGCACACCAAGCTGACCCGTTACCTCCAAAAATGTTCCAGAACTGCTGAACGCTGTTGGAGAAAGTCTCACTTTGCATCTGACTTTGTCCACTATAAATTTATGCTGCGCTCCTACAGCATGGCTCTTTCCTCTGCAAAAGTAAACTACTTCAAATCCCTCATAAGCACACTGTCCCATCAACCCAAACACCTGTTTCACACTTTTGATGCTCTTCTTCCCCCTGTGACTCCCCCTCCTTCCACCATAAATTTTGCATCTCATTTCACTGAGAAGAGCTCTACAATCAGGAAAGAGATCTCTAATCTCTCTCCTACCCCTATCAATACACCACCCAACCCCACTGCCCCTGCCACCCTATGCTCATTTGCACCTGCTACAGCACAAGAGGTTTCTGCTCTGCTCCTGTCCTCCCGCCCCACCACCTGCTCCCTCATTCCTATTCCCTTGCATCTCATCCGCACTTTGTCTCCCTCTCTTGCTCTTCCTCTCACTAGCATTTTCAATCTCTCCCTTTCCTCTGGCACATTTCCCTCACCCTTCAAACATGCAACCGTAACCCCGATTCTGAAAAAGCCCAACCTTGATCCCAACTCCCCCCCTATCTCGCTACTGCCATTTGCCTCCAAGATCCTCAAGAGAGTTGTGTACGCCAGATTGACAGACTTTCTCGAATCCAACTCTCTGCTTGACCCCCTTCAGTCTGGATTCCGCGCTGGTCACTCTGTCGAAACTGCTGTGACCAAAGTATCCAACGATTTAAATGCTGCTAAATCTCACGGCCAATACTCTATCCTAATTCTCCTTGATCATTCTGCTGCCTTTGACACTGTTGATCATCAACAGCTTCTTCACATTCTTCGTAACTTTGGTCTTCGGCATACTGCTCTCTCCTGGTGCTCCTCCTACCTCTTCCCAGCGCTCTTTCAGTGTTTCTTTCTCTCGCTCTGCCTCTTCTCCCCAACCCCTCTCTGTCGGCGTCCCCCAAGGTTCTGTCCTCGGCCCCCTACTGTTCTCTATCTATACTCCCTCCCTTGGTAAACTCATCAGCTCCTTTGGCTTCCAATATCATTTATATACAGATGACACGCAAATCTACCTGTCCTCCCCTGATCTCTCTCCGCCCACCTTGACTCGTGTTTCTGACTGCCTCTCTGCTATTTCCAACTGGATGGCTGCTCACTTCCTTAAACTCAACCTGTCCAAAACAGAACTTCTCCTTCAGAACTTTTTCCTCCCTCAAGTGCTGCTACTCCTGTGTCGGTCTCCATCCAAGTCAACTATAACCTCTACCTCGCAGGCTCGCTGCCTAGGGGTTCTTTTTGATTCTGACCTCTCTTTTACTCCCTATGTCCAATCGATAGTCAAATCATGTCGCTTCCAACTCAAGAACATAGCGCGCACCCGCCCATATCTAACGCCGGACGCGGCTAAGATACTGGTTAATGCTGTTGTTCTCTCTCGCCTCGACTACTGAAATCCCCTTCTCACTGGTCTTACATGTTCCCAGCTTGCACCACTGCAATCTATAATGAATGCGGCTGCGAAGCTTATTTTCCTGTCCGGTCGCACCTCCCACGCCTCCATGCTCTGTCAGTCCCTGCATTGGCTTCCAGTTAGATATAGGGCCCAATTCAAAATTCTGGCGCTTGCTTACAAATCCATACATAATGCTGCTCCAACATACCTATCCTCCCTCATACACAAGTATGTCCCGTCGAGACCCCTGCGCTCAGCCCAAGACCTACGCCTATCCTCTGCCTGGATCCCCACCTCTGATGCTCACCTTCAAGACTTCTCCAGGGCTGCACCTATTCTGTGGAACTCCCTTCCCTCCTCAATCAGACTTTCACCCAGCCTCCACTCCTTCAAAAAATCTTTGAAAACTCACTTCATTAAAAGCGTATCAATTAAACTGTCAGCAGGTTTCTCATCCCCCACCCCATGACTCCTTTCCTGCAACTGTCAAAAATGACCTACCAAGAACTCAATAAACCCTACTCTAACAAACTATTTAATTCCCCTACTTTAACCCTTTGTGTCACTATACCCCACTCCCTCTAGCATGTAAGCTCATCGAGCAGGGCCCTCAACCCCCTCTGTTCCTGTACGTCCAGTGGTCTGATCTCAATGATGTGCCTGTTAGTCCACCCATTGTACAGCGCTATGGAATTTGTTGGCGCTATATTAATAATAATAATAATAATACTAACAGCAATACTTACTGCTGAAACGGCTTCCAGAGACTCTCCTCAATTTATGCTTCATGGTGGTTACCTCCAAAGAGGCACCTACTGTGGAGGGATGGGTGCTCAGCCCAATAGGGATCTGGTCTGGATTCCAAATCTTACACAGAAAAAAGGGAAATTGGGGGTACACTTAACATGCATATCGAAGTAGTGATGCTGCAGCACTTCTTAGGTATGCATGTTCCGGTGTGCCCCCAATTCCCCTTTTTTGGTGTCAACATGATTGTGGCAGACCACTCATTAAGGGACCTGAGTGTCACCGCCAAGGCTCTCCTGTTCTCTTGAAGTATCCTATTCAGCACAGTAGTCAGTGATAATAGCTTGCAGTAGAGCTGTGTAGAGTATAGAAGTGTTATAGACTTTTCTTCCCATACATTAAATCGAGACTTAATGCTGGGAGAAGATTTTTTTTTATTGTCATCAAACATGGTCATTTAGTGATGGATCCCCAGCACGGGGTCCCTATTCAACAGTACAGTGATCCTGCCCTGGTGCCTCTATGTCTGGGAGATAATTGTGTGATCTCTTGCTAAACTAATTATCTCCCGGACACAGGGGTTACAAAACAAAATATCCCCAAAAGCATAAATATAACATGCAGAATTGGGGAATCGCCACCAGGGTAAAGATTTGACTTGCCTCTAGCAATAGTAGAGACGTACTGGGTATCGCACTCACCGAGGCCAGGCCTCCCTTCTAAGATATGCAGAATAAATAATGGTTCAGGCACTTCAGGATAACAAAAAAAAAAAAGCAGCTTTGGGCGCGGGCCCTAACCATCATGGCGATGAGACATGTTTCTCAAGAGCTCCCGCACAATTATGGTAATACAAGCGAGCGAAGGCTTTATCTAGCAAGACAAACAGCCCCCCACAATAGAGGGCTCTCCCGACCCGGAGGTATCCTGAAGCCGCCTACAACATGAGCAAGCCCCTTAAACCCCCCCCACTTTGGACCGGTGGGGGTGATTCCGGTCCGCCCAGAGGAGGATACCCCAAGCATGCTGAACCGTTAGATGTTGCCACATGGGCAAAGAACGCACACAGAGTTTCACCCAAGATGGTGGACACTGCAAGTGTCCACGCTGCACATGACATCCTGACAAAATTGAACAAACACTTTGAGATGTTCAGGCAGAAGCTGGAGCACAGGCTACATCAGGCTGTCCCACTACACATTATCCCGTGCTTACTGTGCCTAGAGGAGTATCAGCTACACCTCACCGACGAGGCCCCAAGAAGGCCAAAACGATTAACTGGGGTTGCTGTATCTCTTGTGCAGAGAGAACTTGCTGCCATTTCGTTCTGGACTGCCCTTGTGGGTGAAATCAGTCTGATATGCCTTGGAATAGGTTCTCTAATTAATTGCACAAGTGAGCAAAAACTATTTTGAGACCTGAGTGGGAATTTACAGAAGGGCAATCTATTGTGTTTCTCAAAGCTTTTGTTCATTCTCACAGTTCTCAGATTCTTTGTTTTAGTCCCCCATTTTGTCTAAATGCATTTTCAAGATGTTTGACAAAAATGGAGGGTTTCCTTGGAGCCAAAGCACGGACACTGTGATGCCATTTAGAAAATATGAAGTTCCAAAAAAAAGCAGCACAACAATGATACGCACCAAGGTGTTAGAACTAATCAAATCAGCTGTACTTTGAGGTATATGTGGCGTGGAGGCTTCCAAAAATTAACACACTGAGAAGGACATACTTATTTTTCATGTACAATTTGGAGGTCTAACCATAAAGTACAAGCTAGGGTTTTCAAAGTCTATATAACTGCACACAGAATAGCAAACAGATAAATGGTCAGAGTTTAATTAAAGGTATAGTCTGCCATTTTCTTCCTCCTTTCAGCCAGACACTCTCTCACTTCTGAGACGAACACTCTCTCACCTCTCAGCCGGACACGGAGTTAAAAGCAGTGCAGAGCATAGTTTATTGGTTGAGATCAATGAGCAGGCCCTGGGTACCTCAGGTAAAAAAAAGTCAAACCAGTTTAACTACTTACACTGGAGGGGACAATATCAGGACACTCCTGATGCCATAAATACTATCGCTCGCTGTAGTGGTTTTAGTGCTTGGCGTGATACTTTGTATGTATAATATTAAATATTCAAATACCAGGTGTTAGTGATATTTAGTAGCAAGTGTCTAGGAATGATGCAAGGTTCGCAAACACCTGGACAGCCATTATCTGAATGTCCGTGTTAGAGTGTGGGTAAATGTTCAGTAAATGTTCCTGCACAACTTACAACAACTTCAACAAAAGAAATGTTCATGTACTTACCAATAAAGCAAGTTTCTGATATTTCTGTTTCAGTTCTGCCTGGCTGTCTGTGGGGTTGGCACCCAAAATGGCATACCAGTCCTTGTTCAGTGGGCCAGTTTTAGAAGCCATTGTATATATGAAGCATCTTGTCAAGCCTAAAAATGTTTTAGAACAAAAAGAACATAAGAATTTTCTATATGTATGCTGTAGCTAGACTCGGCGAAAGTTCAGACACCCTCAGCAAATCCACACCATACACGGAGCTATATTCAATAAATATTTCTAAAGGAACAATGGCTGAATAATTCATTAAACATTCCAAGCACCGTAACTACTATAATGCACTGTAGTGGTTATGGTGCCAGGTGTGCCCTTGCGTCCACTATTATAAAGGAGTTAAGTTGTTATAGAATGGTTTAACTTCTTAACTGGCTCCCTGCCTCCACTGCAGTTCAGTGAGAGACAGACGCTCTTTTTCACGGAGGCAGTGCAGAGCTTTGCTCATTGGCTGAGAGGCAATTGGCTATCACTCTCATCCAGATTACTAACTTAGGAGAGCTAAGAGAAGGCTGAGCAGGAACATCTGGCTCTCACTGGGCTGCACCTAGCAGACCACAAGTAAGAAGCCAAACCCTTCTAACAGGGCTATACATAGGACACAAGGTCACGCATTTAGGCTGGAAGAAAGGAGATTTCATCTAAGGCAAAGAAAAGTTTTTTTTACAGTAAGAACTATAAGGATATGGAATTCTCTCCCTGAAGAGGTGGTTTTGTCAGAGTCATTACAGATGTTTAAACAGCAATTGGATAAATACTTCCAAAAACATACCATACAGGGATATAATTTCTAATTAGTGGGGTAATAGCTGCTTGATCCAAGGAGATGTCTGGCTGCCATTTTGGAGTCAAGAAGGAATTTTTTCCTAATTTGTTGCAACATTGGAAGTGCTTCAGGCTAGGTTTTTTGCCTTCTTTTGGATCAACAGCAAAAACATATGTGAGGAAGGCTGAACTTTATGGACGCAAGTCTCTTTACAGCTATGTAACTATATGTAAAATGGTTGACTCCTCAGAATGTTGGGCAACAAGGCACCATAACCACTGCCTTCTCTCATATTGCAGCTGCAATGGCGCTTGGGTCAGCCTTGATGTATGCGCTACCAGCAGCAGGTTTTTAGGTCAGTCCCATTCTCTCACCCGGAGATCAGTGACAACGTTTCATTTATACATAAAATCTGAACATAGGAGACCTAGGCAAGCCCCCTCTCTATGAATGCTGCTGGTTGCCGCAAATGATGGTCCTCTACAAAGGCAGCCTGCGTCCTGTACACCGAAACATATAGGCTACCAGCTGGCGATGTATCTTACACGAGGCAAACAAGGCATTTGCCTTGGGTGACACTTTGCAGGGGGCGGCAAAAAAAGCCACCCCCAAACACCCAGGCGGATCCCATGTTTGTCTCGTGTCCTGGGGTACTCAAGAGCTGGCTGGCCACTTTAAGCCCCCCAGAGGCGGGCGGCAGCTTTTATCGTGGCGGGCAGCAAGGGCGCATGCTCACCTTAGCTCTTCCTGCTCAGCTCCCTTGCGCGCCGCTTAATGAAGGATATGACATCACTCCGGCTCCCAGCATCAGTAAGCAGCGGGTGAGGGAGCTGAGCAGGAAGATTAGAGCTCCCCCGCCGCCTGCTCTGCCTGTCCGCCCCCTAGCAGCCCCACTGGACCGCAGGTAAGTAACCCACTCCAGCTCTCCCAGGGAGGCTGAGTGGAATTAAATAAAAATAAAAATTGTGAGTGTTGAGAGGTATGTGTGTCTGTGAGTGTGTATGTAAGAGTGTGTGTGTCAGAGAGTCAAATCAGTAAGTGTTTGTCAGTGTATATGAGTGTGTGTCTGTTAGTTAAAGTGTGTGTAGGTTAAACGGTATGTGTGCCAATGACTATCTTTTAGTGAGTGTATGTCATCAGTAAGAAAGTGTCTGTTAGTCAAACTGCGGCCTTGACAGGAAGGGGTGGTGGAAATTTAAATAGGGGGCAGCACAAATCCAAAATACAACACCGCTCTCAGCACAGAATAAAATGAAACCAATATTACAGGGAGATATGTCATTTTTTTTGTAAACAAAATTGTATTGTTATTTTACAAGGATAACACAGAATGTTGTAAATAAGTACATATTATTATATCCAAAATGTACTAATATCCCCTTGTTAACACTGGCTTCCAGTAGGGATGCTAGGGTTCAAATAAATTAACATAACTCTATGCAGCAATTCCAAAAAAACTAATTTTGGGGAAATGTTTAAAATAATTCAGGGGTAAAAGTGATTGCTAGTGATTGCTCCTTTGGTAGCAATCACTATGGGTGGGGGGGAGAGAGAATGAATATATATATATATATATAACCCGAAATAAGAACTATAGCCCCCCCCCCCCCCCCCCCAGGTGTCCACAAGACAGATTCCTAGCAGTGTGACTACCACTCCCATAATGCTTTGCAAATCCAGGAAGCAATCAACTAAATAATAGTCCCTCTGCTTTAAACCCATTGATGGTGCTATATTTCTTTTATTATTATTGTAAATCACACCAAGGCCTAGCTAACCAGAGCAGATCCCTCAAACCTCTCACTCCGCCCCCCCCACTTCCCAACATGAAATCATTAAAGCAGTCCTACACGAAGATTAAACCCGATCCAAACACACAGCACCCACCGACTGGCAGACAGGAATCCCTTCTATATCCTCCCCATGTGCAGACAGCAAAAACAAACTACACCTCCCGGCATGCTCTGCGGTGAAACCAGCCCCCTATTCAAAGCGCGCGCAACTTTATTAGTACTAAAACGATCAAAACAAGTGAGGGTTGGCCAGGAAATGGACGCTGTCACCATGGCAACCTTAAAATCCTGACGCCCTGTACCGGGTCTGAAGTCTGCAAAGTAAGTTAAATCCAATATTGGGGGAATAATCAGCCATTGGTTGGCAGCGTTTAATATTTATCAGCTTTGTCATTAAAGCCAGGGTTAATTCAACATTACCTGCAGGGCTATGGGGGCAATGTAACATGAATTCAGCATTACCTGCAGGGCTATGGGGGGCAATGTAACATGAATTCAACATTACCTGCAGGGCTATGGGGGCAATTTAACATGAATTCAGCATTACCTGCAGGGCTATTGCGGGCAATGTAACATGAATTCAGCATTACCTGCAGGGCTATGGGGGGCAATGTAACATGAATTCAGCATTACCTGCAGGGCTATGGGGAGCAATGTAACATGAATTCAACATTACCTGCAGGGCTATGGGGGCAATGTAACATGAATTCAGCATTACCTGCAGGGCTATGGGGGCAATGTAACATGAATTCAGCATTACCTGCAGGGCTATGGGGGGCAATGTAACATGAATTCAGCATTACCTGCAGGGCTATGGGGGGGCAATGTAACATGAATTCAGCATTACCTGCAGGGCTATGGGGGGCAATGTAACATGAATTCAGCATTACCTGCAGGGCTATGGGGGGCAATGTAACATTAATTCAGTATTACCTGCAGGGCTATGGGGGGCAATGTAACATGAATTCAGCATTACCTGCAGGGCTATGGGGGGCAATGTAACATGAATTCAGCATTACCTGCAGGGCTATGGGGGGCAATGTAACATGAATTCAGCATTACCTGCAGGGCTATGGGGGCAATGTAACATGAATTCAGCATTACCTGCAGGGCTATGGGGGGCAATGTAACATGAATTCAGCATTACCTGCAGGGCTATGGGGGCAATGTAACATGAATTCAGCATTACCTGCAGGGCTATGGGGGCAATGTAACATGAATTCAGCATTACCTGCAGGGCTATGGGGGGCAATGTAACATGAATTCAGCATTACCTGCAGGGCTATGGGGGACAATGTAACATGAATTCAGCATTACCTGCAGGACTATGGGGGACAATGTAACATGAATTCAGCATTACCTGCAGGGCTATGGTGGACAATGTAACATGAATTCAGCATTACCTGCAGGGCTATGGGGGGCAATGTAACATGAATTCAGCATTACCTGCAGGGCTATGGGGGGCAATGTAACATGAATTCAGCATTACCTGCAGGGCTATTGGGGGGCAATGTAACATGAATTCAGCATTACCTGCAGGGCTATTGGGGGCAATTTAACATGAATTCAGCATTACCTGCAGGCTATGGGGGGCAATGTAACATGAATTCAGCATTACCTGCAGGGCTATTGGGGGGCAATGTAACATGAATTCAGCATTACCTGCAGGGCTATTGGGGGGCAATGTAACATGAATTCAGCATTACCTGCAGGCTATGGGGGGCAATGTAACATGAATTCAGCATTACCTGCAGGCTATGGGGGGCAATGTAACATGAATTCAGCATTACCTGCAGGGCTATGGGGGGGCAATGTAACATGAATTCAGCATTACCTGCAGGGCTATGGGGGGCAATGTAACATGAATTCAACATTACCTGCAGGGCTATGGGGGGCAATGTAACATGAATTCAGCATTACCTGCAGGGCTATGGGGGACAATGTAACATGAATTCAGCATTACCTGCAGGGCTATTGGGGGCAATGTAACATGAATTCAGCATTACCTGCAGGGCTATGGGGGCAATGTAACATGAATTCAGCATTACCTGCATGGCTATGGGGGACAATGTAACATGAATTCAGCATTACCTGCAGGGCTATGGGGGCAATGTAACATGAATTCAGCATTACCTGCAGGGCTATTGGTTGCAATTTAACATGAATTCAGCATTACCTGCAGGGCTATGGGGGGCAATGTAACATGAATTCAGCATTACCTGCAGGGCTATTGGGGGCAATTTAACATGAATTCAGCATTACCTGCAGGGCTATGGGGGGCAATGTAACATGAATTCAGCATTACCTGCAGGGCTATGGGGGCAATGTAACATGAATTCAGCATTACCTGCAGGGCTATGGGGGCAATGTAACATGAATTCAGCATTACCTGCAGGGCTATTGGGGGCAATTTAACATGAATTCAGCATTACCTGCAGGGCTATGGGGGCAATGTAACATGAATTCAGCATTACCTGCAGGGCTATGGGGGCAATGTAACATGAATTCAGCATTACCTGCAGGGCTTTTGGGGGCAATTTAACATGAATTCAGCATTACCTGCAGGGCTATGGGGGACAATGTAACATGAATTCAGCATTACCTGCAGGGCTATGGGGGGCAATGTAACATGAATTCAGCATTACCTGCAGGGCTATGGGGGGCAATGTAACATTAATTCAGTATTACCTGCAGGGCTATGGGGGGCAATGTAACATGAATTCAGCATTACCTGCAGGGCTATGGGGGACAATGTAACATGAATTCAGCATTACCTGCAGGGCTATGGGGGGCAATGTAACATGAATTCAACATTACCTGCAGGGCTATGGGGGGCAATGTAACATGAATTCAACATTACCTGCAGGGCTATGGGGGACAATGTAACATGAATTCAGCATTACCTGCAGGGCTATGGGGGACAATGTAACATGAATTCAACATTACCTGCAGGGCTATTGGGGGCAATTTAACATGAATTCAGCATTACCTGCAGGGCTATTGGGGCAATGTAACATGAATTCAGCATTACCTGCAGGGCTATTGGGGGCAATGTAACATTAATTCAGCATTACCTGCAGGGCTATTGGGGCAATTTAACATGAATTCAGCATTACCTGCAGGGCTAGGGGGGGGCAATTTAACATGAATTCAGCATTACCTGCGGGGCTATGGGGGGCAATGTAACATGAATTCAGCATTACCTGCAGGGCTATGGGGGGCAATGTAACATGAATTCAGCATTACCTGCAGGGCTATGGGGGGCAATTTAACATGAATTCAGCATTACCTGCAGGGCTATGGGGGGCAATGTAACATGAATTCAGCATTACCTGCAGGGCTATGGGGGCAATGTAACATGAATTCAGCATTACCTGCAGGGCTATGGGGGCAATGTAACATGAATTCAGCATTACCTGCAGGGCTATTGGGGGCAATTTAACATGAATTCAGCATTACCTGCAGGGCTATGGGGGACAATGTAACATGAATTCAGCATTACCTGCAGGGCTATGGGGGGCAATGTAACATGAATTCAGCATTACCTGCAGGGCTATGGGGGGCAATGTAACATGAATTCAGCATTACCTGCAGGGCTATGGGTGGCAATGTAACATTAATTCAGTATTACCTGCAGGGCTATGGGGGGCAATGTAACATGAATTCAGCATTACCTGCAGGGCTATGGGGGACAATGTAACATGAATTCAGCATTACCTGCAGGGCTATGGGGGGCAATGTAACATGAATTCAGCATTACCTGCAGGGCTATGGGGGGCAATGTAACATGAATTCAGCATTACCTGCAGGGCTATGGGGGGCAATGTAACATTAATTCAGTATTACCTGCAGGGCTATGGGGGGCAATGTAACATGAATTCAGCATTACCTGCAGGGCTATGGGGGGGGGGGGCAATGTAACATGAATTCAGCATTACCTGCAGGGCTATGGGGGGCAATGTAACATGAATTCAGCATTACCTGCAGGGCTATTGGGGGCAATGTAACATGAATTCAGCATTACCTGCAGGGCTATGGGGGGCAATGTAACATGAATTCAGCATTACCTGCAGGGCTATGGGGGGCAATGTAACATGAATTCAGCATTACCTGCAGGGCTATGGGGGGCAATGTAACATGAATTCAGCATTACCTGCAGGGCTATGGGGGGCAATGTAACATGAATTCAGCATTACCTGCAGGGCTATGGGGGGCAATGTAACATGAATTCAGCATTACCTGCAGGGCTATGGGGGGCAATGTAACATGAATTCAGCATTACCTGCAGGGCTATGGGGGGCAATGTAACATGAATTCAGCATTACCTGCAGGGCTATGGGGGGCAATGTAACATGAATTCAGCATTACCTGCAGGGCTATGGGGGGCAATGTAACATGAATTCAGCATTACCTGCAGGGCTATGGGGGGCAATGTAACATGAATTCAGCATTACCTGCAGGGCTATGGGGGGCAATGTAACATGAATTCAGCATTACCTGCAGGGCTATGGGGGGCAATGTAACATGAATTCAGCATTACCTGCAGGGCTATGGGGGGCAATGTAACATGAATTCAGCATTACCTGCAGGGCTATGGGGGCAATGTAACATGAATTCAGCATTACCTGCAGGGCTATGGGGGGCAATGTAACATGAATTCAGCATTACCTGCAGGGCTATGGGGGCAATGTAACATGAATTCAGCATTACCTGCAGGGCTATGGGGGCAATGTAACATGAATTCAGCATTACCTGCAGGGCTATGGGGGCAATGTAACATGAATTCAGCATTACCTGCAGGGCTATTGGGGGCAATGTAACATGAATTCAGCATTACCTGCAGGGCTATGGGGGGCAATGTAACATGAATTCAGCATTACCTGCAGGGCTATGGGGGACAATGTAACATGAATTCAGCATTACCTGCAGGGCTATGGGGGACAATGTAACATGAATTCAGCATTACCTGCAGGGCTATGGGGGGCAATGTAACATGAATTCAGCATTACCTGCAGGGCTATGGGGGGCAATGTAACATGAATTCAGCATTACCTGCAGGGCTATTGGGGGGCAATGTAACATGAATTCAGCATTACCTGCAGGGCTATTGGGGGCAATTTAACATGAATTCAGCATTACCTGCAGGCTATGGGGGGCAATGTAACATGAATTCAGCATTACCTGCAGGGCTATTGGGGGGCAATGTAACATGAATTCAGCATTACCTGCAGGGCTATTGGGGGGCAATGTAACATGAATTCAGCATTACCTGCAGGGCTATGGGGGGCAATGTAACATGAATTCAGCATTACCTGCAGGCTATGGGGGGCAATGTAACATGAATTCAGCATTACCTGCAGGGCTATGGGGGGCAATGTAACATGAATTCAGCATTACCTGCAGGGCTATGGGGGGCAATGTAACATGAATTCAACATTACCTGCAGGGCTATGGGGGGCAATGTAACATGAATTCAACATTACCTGCAGGGCTATGGGGGGCAATGTAACATGAATTCAGCATTACCTGCAGGGCTATGGGGGACAATGTAACATGAATTCAGCATTACCTGCAGGGCTATTGGGGGCAATGTAACATGAATTCAGCATTACCTGCAGGGCTATGGGGGCAATGTAACATGAATTCAGCATTACCTGCATGGCTATGGGGGACAATGTAACATGAATTCAGCATTACCTGCAGGGCTATGGGGGCAATGTAACATGAATTCAGCATTACCTGCAGGGCTATGGGGGGCAATGTAACATGAATTCAACATTACCTGCAGGGCTATGGGGGGCAATGTAACATGAATTCAGCATTACCTGCAGGGCTATGGGGGACAATGTAACATGAATTCAGCATTACCTGCAGGGCTATGGGGGCAATGTAACATGAATTCAGCATTACCTGCATGGCTATGGGGGACAATGTAACATGAATTCAGCATTACCTGCAGGGCTATGGGGGCAATGTAACATGAATTCAGCATTACCTGCAGGGCTATTGGGGGCAATGTAACATGAATTCAGCATTACCTGCAGGGCTATGGGGGACAATGTAACATGAATTCAGCATTACCTGCAGGGCTATGGGGGGCAATGTAACATGAATTCAGCATTACCTGCAGGGCTATTGGGGGCAATGTAACATGAATTCAGCATTACCTGCAGGGCTATGGGGGCAATGTAACATGAATTCAGCATTACCTGCAGGGCTATTGGGGGCAATGTAACATGAATTCAGCATTACCTGCAGGGCTATGGGGGACAATGTAACATGAATTCAGCATTACCTGCAGGGCTATGGGGGGCAATGTAACATGAATTCAACATTACCTGCAGGGCTATGGGGGGCAATGTAACATGAATTCAACATTACCTGCAGGGCTATGGGGGGCAATGTAACATGAATTCAACATTACCTGCAGGGCTATGGGGGACAATGTAACATGAATTCAGCATTACCTGCAGGGCTATGGGGGACAATGTAACATGAATTCAACATTACCTGCAGGGCTATTGGGGGCAATTTAACATGAATTCAGCATTACCTGCAGGGCTATTGGGGCAATGTAACATGAATTCAGCATTACCTGCAGGGCTATTGGGGGCAATGTAACATTAATTCAGCATTACCTGCAGGGCTATTGGGGGCAATTTAACATTAATTCAGCATTACCTGCAGGGCTATTGGGGCAATTTAACATGAATTCAGCATTACCTGCAGGGCTAGGGGGGGCAATTTAACATGAATTCAGCATTACCTGCGGGGCTATGGGGGGCAATGTAACATGAATTCAGCATTACCTGCAGGGCTATGGGGGGCAATGTAACATGAATTCAGCATTACCTGCAGGGCTATGGGGGGCAATTTAACATGAATTCAGCATTACCTGCAGGGCTATGGGGGGCAATGTAACATGAATTCAGCATTACCTGCAGGGCTATGGGGGCAATGTAACATGAATTCAGCATTACCTGCAGGGCTATGGGGGGCAATGTAACATGAATTCAGCATTACCTGCAGGGCTATTGGGGGCAATTTAACATGAATTCAGCATTACCTGCAGGGCTATGGGGGGCAATTTAACATGAATTCAGCATTACCTGCAGGGCTATGGGGGGCAATGTAACATGAATTCAGCATTACCTGCAGGGCTATGGGGGGGGGGGGGGCAATGTAACATGAATTCAGCATTACCTGCAGGGCTATGGGGGGCAATGTAACATGAATTCAGCATTACCTGCAGGGCTATTGGGGGCAATGTAACATGAATTCAGCATTACCTGCAGGGCTATTGGGGGCAATGTAACATGAATTCAGCATTACCTGCAGGGCTATGGGGGGCAATGTAACATGAATTCAGCATTACCTACAGGGCTATTGGGGGCAATGTAACATGAATTCAGCATTACCTGCAGGGCTATGGGGGGCAATGTAACATGAATTCAGCATTACCTGCAGGGCTATGGGGGGCAATGTAACATGAATTCAGCATTACCTGCAGGGCTATGGGGGGCAATGTAACATGAATTCAGCATTACCTGCAGGGCTATGGGGGGCAATGTAACATGAATTCAGCATTACCTGCAGGGCTATGGGGGGCAATGTAACATGAATTCAGCATTACCTGCAGGGCTATGGGGGGCAATGTAACATGAATTCAGCATTACCTGCAGGGCTATGGGGGGCAATGTAACATGAATTCAGCATTACCTGCAGGGCTATGGGGGGCAATGTAACATGAATTCAACATTACCTGCAGGGCTATGGGGGGCAATGTAACATGAATTCAGCATTACCTGCAGGGCTATGGGGGCAATGTAACATGAATTCAGCATTACCTGCAGGGCTATGGGGGGCAATGTAACATGAATTCAGCATTACCTGCAGGGCTATTGGGGGCAATGTAACATGAATTCAGCATTACCTGCAGGGCTATGGGGGACAATGTAACATGAATTCAGCATTACCTGCAGGGCTATGGGGGACAATGTAACATGAATTCAGCATTACCTGCAGGGCTATGGGGGGCAATGTAACATGAATTCAGCATTACCTGCAGGGCTATGGGGGGCAATGTAACATGAATTCAGCATTACCTGCAGGGCTATGGGGGGCAATGTAACATGAATTCAGCATTACCTGCAGGGCTATTGGGGGCAATTTAACATGAATTCAGCATTACCTGCAGGGCTATGGGGGGCAATGTAACATGAATTCAGCATTACCTGCAGGGCTATGGGGGGCAATGTAACATGAATTCAGCATTACCTGCAGGGCTATGGGGGGCAATGTAACATGAATTCAACATTACCTGCAGGGCTATGGGGGGCAATGTAACATGAATTCAACATTACCTGCAGGGCTATGGGGGGCAATGTAACATGAATTCAGCATTACCTGCAGGGCTATGGGGGACAATGTAACATGAATTCAGCATTACCTGCAGGGCTATTGGGGGCAATGTAACATGAATTCAGCATTACCTGCAGGGCTATGGGGGCAATGTAACATGAATTCAGCATTACCTGCATGGCTATGGGGGACAATGTAACATGAATTCAGCATTACCTGCAGGGCTATGGGGGCAATGTAACATGAATTCAGCATTACCTGCAGGGCTATGGGGGCAATGTAACATGAATTCAGCATTACCTGCAGGGCTATTGGGGGCAATGTAACATGAATTCAGCATTACCTGCAGGGCTATGGGGGACAATGTAACATGAATTCAGCATTACCTGCAGGGCTATGGGGGGCAATGTAACATGAATTCAGCATTACCTGCAGGGCTATTGCGGGCAATGTAACATGAATTCAGCATTACCTGCAGGGCTATGGGGGCAATGTAACATGAATTCAGCATTACCTGCAGGGCTATTGGGGGCAATGTAACATGAATTCAGCATTACCTGCAGGGCTATGGGGGACAATGTAACATGAATTCAGCATTACCTGCAGGGCTATGGGGGGCAATGTAACATGAATTCAACATTACCTGCAGGGCTATGGGGGGCAATGTAACATGAATTCAACATTACCTGCAGGGCTATGGGGGGCAATGTAACATGAATTCAACATTACCTGCAGGGCTATGGGGGGCAATGTAACATGAATTCAACATTACCTGCAGGGCTATGGGGGACAATGTAACATGAATTCAGCATTACCTGCAGGGCTATGGGGGACAATGTAACATGAATTCAACATTACCTGCAGGGCTATTGGGGGCAATTTAACATGAATTCAGCATTACCTGCAGGGCTATGGGGGCAATGTAACATTAATTCAGCATTACCTGCAGGGCTATTGGGGGCAATTTAACATTAATTCAGCATTACCTGCAGGGCTATTGGGGCAATTTAACATGAATTCAGCATTACCTGCAGGGCTAGGGGGGGCAATTTAACATGAATTCAGCATTACCTGCGGGGCTATGGGGGGCAATGTAACATGAATTCAGCATTACCTGCAGGGCTATGGGGGGCAATGTAACATGAATTCAGCATTACCTGCAGGGCTATGGGGGGCAATTTAACATGAATTCGGCATTACCTGCAGGGCTATGGGGGGCAATTTAACATGAATTCAGCATTACCTGCAGGGCTATTGGGGGCAATTTAACATGAATTCAGCATTACCTGCAGGGCTATGGGGGGCAATGTAACATGAATTCAGCATTACCTGCAGGGCTATGGGGGCAATTTAACATGAATTCAGCATTACCTGCAGGGCTATGGGGGGCAATTTAACATGAATTCAGCATTACCTGCAGGGCTATTGGGGGCAATGTAACATGAATTCAGCATTACCTGCAGGGTTATGGGGGGAAATGTAACATGAATTCAGCATTACCTGCAGGGCTATTTGGGGCAATGTAACATGAATTCAGTATTACCTGCAGGGCTATTGGGGGCAATGTAACATGAATTCAGCATTACCTGCAGGGCTATGGGGGACAATGTAACATGAATTCAGCATTACCTGCAGGGCTATGGGGGGCAATGTAACATGAATTCAGCATTACCTGCAGGGCTATTGGGGGCAATGTAACATGAATTCAGCATTACCTGCAGGGCTATGGGGGGCAATGTAACATGAATTCAGCATTACCTGCAGGGCTATTGGGGGGCAATGTAACATGAATTCAGCATTACCTGCAGGGCTATTGGGGGCAATTTAACATGAATTCAGCATTACCTGCAGGCTATGGGGGGCAATGTAACATGAATTCAGCATTACCTGCAGGGCTATTGGGGGGCAATGTAACATGAATTCAGCATTACCTGCAGGGCTATTGGGGGGCAATGTAACATGAATTCAGCATTACCTGCATGCTATGGGGGGCAATGTAACATGAATTCAGCATTACCTGCAGGCTATGGGGGGCAATGTAACATGAATTCAGCATTACCTGCAGGGCTATGGGGGGGCAATGTAACATGAATTCAGCATTACCTGCAGGGCTATGGGGGGCAATGTAACATGAATTCAACATTACCTGCAGGGCTATGGGGGGCAATGTAACATGAATTCAACATTACCTGCAGGGCTATGGGGGGCAATGTAACATGAATTCAGCATTACCTGCAGGGCTATGGGGGACAATGTAACATGAATTCAGCATTACCTGCAGGGCTATTGGGGGCAATGTAACATGAATTCAGCATTACCTGCAGGGCTATGGGGGCAATGTAACATGAATTCAGCATTACCTGCATGGCTATGGGGGACAATGTAACATGAATTCAGCATTACCTGCAGGGCTATGGGGGCAATGTAACATGAATTCAGCATTACCTGCAGGGCTATGGGGGCAATGTAACATGAATTCAGCATTACCTGCAGGGCTATTGGGGGCAATGTAACATGAATTCAGCATTACCTGCAGGGCTATGGGGGACAATGTAACATGAATTCAGCATTACCTGCAGGGCTATGGGGGGCAATGTAACATGAATTCAGCATTACCTGCAGGGCTATTGCGGGCAATGTAACATGAATTCAGCATTACCTGCAGGGCTATAGGGGCAATGTAACATGAATTCAGCATTACCTGCAGGGCTATTGGGGGCAATGTAACATGAATTCAGCATTACCTGCAGGGCTATGGGGGACAATGTAACATGAATTCAGCATTACCTGCAGGGCTATGGGGGGCAATGTAACATGAATTCAACATTACCTGCAGGGCTATGGGGGGCAATGTAACATGAATTCAACATTACCTGCAGGGCTATGGGGGGCAATGTAACATGAATTCAACATTACCTGCAGGGCTATGGGGGACAATGTAACATGAATTCAGCATTACCTGCAGGGCTATGGGGGACAATGTAACATGAATTCAACATTACCTGCAGGGCTATTGGGGGCAATTTAACATGAATTCAGCATTACCTGCAGGGCTATGGGGGCAATGTAACATTAATTCAGCATTACCTGCAGGGCTATTGGGGGCAATTTAACATTAATTCAGCATTACCTGCAGGGCTATTGGGGCAATTTAACATGAATTCAGCATTACCTGCAGGGCTAGGGGGGGCAATTTAACATGAATTCAGCATTACCTGCGGGGCTATGGGGGGCAATGTAACATGAATTCAGCATTACCTGCAGGGCTATGGGGGGCAATGTAACATGAATTCAGCATTACCTGCAGGGCTATGGGGGGCAATTTAACATGAATTCGGCATTACCTGCAGGGCTATGGGGGGCAATTTAACATGAATTCAGCATTACCTGCAGGGCTATTGGGGGCAATTTAACATGAATTCAGCATTACCTGCAGGGCTATGGGGGGCAATGTAACATGAATTCAGCATTACCTGCAGGGCTATGGGGGCAATTTAACATGAATTCAGCATTACCTGCAGGGCTATGGGGGGCAATTTAACATGAATTCAGCATTACCTGCAGGGCTATGGGGGGCAATGTAACATGAATTCAGCATTACCTGCAGGGCTATGGGGGGGGGGGGGCAATGTAACATGAATTCAGCATTACCTGCAGGGCTATGGGGGGCAATGTAACATGAATTCAGCATTACCTGCAGGGCTATTGGGGGCAATGTAACATGAATTCAGCATTACCTGCAGGGCTATTGGGGGCAATGTAACATGAATTCAGCATTACCTGCAGGGCTATGGGGGGCAATGTAACATGAATTCAGCATTACCTACAGGGCTATTGGGGGCAATGTAACATGAATTCAGCATTACCTGCAGGGCTATGGGGGGCAATGTAACATGAATTCAGCATTACCTGCAGGGCTATGGGGGGCAATGTAACATGAATTCAGCATTACCTGCAGGGCTATGGGGGGCAATGTAACATGAATTCAGCATTACCTGCAGGGCTATGGGGGGCAATGTAACATGAATTCAGCATTACCTGCAGGGCTATGGGGGGCAATGTAACATGAATTCAGCATTACCTGCAGGGCTATGGGGGGCAATGTAACATGAATTCAGCATTACCTGCAGGGCTATGGGGGGCAATGTAACATGAATTCAGCATTACCTGCAGGGCTATGGGGGGCAATGTAACATGAATTCAACATTACCTGCAGGGCTATGGGGGGCAATGTAACATGAATTCAGCATTACCTGCAGGGCTATGGGGGCAATGTAACATGAATTCAGCATTACCTGCAGGGCTATGGGGGGCAATGTAACATGAATTCAGCATTACCTGCAGGGCTATTGGGGGCAATGTAACATGAATTCAGCATTACCTGCAGGACTATGGGGGACAATGTAACATGAATTCAGCATTACCTGCAGGGCTATGGGGGACAATGTAACATGAATTCAGCATTACCTGCAGGGCTATGGGGGGCAATGTAACATGAATTCAGCATTACCTGCAGGGCTATTGGGGGGCAATGTAACATGAATTCAGCATTACCTGCAGGGCTATTGGGGGCAATTTAACATGAATTCAGCATTACCTGCAGGCTATGGGGGGCAATGTAACATGAATTCAGCATTACCTGCAGGGCTATGGGGGGGCAATGTAACATGAATTCAGCATTACCTGCAGGGCTATGGGGGGCAATGTAACATGAATTCAACATTACCTGCAGGGCTATGGGGGGCAATGTAACATGAATTCAACATTACCTGCAGGGCTATGGGGGGCAATGTAACATGAATTCAGCATTACCTGCAGGGCTATGGGGGACAATGTAACATGAATTCAGCATTACCTGCAGGGCTATTGGGGGCAATGTAACATGAATTCAGCATTACCTGCAGGGCTATGGGGGCAATGTAACATGAATTCAGCATTACCTGCATGGCTATGGGGGACAATGTAACATGAATTCAGCATTACCTGCAGGGCTATGGGGGCAATGTAACATGAATTCAGCATTACCTGCAGGGCTATGGGGGCAATGTAACATGAATTCAGCATTACCTGCAGGGCTATTGGGGGCAATGTAACATGAATTCAGCATTACCTGCAGGGCTATGGGGGACAATGTAACATGAATTCAGCATTACCTGCAGGGCTATGGGGGGCAATGTAACATGAATTCAGCATTACCTGCAGGGCTATTGCGGGCAATGTAACATGAATTCAGCATTACCTGCAGGGCTATGGGGGCAATGTAACATGAATTCAGCATTACCTGCAGGGCTATTGGGGGCAATGTAACATGAATTCAGCATTACCTGCAGGGCTATGGGGGACAATGTAACATGAATTCAGCATTACCTGCAGGGCTATGGGGGGCAATGTAACATGAATTCAACATTACCTGCAGGGCTATGGGGGGCAATGTAACATGAATTCAACATTACCTGCAGGGCTATGGGGGGCAATGTAACATGAATTCAACATTACCTGCAGGGCTATGGGGGGCAATGTAACATGAATTCAACATTACCTGCAGGGCTATGGGGGACAATGTAACATGAATTCAGCATTACCTGCAGGGCTATGGGGGACAATGTAACATGAATTCAACATTACCTGCAGGGCTATTGGGGGCAATTTAACATGAATTCAGCATTACCTGCAGGGCTATGGGGGCAATGTAACATTAATTCAGCATTACCTGCAGGGCTATTGGGGGCAATTTAACATTAATTCAGCATTACCTGCAGGGCTATTGGGGCAATTTAACATGAATTCAGCATTACCTGCAGGGCTAGGGGGGGCAATTTAACATGAATTCAGCATTACCTGCGGGGCTATGGGGGGCAATGTAACATGAATTCAGCATTACCTGCAGGGCTATGGGGGGCAATGTAACATGAATTCAGCATTACCTGCAGGGCTATGGGGGGCAATTTAACATGAATTCGGCATTACCTGCAGGGCTATGGGGGGCAATTTAACATGAATTCAGCATTACCTGCAGGGCTATTGGGGGCAATTTAACATGAATTCAGCATTACCTGCAGGGCTATGGGGGGCAATGTAACATGAATTCAGCATTACCTGCAGGGCTATGGGGGCAATTTAACATGAATTCAGCATTACCTGCAGGGCTATGGGGGGCAATTTAACATGAATTCAGCATTACCTGCAGGGCTATTGGGGGCAATGTAACATGAATTCAGCATTACCTGCAGGGTTATGGGGGGAAATGTAACATGAATTCAGCATTACCTGCAGGGCTATTTGGGGCAATGTAACATGAATTCAGTATTACCTGCAGGGCTATTGGGGGCAATGTAACATGAATTCAGCATTACCTGCAGGGCTATGGGGGACAATGTAACATGAATTCAGCATTACCTGCAGGGCTATGGGGGGCAATGTAACATGAATTCAGCATTACCTGCAGGGCTATTGCGGGCAATGTAACATGAATTCAGCATTACCTGCAGGGCTATGGGGGCAATTTAACATGAATTCAGCATTACCTGCAGGGCTATTGGGGGCAATGTAACATGAATTCAGCATTACCTGCAGGGCTATGGGGGACAATGTAACATGAATTCAGCATTACCTGCAGGGCTATGGGGGGGCAATGTAACATGAATTCAACATTACCTGCAGGGCTATGGGGGGCAATGTAACATGAATTCAACATTACCTGCAGGGCTATGGGGGGCAATGTAACATGAATTCAACATTACCTGCAGGGCTATGGGGGACAATGTAACATGAATTCAGCATTACCTGCAGGGCTATGGGGGACAATGTAACATGAATTCAACATTACCTGCAGGGCTATTGGGGGCAATTTAACATGAATTCAGCATTACCTGCAGGGCTATGGGGGCAATGTAACATTAATTCAGCATTACCTGCAGGGCTATTGGGGGCAATTTAACATTAATTCAGCATTACCTGCAGGGCTATTGGGGCAATTTAACATGAATTCAGCATTACCTGCAGGGCTAGGGGGGGCAATTTAACATGAATTCAGCATTACCTGCGGGGCTATGGGGGGCAATGTAACATGAATTCAGCATTACCTGCAGGGCTATGGGGGGCAATGTAACATGAATTCAGCATTACCTGCAGGGCTATGGGGGGCAATTTAACATGAATTCAGCATTACCTGCAGGGCTATGGGGGGCAATGTAACATGAATTCAGCATTACCTGCAGGGCTATGGGGGCAATTTAACATGAATTCAGCATTACCTGCAGGGCTATGGGGGGCAATTTAACATGAATTCAGCATTACCTGCAGGGCTATTGGGGGCAATGTAACATGAATTCAGCATTACCTGCAGGGTTATGGGGGGAAATGTAACATGAATTCAGCATTACCTGCAGGGCTATTTGGGGCAATGTAACATGAATTCAGTATTACCTGCAGGGCTATTGGGGGCAATGTAACATGAATTCAGCATTACCTGCAGGGCTATGGGGGGCAATGTCAGATTTTAATAAATTAAACCTTCGGCACTGCAGATGTTTTGGACTATGCCTCCCATGATGCTTTGCCATCATTATGGGTGTAAGAGCATGATGGGGGATGTAGTCCACAACAACTGGAGTGCCAAAGGATGCCTACCCCTACCCAGGGCCGGATTAACATAGGGGCTGATGGAGCTGCAGCTCCAGGCCCAGGCCCATGGAATAGGCCCATTTAAAAAAAAAAAAAAAAAAACACACTACTCTTAAGTTTGCCACCTGGCTGGTATTTTAATGGCACAGCCGGTATTGCAGTAATACCGGCAATACAAATGCAGGTCATTTTCTTAGTATAAACGGACATTACTCTGCAATACCAGCACCGGCCAGTAGGGGTCACTGTGTGTGGAGAGAGGCAGGAATAGGAAGTTACAGCATATCCCTGCCTCTCTCTACTACTCACTGATCCGTGGGGGAGCAGCTACACAGCACAGAGAATCCAGACAGCAGCTCTACAGCTCAGGTAAGTGAGGGATAGGGTGAAATGCTGCAGGGAGACATGGGGACACTGAGACACTAGAGGACACATGGGGACACATACACTAGGGTACACTGGGAGACCTGGGGACACTGAGATACTTGGGGACACTGGACAACACAGTGACACTGAGACACTAGGGGGCACTGTGAGACATGGGGACGCTGAGACACATGGGGACAGTGTGAGACATAGGGACATTGGGAGAAGCTGAGACATTGGGACACGGGGATTCTAGGGACACAGTGTCCCCATGTCCTCCAGCCAGTGTCCCCATGGCTCTCAGTTTCCCCTAGTCTCCCAGTGTCTGTGTCCCCATATCTCTGTGTCCCTATTGACTCAGAGTCCATATGTCTCCCAGTGTCCCCATGTCTCCCAGCCAGTGTCATCAGTGTCCCCATGTCTCCCAGTGTCCCCAAGTCTCCCAGTGTCTGTGTCCCCATGTCTCTCAGTGTCCACATGTCTTCCAGTGTCCCAATGTCTCCCATGTCTATGTCCACAAGTGTCCCCATGTCTCCTAGTGTCCCCAAGTGTCTGTCTCCCAGCCAGTGTCCATAGTGTCTCAGTATCCCCTAGTCTCCCAGTGTCCCCTAGTCTCCCACTGTCTTTGTTCCCATGTCTCTCAGTGTCCCTAGTGTCTTAATGTCCCCAAATGTCTCTGTGTCCCCATGTCTCTGTGTCCTCATGTCTGTATTCACATGTGTCCCCATGTGTCCCCAGGTGACTGTGTCCCCATGTCTCACTGTGTCCCCTAGTATCCTAGTGACACACTGAGACATGGGGACAATGAGAGAAATGGGGACACAGACACTGGGAGACTAGGGGACTGGGCTACACGGGGACACTGACACTGTGATACATAGGGGCACTGAGACACTGGGTGACTTGCGAGACTGGGAGACAGGGAGACACTGGGAGCAATTCCTCTATACAGCAGAATCAAACTGTGAGTAGTTTGTTGGTGATTTTACAGAATTTTCTCTTATGTCACTCCTTGTGATTTACATCATGTGATGTCACGCATAACTAATTAATTATACAAATGATTAAGGCTGGTATTTTTTTTCCAAGAAAGGTGGAAACCCTAACTACTCTTCACATACTCTTGCTTAACCCCTTAAGGACACATGACGTGTGTGACACGTCATGATTCCAATTTATTCCAGAAGTTTGGTCCTTAAGGGGTTAAAGGAACATTATAGGGTCAGGAACACAATCATGTATTTCTGACCCTATAATGTAAAAACCACCATCTAGCCCCCCTTTCCCCTTCTTGCCTCCCTAAATATAGTAAAATCTTACTTGTATTCTGTAGTCTGCAGCTGCTGGCTCTGCCTCTGAACTGACTCTGTCTGCTGACATCATCAGAAGTGGTGGTCTGAGCAAATTGCAATGCTTCCCTGTAGGATTGGCTGAGACTGTCAACTAGGCAGATCAGGGGCAGAGCCAGCAAAGGTCAAACATAGCCCTGGCCAATCAGCATCTCCTCATAAAGATAAATTGAATCCATGCATCTCTATGAGGAAAGTTCAGTGTCTGCATGCAAAGGGTGGAGACACTGAATGGCAGTGCTGCACACTAGGCAGTACTGCCCCAGGAAGCACCTCTAGCCGCCATCTAAGGAGTGGCCAGTGGAGTTATTTTATCTGAAAAGACATTATTTACTGCAAAAAGCCTAAAGGGAATGATTCTACTTACCAAACAAATACAATAATCTGTAGTTGTTCTGGTGACTATAGTGTCCCTTTAAGTTTGTTTAAGAGGGATGTATGGCAACAAAACTTGTGTGGACTGGCTGACAATAAAATTAGGTAGTTAGGTAATGCAGACTTTGGTTTCTCTAACACTGTGACATGTCCTCTTTCTTCTACAATCACTATATACACCTTTACTCTGTCCCAGACTATATACCAGGAACGTCTGTCTGCTAGTAAGATGATAAGGAGACAAGTGGACATGTGAGTGCTAGGGGACAGTCCTTAGAAAGCGTGGGGTAGGCGCATCATTTGATGCATTTATGTCAAGCTCTGGGTGCTGCCTGCATAGTATGCCCTTAGTTGGACAGCATTCATGCCAGGCTGGCCTTCCAATTCTTTGGACAGACATGCCCCCTTTTTGGGCATGTTCACCCCTTTTGGAAGGTCTGGTCACGTGATTTGCGTCAGTGGCACACCCTTTTACCCTTCCCTTTGACTTCCTGCTTCACTGGACACTGCTGTTAGGGGTTCTGGATTTACTTGAAAGATGAAAGCATACATTAGAGAGAGATTAGCATAGAGTATGTGTTTTCATATAGCTGCATCCTTTGAGTTTCCCTCCAACGCCATCTCCATCAGATACATGACGCTTGAGAGGTATGTTTTAGTGTTTTTGGTCGATAAGATTCTGTAATTAGGCCCATCATAATTGTCAGCTCCAGGCCCTCTGGGCTCTTAATCTGGCCCTACCCCTACCTGAGACTATACCATGAGATCTGGAAAAATGGACCAAAGTGATTATATTCGAAGCCTGGCTATATTGGCATATATTTCGTCATTCCGGTATAATTCACCAAAATAAGACGTTTAAAGGTTTGTTCGCCAAAGTTTGGATTTAAAGTGAATTTGAGATTTAAGGTAAAAGTAGCCGAGCTGGAACGTTTCAGTTCAGCTACTCTGGCCTTACATTTGAAACTCACTGTGAATTCTCACTTTATTAAATAACCACGTGTATTGAATCCGCTACAAGTCAATGGTGAATTTTAAATGTTCGCCCAAAATAGCTCAAGTGGGGAAATTCTCCAAGTCACTTTTGTTTTCAGTTTGAGAGATTTTGCCTTAAATTTGAAATTCACCTTGAATTCCTGACAACTCTCACGTTGGTGAATAAGCCTGTTCGTCTATATTATGCCATTCAGCTTTCGATTCATGACAATACCTTTTTTCATGACTTACCTATTTTGCCACACTGGTCTCACTCCGACTGGTCCCACCTCCATGGCTGCGATCATAAATCCTGAAGATCTCAGCCAATCCAATGCTTTCTTATAGGAAATCATTGGGAGGCTATTGCGCATGCACGGCAAAACGACATGCTGTGTCAATCAACATCTCCTCATAGAGATGAATTGAACCATTGCATCTCTATGGGGAACATTCACACCTACAAGCTGAGCGTGGAGATGCTGAATGCCAGTGCCTCATGCTGTGCAGCACTGGACTTGGAAGCACCTCTAGTAGCCGCCTGAGGGACTACCGCTAGAGGTGTTCCTAGCCAGTAATATAAAACTGCCTTTTTTTTTCTGAAAAGACAGAATTTACAGTGCTCAGCCTGCAGGGACAGACTATAGACACTCTGGTGGCTATAGTGTCCCTTTAAACAGACTGAATGAAGGAAACAAAACAGAATGAAGGAAGTATGAACATTAGATTATTCTTTACAGGAAGTGTTTAGAAAGCCTGTGCATGTTACATGGAGGGAGGTGTGACAAGGGCTGCATATACTAAGTGATTTAACCAGTGTTGGTACTATGACAGAGAGGACCCTGGTGCAAGAAATTTATAGGGGTCGCCTCTAGTGCAAGAGTGGCAAAAAGATAGATCCCCAACTGTTGTACAACTCCCACGATTCTATGCCATCTGGGTATCTTTTGCCCATCCTTGTAGGTGACCTACAAGGATGGGCAAAAGATACCCAGATGGCATAGAATCGTGGGAGGGGCACTGCTAGAAGCGCCGCCCCCCCTCATGCTGCAGCCGCCTGAGCGCTCTGTAGAGAGCCCCAGGCAGCTGCAGCACTACCTGGGCCGGCGCGTCCATGAGGGCGCACCGGTACGGGGGCTGAAGATATGAGGGATCAGCAGGAGGGAAGCGCACAGCGCTCCCTCCTGCCAGTCCCTCGGTGTAGCTTAGGCCGAGCCCTAGTCCGGTCTGCGGTACAGGAGCATCCTGTCAGTCTGGCCAGGTACAGGAAACAGAAACTCCTGTACTGCGGACCGGAGCTCGGCCACGCTACACAGGGTGAAGAGAATGGGGGGAGAGACCACTGAGGGAGGAGGGGTGAGGGAGAGTCCACCATGGGAGGGGGGCAGGGGGTGGTGGAGGAGAGACCTCTATGGGAGGGAAGGGGGGGGGTTGAGTAGAGACTACTAAGGGAGGGAGGGGGGGGAGTGAGGAGAGACATCTTGACACACAGAGGCACATACACAGGTGTGCGCACACACAGACACAGAAGCACACTGACATATATATGTATATATATATGCACTCGCACACATACATGCACTCACACACACACATACAAATACTCACACACAAGTGATTTTTTATATCTCCAGCCACCCTCCTGTTAGCTTACCTTGTGTGTCCAGGAGGGTGGCTTGGAGTCCTGGTTCTGCTGAGGGGAGTGAGGGGTCTGGAGCTCTTTGTGCTCCTCTCCCCTCAAGCTGCGGCTGCCTCCTCTCCCTCCCGCGCCATCTTTCTGCATGACGCTGGGAGGAAGTGACAAGCTGTCACTTCCTCCCAGCCGACCGACATTACAGGGGCCCGGTCACGGTCTTAAAGGACCGCGGCACTCGACCGGATCTCTATTGAGCAATAATGTTTCCCTGGTGCTATAATCATAGCATGGGGGAAACATTCCGCAGCACACGGTTTGGGAACCACTGGTATAGTGTATGTGACATCACAGACCTCCACAGTAATAACAGTAATATGTGGTGTGTGACAGACAACAATATATATATATATATAACACCAAGAGGGCTGCACTCTGCTGAACATTCATACGTGTAAGGCCAATTTATACAACATACAAAGGTCCAGTCAAGTCTCACAGAATGTAATAGTTTTACACACATTCCTACCTACTATCTACTTCATTCCTACTTGGGTAGGAATGATCTCTTGTTGGACTATAAGTTTGGGTTTAACTTGTCTTCCCAGCCGAGCCCCACACAATAAATCACATAATTTGTGATATATGGATCTTCCTCATTTGCCTACTTTAGGCTACTTTGTTGAACAATCACGGAAGAGTTCATCACGAATATATGATTAATATATAGTTATAAGTACAGCTTAACACCTTGCTGTTCCACTTTTTATCCATTTACTTAATAATCAAATTAAAATAATCTAGCAGGATTTACATTTTAATGTAAAAATGTGCTTAGACAATTTCCTCCCATAGCAGTGAAATATTGCATTGCCGGTCTCTTTAACAATATATTCAGTTGGTGTGAGTTTAGTTTTAATAATCAAAGTTTGAAGAAATTACTGTCTTAAAGGGACACTACACAGATTTCCTATTTTGTAGAGCTTTTAGCTTCCATTAGTCTCATTATATCATATTTAACTTAAACCTGTCCTATGTGTGTGTGCCTGCTATCCTCGGGGGAGAGGACTAGAACCATCTGTAGATTATCTCTTTGGGTTCCCTCTCTGTAAACCTTTTATTCTATGTGTAAATTTGATTGACAAATGAGGGAAATATATATATATTTTTTTTTTTAAATTTAATAAAGGTTTTTCTCCTAAACTATACACTTGCTAGCAATTCTGGTAACACAGTGTGTATATAACGTTTTAATTTAAATTGAGCATACCGGTAAGTAGTGTGTTCCTTGACAGGTACACATAAAAAAACAAAAACATCAATATATGATTTTTGCAGTAGGTGACTAAATCGTAAATCCCCAGTTGTAGAAGAACAATTAAACGTTAAGCTGGCCTTAAATTGTAGCTGTATGGATCACACCCCTGTATTATCATTAGGCATATACCAGGAGTACACATGTTCATACTCTGGAATTTGGATCCTAAACAAAAAGGGTTAATCAGATTGAGTTATAGCAGACCTGCACAACTTGGCAGTAGGATGGGGCTTAAATTAAACCAGGCTAAACTTCATTCGGCCACAGATGGGGTTTTTAGCGCCTCCCTTCCAAGTAAAGGTATACAATTACAGATACACACACACACACTCACAGACATACAGATACACACACAATGACAGACTTAACAATACACACACTGACAGGCATATAGATACACACACACACACACACACACACTATGACCGACATACAGACACACACACACTGACAGGCATACAGATACACACACACTATGACAGACATACAGACACACACACACACACACACACACACACTGACAGTCATTTAGGTACACATGCAGGTCAAAATATATACTTTAAAACCATCCAGTTTTCTATGTTTTGGGTGCTGGCACAGACATACAGATACACACACACACAATGACAGACATACAGATACACACACACACACACACACACACACACACACACTATGACAGACTTAACAATACACACACTGACAGGCATATAGATACACACACTATGACCGACATACAGACACACACACACTGACAGGCATACAGATACACACACACTATGACAGACATACAGACACACACACTATGACAGGCATACAGATGCACAGACACTATGACAGACATACAGATATATACATACACACACACACACTGACAGTCATTTAGGTACACATGCAGGTCAAAATATATACTTTAAAACCATCCAGTTTTCTATGTTTTGGGTGCTGGAGAATGGCTTATCTGGTGTCCAGTCTGCAGGCAGAGGCTGTTGGTAGTTATGGGCTGGCTCTTGCAGCCTGCACCCCCTACACGCTTACCTTGTCCTCTGCTCTGTCCTCAGCGGCCTGACCCACTCCTCACTGCCACCCTCCCCCTACGCGACTCTTGTGTCTCAGGGAGGTAATGAAAGGCTGTCACTTCCTCCTGTGCTGCCGATAAGAAAGGGGCCTGGTTGCACTGTTAAACGGCCACAGCGCCGACCGGGCTGCTACTGAAACAAGCCCACTGGGTGGCCCATGGGCCCTTAATTTGAGTCTCATTCTTAGTGGGCTGCTGGAAATCCTTTGGTGGGCCGTATGTTGTGCAAGTCTGAGTTATTCCTAGAGTCTGTTAAAATTTTAACCTTGCCAACCACGAGGCTCCATGGTTCACAGTTGGGATAATGGTTTGGTGTTGGTGTCCTTTATCCTCCAAACATAATGTTGTGCATTTTTGGTACAATGTTTAGCTTTTGTCTCATCTGTCCTCAGCACGTTTTCCAAGAACCATTAAAGAACATCCACTTGTTTTGGTGACTATAGTGTCCCTTTAAACACAAAATTAAGCTTTGTGCTCAAACTCTCACTACTCCTGGGCAGTAGCAATAACTATAGTACACATTTGGTTTTTATAATTGTGACTTAGATGAAGATCAGGACACATTTTCTGAATAATCAACTTACAAAACATCTTGGTTATTCCAATAGATTTACAAACCCTTTCTTGCAATTGTGGAGGGGGATAGTGAGAATACAATGGGACTGACATAAACTGATATATCTGAGAGGACTGAGGAATTAAAGGCATTCTGTATGGGAGTGGAAGAACAGTGGATGGGAGAATGAAAGGGGAAGTAAAAATAATGGAGGATGACCTGAGCTCAGTTAAAACACTGAAGGTTATTTAGAAAGGTTGTCATGATTTGGAAGGACCTCGGGGAGCCGATGTGGAGAGAACAATAATGGACTGAGATGCTGGAAACAATGAAGGGAAACAAAAGGAGAAATACAACAACTGTAATGGGCAGAGTGGGCAGCAAATTGGGGGAAGAAGGAAGGACTGTGATGAGGAACGGGAACAATGTTTCAGTCTGGGCAGTTTTAATTTTGTTAATTGCTCACTGCAGAAGATTTGACCATCAGATTAAAAATTATTCCCAACCACTGATTGATAGGGTGGACATTAACTCTCTGTCTGATTGGTCTATTTTCATTCCTTTCCTTCGATTGAAGCTGGTCCACTTCTCTCCATTCGTTGCTGCACAACAGGGCCACATTTAGGACTGGTTAAGGAACCACTAAAAGCACCCATACCAGTTCATCTCAGAACTGCAGTGGCCCTGTAGTTTTAACCCTGCTATGTAAAACATTGTTATTTTGTAGATACGGCAATGTTTACATTGCAGGGTTAATTACGTCTCTTGTGGCTGACAGGTTTACAGTGTGAGAACTGAGCCAAGCTTGGTACTCACAGCTAACCTTAATTTGGTTGGAGGAGCAAAGCCCTGGCCGTGCATGCCTGAGGCGTAACTAGAAACCACAGGGCCCCGGTGCGAAAACATGGATGAGTGACAGGGGGAGTTATTTTCAGTGTGGCACGGTGAAGGGGGTGACAATGTGTGGGATGGGGTGACAGTTACAGACACACGTGCAGATAAACTGACATACATGCAAATACACACCATATATTACATACAGATACATACACGGACATACGTGCTGATACACAGACACACAAACTAACACATATATACACACAGACACATGCAGATACACATACACTTAATGACAAACATAGAGATACACAGAATGGCACTCATACAGATACAGTGACACTCATACAGATACATCGGGCACACATTGACATACAGATACGCAGACATACAGATATACAGTTGCACGAAAAAGTATGTGAACCCTTTGGAATGATATGGATTTCTGCACAAATTGATCATAAAATGGGATCTGATCATCATCTAATGAGCAGAGTAAGTGATGAGAACCGCACTCAGTCCCAACGGCCAAGGGTGCTCCAGAGCAGGACCAGCAATCCCAGTACAATAATCCAAGAAGAAAAAACTCACAGGCACTCCAACTTCAAGCCGCAGGCAGATTTATTATGACAGAACGCAACGTTTCGACCAGAAAGGTCTTTTTCAGGCTTGAAAAAGACCTTTCCGGTCGAAACGTTGCGTTGCATTCTGTCATAATAAATCTGCCTGCGGCTTGAAGTTGGAGTGCCTGTGAGTTTTTTCTTCTCTGATCATCATCTAAGTCACAACAATAGACAATCACAGTCTGCTTAAACTAATAACACACAAATAATAAAATGTTGCCATGTTTTAATTGAACACACCATGTAAACATTCACAGTGCAGGTGGAAAAAGTATGTGAACCCCTAGACCAGGGGTTCTGAACCCAGTCCTCAGGACCCCCTACCAGTCCAGGATCTGGGGATTACCTGGGTGTGTCTAAGTTGTTTAGAAAAAGGGGGAAAAAACACCTTGGACTCTAACACCTTAGACACACCCAGGTAATCCCTAAACCCTGGACTGGTAGGGGGTCCTTGAGGACAAGGTTGAGAACCCCTGCCCTAGACTAATGACATCTCCAAGAGCTAATTGGAGTGAGATGTCAGCCAACAGGAGTCCAATCAATGAGATGAGATTGGAGGTGTTGGTTACAGCTGCCCTGCCCTGTAAAAAACACACACCAGTTTTGGGTTTGCTTTTCACAAGAAGCATTGCCTGATGTGAATGATGCCTTGCACAAAAGAGCTCTCAGAAGACCTACGATTAAGAATTGTTGACTTGCATAAAGCTGGAAAGGGTTATAAAAGTATCTCCAAAAGCCTTGCTGTTCATCAGTCCATGGTAAGACAAATTGTCTATAAATGGAGAAAGTTCAGCACTGCTGCTACTCTCCCTAGGAGTGGCCGTCCTGTAAAGATGACTGCAAGAGCACAGCGCAGACTGCTCAATGAGGTGAAGAAGAATCCTAGAGTGTCAGCTAAAGGCTTACAAAAGTCACTGGCAAATGCTAACATCCCTGTTAGCGAATCTACAATATGTAAAACACTAAACAAGAATGGATTTCATGGGAGGATACCACAGAGGAAGCCACTGCTGTCCAAACAAAACATTGCTGCACGTTTACAGTTTGCACAAGAGCACCTAGATGTTCCACAGCAGTACTGGCAAAATATTCTGTGGACAGATGAAACCAAAGTTGAGTTGTTTGGAAGAAACACACAACACTGTGTGGCGAAAAAGAGGCACAGCACACCAACATCAAATCCTCATCCCAACTGTGAAGTATGGTGGTGGGGGCATCATGGTTTGGGGCTGCTTTGCTGCATCAGGGCCTGGACGGATTACTATCATCGAAGGAAAAATTAATTCCCAAGTTTATCAAGACATTTTGCAGGAGAACTTAAGGCCATCTGTCTACCAGCTGAAGCTCAACAGAAGATGGGTGTTGCAACAGGACAATGACCCAAAGCATAGAAGTAAATCAACAACAGAATGGCTTAAACAGAAGAAAATACGCCTTCTGAAGTGGCCCAGTCAGCGTCCTGACCTCAACCCGATTGAGATGCTGTGGCATGACCTCAAGAAAGCGATTCACACCAGACATCCCAAGAATATTACTGAACTGAAACCGTTATGTAAAGAGGAATGGTCAAGAATTACTCCTGACCGTTGTGCACGTCTGATCTGCAACTACAGGAAACGTTTGGTTGAAGTTTTTGCTGCCAAAGGAGGTTCAACCAGTTATTAAATCCAAGGGTTCACATACTTTTCCACCTGCACTGTGAATGTTTACATGGTGTGTTCAATAAAACATGGCAACATTTCATTCTTTGTGTGTTATTAGTTTAAGCAGCCTGTGATTGTCTATTGTTGTGACTTAGATGATGATAAGATCACATTTTATGACCAATTTGTGCAGAAATCCATATCATTCCAAAGGGTTCACATACTTTTTCTTGCAACTGTACATACAGACACACATGCAGATAAACAGCTACACATAAAGACACACACATAGACACATACATACAGAGATACACAAAGACACATACATACACATACTTACAGAGACACAGATACACACACAAACACACATAGACACATACATACAGACATACATTCAGACACACATACATACACAAACACACACACATACATACATTCAGACACACACAAATGTTTTAGTCACCCTCCTGTTTCCTACCTTTTAGGTGCAGGAGGGTGACTTCTCTGTGCTCCAGTGGCTGGCTCAAGCTGATGGGAGTCAGAATCCCACTCTGACTCCCTCTTCTCCTTCTCCTCCCTTGCGGCTCTGACAGGGGGCCCGGTCATGCTTTTAAAGTGCCGCAGCGCCGAACGGGCCCCTGGAAATCCATGCATTGGGTTGCCCTAACAGCATGGGCCATCGATGGGCCCCAGAACGCCGCACCACATGGCCGGCGGCACCCTGGTCGCAGGGGTCCACAGGGCGGCCGGGCCACTGGTGCATGCGCTTGTCATTCCCAATGCTCCTCTATGAGGAATGTCTTTGTGACGTCACAGGAGGCGGATCAAGCGGCTGCTGGAATTGGATCGTGGCACTGGAGAAAAGGTGAATAAAAACCTTTTTTTCCATTTTTTTAGCCATTAAACTAAATGCAGAGGAGAACACTATAGCTTTAGGAAAACAGGGTTGTATTCCTTACGCTATAGTGTTCCTTTAAGTACATAGCAGGCTATGCTGTACTCAGTAGCAGGGACATTAGATCAAGCGTTGCAGTGTAGCAGCCTGAAGCAACGCGTAACTGGGAACAATTTGCTAATTTTGACATATGGCATTTTAGGGTCTGTTCATTGACCTAGTTGTTTAACACTGCCTTTGCTCAACAAATTTGCTACTCTGAATATCTCTCTCCCAGAAGGTCCAAGTTCCTGTCAAGTTTGGCTGCTTTGTGGCTGCTGTCATACGAATTCCGTTTTTACTCAGCAGGTTCTGACATGCAGCAATGCTGAGTTTGTCCGAAAAAAACCCTTGGTATTTTACTAACGTTTGCCGTTCCTACATCTGCTGACTTTGGGCAGCATTGCTGTCATGAACTTCATTTCCCAGTCTGCACCACCATGAATTTGGAAAACAGAAGAGGAACTGTGTTAAAGGGACACTGTCTCTTCCCAAGATATTTTATGTTATGCTTACTTGTATCCTATTTTTACCAAATGTGTTCATGAAACCTAAAAAATAAAATTAAATGTTGACATTACTACCACTATATTTATCTTCTATCAACTGCGCGCCTCCGTCTTGGCTCCCTGTCAACCATAGTTATATACTCTGCCCTTTTGTGTCACAGTCCATAGTAAGTGGATGAAGAGAAACCAAAATATAGTTTTAGTCTCTCCTTCTCCAAAGCAATGTGTTCCCTGACTGTGCTAGAACTGAACTGGATAACCAGGTCATGTTGCTAATTTTTTTTAACATACATTTAGAAATAGAAATAAAGTTAAATACAAGTTATAGGAGATTTTCAATGATTTATTCAGTGGTGTATTTTTTCATTTCATGTTCTCCTTTAAATGAACATAGTACGTATTTTTATTTATTTTATTTCATTTTTTTAATTTGGCATTTGAAGTTTTCGTGTCGTTATTAGTGTGCTGGATTTATCGATGTAAACCTGCAGCTGCTCAAAGTTTACTTGGAGAAAAAAAAAAAAAAAAGGTGTCCCTATTGAAACGAGTTAAATATAGAGCATTATATATATTGTCCCCGTTTCCAGCTGGGAGACATTGATGAATAAACTGCACTGTTTTGTCTTAATAATATAATTCTTTCGGTTAAAATTTGTGGCCTGACTATAACCATTAAACTGGCATGATAAAAGGACATTCATTGTAGGCCATTAATTGCCTCACACTTCAATGTATAATCTGAATGAGCAAAAGGTGATAATTTGTAGGTTAAAATGTGTTAAGTATTTGAAATGCAGTCTATTTAACTTAATTAGGCTATCTAATGAAAATGTTTCATTGGTGATTAGACTAAAGTCACCTTTTGGACTGAATATTCATTTTAAGTATTTGAGAACGTACCCATAGGTCAACGTATGTTAGCAATTGGCAACTCCAATGAGATATGTTTCATTATTCACTATAGCCTACTTTGACGGAATTGTAGACTTAATCCTAATTGTCAGAAATCTGGTATCATTCTTGTCTTGGTTTTCTTTTAATCGGTTTCTATATTTTCTAATGGATTATTTTGGAGTATTGCGAGATAGATAATAAATCAGTCAATCTCAGAGTTTTTATTGCTGATAGTTCATAATATTTCATTTTTTATTTTTTTTTAGTATATGTAACCCTATCAGGAGTTAATTGAATTTATAAATTTAAAAGGATTAAGATTGGTATGAGTTTATCCTGGTCAAAAAGTGACTGCTCTTCAGGAAAAATATGTGTGGGATGGAATTAAGGATGTTCGGGCTCGGGTGGGAGCATGAATGTGGATCCTGTATGCATGTTTGGCAACATTGTGTCTGCCGTGGTTGGAACGCGCCGCTAAGACTGGCGTGTCAACTGATGTCATAAGTCATCATCTCCCATTGTTTCGAACCGCATTGTACTATGTCGTCCAGATCCGCCTACAGAAAATCCCAAGCCCCATCCATTTGCGCATGTGCAGTGTCATTTTTTTGTTTTGCTTGATAAATGTAGGAATTATATTGGTAGCAACATCTGACAACTAGCGCATATAGGTCATAATGTCAGAACTGTCTCTATCAAACGGAGAAATTTAACAATCACGCTTATGCGACAGCATCGCTATGTATTGCAATTATTATTAAGGTAATCAATTTTACCCAACTATTGCTCCCACTTGCAAAGAGTTTCTGTCTCTTCTTTACATTAACATGTTTACATGGGTTATCAAAGTGCAGCAGGCAGGAATTGTGCAGATGCTTTGTTAGCCCAGCACTTTGTGTGTTTGTGCTAGGGCTCGTGGCACTTAAAGTAGTACCTATCCATAAAAGTGGTGACACTACTTTGGTTTCTAACTATCGCCCAATATCATTGCTCCCGGTATTGTCAAAAATCTTAGAAAAAAGTGTCCATACGCAACTATGTGAGTACTACCAACAATCAAACTATCTGACCCCTGATCAATTGGGCTTTCGCCAGAATCACTCCACTACAACTGCCCTCTTAAAAGTTTGCAATGACATCCAAACTGGCATGGAACAAGGAGACCTAACTGGAGCTATTTTCCTTGATTTTGCCAAGGCCTTTGACACAGTAGACCACGACATTCTACTGCACAAACTCAAAAACTCAGGTATTGGTGATCGTTCGCTAACCTGGTTTTGATCGTATGTATCGGATCGCTCGCAATATGTGTCCATTTTCCTCTCCCAGTCACGTGTGGTGTTCCCCCAAGGTTCCATTCTCGGCCCCCTACTATTCACATTATTTATAAATGATCTGGATAATGTCTGGAAATCCTCAAATGTTCCCCTTTTCGCAGATGACACAGTAATCTATGCCAGCAAATCCAATCTACCGCAGCTTGAGGCTGTGTTCCAAGACCAATTTACAGAGGTAGAAAAGTGGATTGCAAAAAACAAACTCTTCCTGAACACTGACAAAACTGTCACAATGATCTTTGGAACAGTACCTAAATTACACAAATTACACATTTCCCACCTATCAATCAAAACAAATTCAAATGGACATTGACCACAGTCCACTCTTTCAAATACTTAGGTATGTTGTTAGACCCCAATCTATCTTTTGGCCTCCACATAGAAAAGCTTGCATCTAAACTTTATCCAAAACTAGGTGCCCTGTACAGAAACAAATCCTGCCTAAGCCCTACAGTAAAGGAAAAGATTGTACAGCAAATGCTGATGCCAATCATTGATTATGGGGATGTAGTATATGCATCTGCATTGCAATCCCACATTAATAAACTCAACACATTGTATAACTCGTTCTGCCGATTTGTGCTACAATGTAATTACAGGACCCACCATTGTGACATGCTAAAAGAACTAAACTGGCTGTTGCTGGAATCCAGACGCACCCTTCATCTTTCCAGCCTTGTGTTTAAGAGCTTTTCTGGGAAACTCCCACCCTACCTGAACAAAATGCTTTCCCCGGCTGTTCCCACTTCCTATAACCTCCGATCCAGTACGGGCACTTTATTTAATCTACCTCAATTCAAAAAGAAAGCCCGATCCTCCTTCTCCTACAGAGTGCCGCAAATGTGGAACGACCTCCCGCACAATTTAAAATCTTACCTAAGTCCTTTAAGAGATCCCTCTCTACATACCTCAAAACAGAATGCACCTGTCATGGTTGATTATATATTTCCTACCTGTTCTATGTTAAATTTTGTATTTATTGTGTATTAATATTGGTTTTGTATTTTATTGCACCCTAATGTAACAATGCAATGATTTGTGGACACAGGACATACTTGAAAACGAGATAAATCTCAATGTATCTTTCCTGGTAAAATATTTTATAAATAAATAAATACGTGCTGGTGTGTCCTTTTATAAATAATAAAATAAAGTAAAAACATAGAATGTGACGGCAGATGAGAACCATTCAGCCCATCTAGTCTGCCCAATTTTCTAAATACTTGCATTAGTCCCTGGCATTATCTTATAGTTAGGATAGCCTTATGCCTATCCCACGCATGCTTAAACTCCCTCACTGTGTTAACCTCTACCACTTCAGCTGGAAGGCTATTCCATGCATCCACTACCCTCTCAGTAAAGTAATACTTCCTGATATTATTTTTAAACCTTTGTCCCTCTAATTTAAGACTATGTCCTCTTGTTGTGGCAGTTTTTCTTCTTAAAGGGACACTATAGTCACCTGAACAACTTTAGCTTAATGAAGCAGTTTTGGTGTATAGAACATGCCCCTTCAGCCTCACTGCTCAATCCTCTGCCATTTATGAGTTAAATCCCTTTGTTTATGAACCCTAGTCACACCTCCCTGGATGTGACTTGCACATCCTTCCATAAACACTTCCTGTAAAGAGAAGGCTTTTAGGCTTTCCTTATTGCAAGTTCTGTTTAATTAAGATTTTCTTATCCCCTGCTATTGCTAGACCCTGCAAGAGCCTCCTGTATGTGATTAAAGTTTTATTTAGAGATTGAGATACAATTATTTAAGGTAAATTACATCTGTTTGAAAGTGAAACCAGTTTTTTTTCCATGCAGGCTCTGTCAATCATAGCCGGGGGAGGTGTGGCTAGGGCTGCATAAACAGAAACAAAGTGATTTAACTCCTAAATGACAGTGAATTGAGCAGTGAAATTGCAGGGGAATGATCTATACACTAAAACTGCTTTATTTAGCTAAAGTAATTTAGGTGACTATAGTGTTCCTTTAAATATAGTCTCTTCTTTCCTCCAAGCTATACATGTTAAGTTCCTTTAACCTTTCCAGGTTAAAGGTTTTGTAGCCCTTCTCTCCAAAAAATTCTCCAAAGTATCAATATCCTTCTGGATGTATAGATATAAAAGTTTTATATTATATATTTATTTGGATATATCGCTATAAAGGTTCTGAATTATTTCTATATGTGTGTATGTTCTATCACTTAGTACTGTTGTGCTCAGCACACCGTGAGATGCTCAGCTCTGTGAAAATCCTGCAACAAACCGTTTCTAAAAAGATTATTATTGTTGCCACCTATGGAATTGTGCAATTATGACCTGTAATCTAACTGTTAATTGACTTAGCTACCATTTCATTGCCACCAAGAACGTGTAGGAAATTGTTACGAAGAGGTAAGGTGTCAAGATGGAAGTGAGAAGGTGTGTCTATGAGGAGGGCTGCTAATCATGTGGGGCTAATGCTTGCACATATTAATTCAGCAAAATATCACAACTGTGTACACAGAAGGAACTTTTAGCAAACAGCCCGTTGTGTTTTTGTACATATTTTACATGTGGGGATTAATTGGACGTTGCTGCGAGGGCAGGGATCATAAACCTGTTTAGCTGCTACTCACTGAATATTCAAAATGCAGGTTTTTTTAATGCAAAAAGTATTTGAAATAGTTCCACTGAGGCTTAACCCATTAATAATCAGGGTTATTTTATATCTCCAAACAACAACGCTATATACATGCATCTCATGCAAATCATCATCTTGATTTCATGGTTTAAGATAAAACAAATACGCAGATGTGATTGCTCCAGCAGGTAACAAATTGCAGTAAATATGAGCTGCTTGCACATGGGCCAAACTGTTATCTAGAAAATAGATAGATAAAGGATAGATAGATAGATAGATAGATAGATAGATAGATAGATAAAGGATAGATTAGATAATGTGCCATTGAGAGGCTTTGGGACATCGTAATGTCTCAACAAAGACATCAAAGGTCAATTGGTTTCTAAATGTATAAATGTTTCTACCACCAAGGATTTGTCTTATTTTCCCTTAGTACAGTCTTTACCTTTTATATAGCCTTTATATATTGGGATAGGGTGTAACGGAGCAAGGGGGCTGTATGGACGCGGTCGCACCTGTTGAGTAAGGGGGAACTTAGCCACTCCCCATGCAGAACGGGCAGTTACCGGACGAAAATACTTGACATCCCTTAACCAATTGACTGTGGGGTATACTCGATCAGGTTATAAATATTGCTGGCGAGTAGCAACGGACCTAACTGAATATACAAACTGATACATTGTACCACTTACTAGAAAACATTAATCTACGGACACAATGAGATGCACCTGTATTATTGAAATGATATGTGAACATGTTGACGCAATGTATCCTGTGCCTTCGTATTGAACACGAACTGTGAATACCGACTTCCTTAACTATCGCACTGTACTTTCCTTGTTTGTGAACCCCCCCCCCCCAAAAAAAAACAAAACAACTCTGTATGTACAGCGTTTCTTAGCAAAGTAATACAGACTCCAGGCACCATGACCATTTCAAATCACAGACGTGTGGTCATGGACCCCTAAACCACTTTAGCTTGCTGAAAAGGTTTAAGCGTGAAGAGTGTGTCCTCTTTTTGTATATTTTACAAAAAGTGCAGTTTTTATCCTCTGGCTGTCAATCAGACTGCTGACGGTGTTACAATTGCTCAGAGCACCTATTTTGCAAAGACTTCTCATTGAGCTGCATTGAGAAGCCTGTGATTGGACAGATACAGAATGTCTGGGCGGTGTTTGAAGGGGAGGGCTTGCAAAGGCAGCAGATAAGAGAAATGCAGGCTTTGCAAGCTGTTTTTAGATATACCCCCAGTGAAAAAGATACATCATTAAATGCATGCATGTTTTTTGGGGGGTATATATACTAATACTGATTTTTATATATATATATATATATATATATATATATATATATATATATATATATATATATTATATGGGCAGTGTAGTGTCCTTTTTTAAGGTAAAACAGAAAAAAAAATGCTTAGGAAAATATGTACGTTTTTGTGATTGGGGAGCTGATACTCTCAGCCAATCAGCAGTGCCTCTGACCAGGCCTTCCTCTTTAAAGATTTTGAGCAGTGGAAGGACAAGGATTTGAACGATCGGCGCTGGATACTGGTCTTCGTTTATGAATGGTTTAACCTCCGTGGTAAGCCAATTAAGTTGTTATCGTGCCTTGAGTGTTCCTATAAACTAAAAAAAAAAATGAAAAGCGAAATCATCCCCCAAAAACATAAAAAATATATAGAATAATTGTGTTATGGAAAATAAAGAAAAAACCAATACAGTGATTTTATGTGTATTATATTCCTTTCTTTCTGTGTTTTTATTACCGTAGTTATCCAATTTTATTTGGGAACGAACATATTTGTTATACCCTCCATTTCCACCCCTGGCTTGAGTGATTTACATCACAATTTGTTCACCAGGCAGGCCATATACCTCCCTGCTTCCTGTGACATCATCAGTTAGTGAACTTGTTGCAAGTGTACACATGATTTCCTTAATGTGCGCTAGTAACATATCTATCACCTGGTGTTCCCTGTGCCAACAGCATGGAAAGTTGTTTGATAGAAGGGCAGAGTTGGCGACCTTTGGCATGTCTCCCAAAAAACACAGTTTAGTACCCTGGAAGGATCGACAAGAATCTACATATTTTGATTCATGCGTGTCTTAAATTATGTATATTTTTTTGACAGCTCCAATACTACTTTAATATAGAGCAATGGATCCTGTGCGAGCATTTCATTTATTTTCTAAATCTCTAATATATTAACGTTTTTTTGTTGATGTGTTTTTTTTTTTTGTAAGAGCATCTTCGACGTGATGCATCAGAATTTCACAAATTTTACACTCGAAATGTTTTAAATAATTCCTTTCCTAAATGCTCTTTTTAGGGACAATCTGTGCCATTCTGAACATGCCTTTTAAAAGTGTGCTACAGAATCACCTTTCAGAACAGTCTTTTGTAGCTTATTAGCAATTTCTTTAATTAGTTTTCTTAGTGATAGATAGTTAAAGTAACAGACAAGTGACAGATTGTTTGTCTTTAATGATTTTCTTGTTTCAGGCCCATTACAAAGCAATTAGAAATCTGACAGCGTTTTCACTCTGCATTACTGATTATCTAAAGTGATGAGGAATGAGAGGTGATGAATATTAATTGTATATTTTCATATGATTATCATAAATTATTACCTTGTCTAATGTGATGCAGGTGAATGTAAGAGCAAAAGGAATCGAATGCAGTCAGATATGATAATTTGAAACAGTGCATGATGGTGGATGCCCCACTGTATATCACACTGTCGATTAGTATTTTTATATTTATACCTGTTTAAGGCAAAAAATTGGAAGCTTAATATGCTTTGAGGCTCATTGCAGGAATTAATAAACAAGTAATTAGGACTCTTAATAATATTTTGTGTATAATTGATTAAATCTTTGAAAGTGCGAGGCTAGTTTAAAATCTTGAAAATCTTTTTTTTTTTTTTACATTTTTTAAAAATAATAATAAAAAATACAATTGAGTTTTTTTGGTTTAATTATTGGTGACCGACATCTTAGTCCATATATATATATATATATGTGTATATAATCTAGGGTCTCGGAGGTTACAGGCGATGACCAACTTGATCATCAGTGACCATCATCTCCCAAAAAGTACAATTGTTGAAGAGGAACTCAGAGTGGCCGACTTTTTTCACTGTCAGTCACCTCACTGTTAAACGAGCTGTGTAGTGAGGGCTAGTATGAAGCACATATTGCAGTCAAGGTGATTTGAATTCAGATACCTACTTTACAAAATACCATATGTGTGCAGTCTCCTGTGATGTCATGTATGTGCATACCTGTATGCAGGCATGTTACTAAGAGATTCATGTGATTTTTTTATCGAATTTCAGGCTGTGCCATGATATATTAACTAAAGTTAAAAAGAAAACAAAAGAGAACACTGCTTTAGAAAACAAAATATACAACAACTCTTAGATAACTTGTAGTTCGCTTTTGGGATATGGAGAGGATGCCAGTTACGCCTGAATCGTGGCCTAATTTATTTACAATGTCTGTCTATCTTTATGTATATTTTGCCATAATTGTATCAATAAAAAAAAGGCTTCAAATTAAATGTAAATAATACAAAAAAACTAAAAAGCAGAATATTCCAACTAGGCAATATAATTCTGTTACTTATAATGTTGTAAAATGGATTGAAAGACAGAAAATACCTTAGTTTATTTAACTACAAGGAAAAACAAATTGAGTGGTTCAACAGACAATGTTTTAAAAAGGGATGATCTATTACAGTGAAAATGTATATCTTATACTCCTGGGGGTGGGGGGAGCACACTACATGTTCATTTACAAAGAGAGCATGTAATCAGCTAAAAAGTAAAAATATTAAGCTTGGTTTCTTCACACACTAACACTTTCCATAATACCTAACAGTTATTATAAGAGCGCAGTGGACCATACAATTGTTGACATGACAATATCACACAGTGATGAAGCTACTTTGAGAAATAAAGACTGACAGAATGATCGATCTATAGAAATGGTAATATCGAAAGCTAAGGGAGAGAGATAGGAATAAATATATAAATGCACGCAAAACATAACATCAGTTGCATTAAATAAAACTGTGGGCAAATAGGATTATTGGAATAGAAAATCAGATTTCAAATAAGACATATTGAAATATACAGTTCAGATGTTGATTCTCTAAGCCTCACCGTTACATAAATTGACAACTCGGAAAATTCAGCAATTTCTGGCCGGTGGAAAAATAAGAATTCAGATTCAAAAAACCTTTGAAAAAAAAAATAAAAATGACCACTGGTAAACAGCCCAACGGCACACAATAAAAATTACAGTTTAATTAATTTAAATCATGACACAAATCATCTAATCACATGTATGCATAGTAGCTGGCCCAAACACACTACTAAATCTAAAAAAAAATAATAAGTGAGGAAGTGGCAGTTCCTGTGTAGATGTAGGGTATGACGGCTATTTGATAAAGATACATTTGGGAAATTAATAGTAAATTGTACATCTTAAGCCTAAAATCTGAATTGTAAAGATTGATGAGTTGAAGACATTTTTTTTTTTTTAAATATTAAATTCTGTTAGTTTACCCATAATTTCAAGCTTAATAATAATCCTGCGAATATTCGCATGCTCTCCAGTCCATCACATCTTCCACTCTTTTCGTACTTTGCCAATCACTGAGCTCCTCAATTAATAAACATATGCTTACATATCACAAAATATGTTGCCCTGGGCTGTCTTCCTAGCAGTACTCTAACTTATTCTTTTAGTTTAAGAACACGTGCAATAGGTTACTACTATTTCAGAAACGTGTGTTTCACTGGTCTTATGGCCATACAAACTTGAACTTGGGATAGCAGCATCTTCATGTACAGACACAGTGACCACTAAAAGGTGTACAAATGACCAGTTCACTATCTTTTTTTCTTTCTGTATTGATTAAGAAAGTAAGGACTCTGACTTAAAGCTTTATAAAAATCTACTTTTTTATTATTATAAGGATACAAATGTAAGCTTTCCATAAATAGTTAAAGCAAAAAAAAAAAAAGATTATATATCCACACACATAAGTGATATCTAATATAAATCATATATATATATATATATATATATATATATATATATATATATATAAAGGAAATTTCTGTGAATTAGGTAAATAAGCAATACAAAATACTCCCTGGTAAAATAGTGAATATCTAGGAGAAAAACATACACAAAATAGTGTGATATAGCTAAAACAATACATGCCTTGTTTGTGTTTGTTTTTCTTTACACGTAGTGATTCCTTCTGTATGCAGGTAGTTCCCGACTTTACGAACTAATTGGTTCCGAAGCCTAGTTCATAAAGTGAGAGCTAATTTCCCATAAACACAATGTAATAAACACGGGTTCCGTTCCTGACCAACACATTTTACCATTGAAAACCTAAATGATTACCGTATATACTCGTGTATAAGTCGATCTCATGTATAAGTCGAGGGCAGTTTTGTGACCAACAATTGTGAAATATGCTATGCCTCGTGGATAAGTCGAGGGTAAAACTTGGGGCTATGAAATTCTGTGATTTTTAGAATTATATACACACTCATACAAACACACTCTGCATTATACACACACACACACTCATACAAACAATCTGCATTCTACACACACACTTATACAAACACACACACTCTGCATTATATACGCACACACTGTGTGTATATAATGCAGTGTGTGTGTGTGTTTGTATGAGTGTGTGTAGAATGCAGATTGTTTGTATGAGTGTGTGTGTGTATAATGCAGAGTGTGTGTTTGCATGAGTGTGTGTGTATATAATGCAGAGTGTGTGTTTGTATGAGTGTGTGTAGAATGCAGATTGTTTGTATGAGTGTGTGTGTATATAATGCAGAGTGTGTGTGTTTGTATGAGTGTGTGTAGAATGCAGATTGTTTGTACGAGTGTGTGTGTATATAATACAGTGTGTGTGTGTTTGTATGAGTGTGTGTAGAATGCAGATTGTTTGTACGAGTGTGTGTGTATATAATGCAGAGTGTGTGTGTTTGTATAAGTGTGTGTGTAGAATGCAGATTGTTTGTATGAGTGTGTGTGTATATAATGCAGAGTGTGTGTTTGTATGAGTGTGTGTAGAATGCAGATTGTTTGTATGAGTGTGTGTGTATATAATGCAGAGTGTGTGTTTGTATGAGTGTGTGTAGAATGCAGATTGTGTGTGTGTGTGTGTGTGTGTGTGTGTGAGAGAGAGAACTGGGTGGGAGGAGGGCATTTTTATTATAAATTTTTTATTTTAATATTTAAAGTTTTTTATTTTATTTTAATATATATTTTTTTTTTTGTATTTTTTTTTTTTTTTTAATGTTTGATTTAATTTTCGTCCCCCCTCCCTGCTTGTTAGCTTGCCAGGGAGGGGGGCTCTCACTCCCTGGTGGTCCAGTGTATGGGCTGTGTAGGAGGGGGGGCTGGCAGAGAGCATTAACTTACCTTCCTGCAGCTCCTGTCAGCTCCCTTCTCCTCCGTGCAGCTCCTCTGTCAGCTCCCACTGTAAGTCTCGCGAGAGCCGCGGACCCCGCGGCTCTCGCGAGACTTACAGTGGGAGCTGACAGAGGAGCTGCACGGAGGAGAAGGGAGCTGACAGGAGCTGCAGGAAGGTAAGTTAATGCTCTCTGCCAGCCCCCCAACAGGACCGCCGGGCTTGTAATGAGCCCGGCGGTCCTTGTCTGTATTATGGCAATGTAAGTTGCCATAATACAGACATTAACTCGAGTATAAGTCGAGTGAGGGTTTTTCAGCACAAAAAATGTGCTGAAAAACTCGACTTATACTCGAGTATATACGGTAAGTACAAATACAAAATGAAAGCAAAGCAATTACATACATGTTGTAGTAACGTTAAAGGAAGACATACCTTATTGAAAGCTTCAACAAATTATCATCAATCATCATCGTCCTCAATCGAGAGACATGCTGCACTTGTTGAATGGGTCACCACACAGTCCACCTATTCACACCTCGCTTAAGCCCTCCTCCTCCTCCTTCACTTTCTTCTTTATCAACTTCCCCCCTCGCCTTTATCACTTTTCTTTTCCTTTGTTTATTTTTGACACCTCTCTCAAACTCTCCTCCTTCTCCTCTCTTACTTTCAAACTTGCATCTCTTTTTAGCACTTTTCTTTACTCCTTATATTTTTACAGCTCTCGCACTCTCTTCCGACTCCCCCTTTCTTTAGGCTTTTCAGTCCTCCTTCTGCTCCTCACTGGTGTTGCCTGCCAAAACATGGCACAATGGCAAACACACACACAGACAGCAATGACACACACACACACACACACACACACAGACAGCAATGTCACACACACACACACACACACACACAGACAGCAATGTCAGACACACACACAGACAGCAATGTCAGACACACACACAGACAGCAATGTCAGACACACATACAGACAGCAATGTCAGACACACACAGACAGCAATGTCAGACACACATACAGACAGCAATGTCAGACACACACACAGACAGCAATGTCAGACACACACACAGACAGCAATGTCAGACACACACACAGACAGCAATGTCAGACACACACACAGACAGCAATGTCAGACACACACACAGACAGCAATGTCAGACACACACACAGACAGCAATGTCAGACACACACACAGACAGCAATGTCAGACACACACACAGACAGCAATGTCAGACACACACACAGACAGCAATGTCAGACACACATACAGACAGCAATGTCACACGCACAGACAAATCAAGTCCAAACTCTATTCAATAGTACACAGGGCAATAATATTACAGGTATGCCCGTGAAAGCGCAGGAAGACTACAGTACAGTATAAACCCGTTTTTTAGACTTGCCTTTATCTTCAGGGACTGCATTCCTGATCATCTTCTCTCTGCTTGTCTACTCCTGGCCACAAATTCTTCTTATCTTCTTGTTTGTGCTTTAAAGTACGCCCCTGTGTCCTGATCCCCAGACTGCTGACACAAAATGGCAGTGAAACAAAATTACGGCTCACCTAGAAAAAAGTTCATAAAGGCAGGAGTTCATAAAGCGAGAAATGCTTGTATTTACTGTAATTTCGTGTTTATTCTCCATAAATATTGCCTTACTATTTAACAGCAGGAACCAAAGTACTTTTTTTTTTTTTACAAATGCAGAAAGAAAAGTCCTGCGCTCAACTCCCATCACTACTGGGCGGCTGCAATGACTACAGTACACATCAACCCCAATACATAGTAAAAACCAAAGAAAACCATGTTACTTGCGCTCTCTCCTTTATCCCTATGTGTTTTTAAAACAAATGGAGGTCTTTTAGTTACCTCCAATGGCCATGAGAGGATTGAGCCCACCTGCCACATCAAGGCAGACCCCCCTAGGTGGGTCCTAACTCTAACCATTCACCTTGCTTCCTTGAGCCTCTGGCAAAAATCTCTAATGAGACAGAAAGGGGTATTTTTTTATATACACCCCTATACATTATTAACCCTTAATAGGGAACACATGGGATGGGCGGCTGCATTGTAACAAGGCTGAGTAATACAAAAATTGGATACAAATGCAGAAAGAAAAGTCCTGCGCTCAACTCCTATCACTACTGGGTACCCCTTTCTGTCTCATTAGAGATTTTTGCCAGAGGCTCAAGGAAGCAAGGTGAATGGTTAGAGTTAGGACCCACCTAGGGGGGTCTGCCTTGATGTGGCAGGTGGGCTCAATCCTCTCATGGCCATTGGAGGTAACTAAAAGACCTCCATTTGTTTTAAAAATACATAGGGATAAAGGAGAGAGCGCAAGTAACATGTTTTTCTTTGCTTTTTTTTTTTTATCACTTTATAATAAACTATGGCCTTTAGTTCTTTCAGTACAAACACATTTGATCGATAGTGACTGTTCTTCGATGATTTTATTTCCCCAATTTCAGATTGGATTGAAAGCTATCCAAATTTCAAGAATGTTTATCAGCCTATTTAATGACTAAAGCTGTTAGTCATTAAAAATAAATTAAATACGGCATATTGGGGTTAATATGACCTGCATATTAGTACAAGGGAGGTATTGCTATGTTTAGGGACATGTCCACTAAACAGTAATAAAAGACTAGCCGAACTAACTGTACTCAAAGACTAGGAACCGGGGAGCTATTGCCATCGCCCAAATTCTCACTGTTAAGCACTATGCTTCCCTCCATGGCATGGGTGGGGACATAAACAAAAAAGGCATGTGGTGGGGGTATCATCGTGTTTGGGGGGTATAAGGGAGATTAAACACCTCCCTTACACTAATAAGGGGATTGTATTGACCCCCGCAGGATTTTTATAAATATTTTCCCACTGGCTGCTAGTGCTTTCAGCAGCCAAATAGTGAAAAAAAGTGTCTGCAGCTTTCAGCTTTTGAGTTCAATTGACCTGTTTAACCAGGGCCGGTGCAAGGATGCTCCCGCCCTAGGCAACAATCCAATTTGCCGCCCCTTCTTGAAGGCAACTACATTCTCTCACAGGTTTATTAACTACATTTTGAATTGCAATGTAAAGACATTTAGGGAAGAAAACACACTGCGTAGAAACACTCATCCACTGTATGCATCCATATACACACACTGCCTAATACATCCATCCACACACACAGACTGTCTATTACATGCAATCAACCATACGCACACAGCCCAATACATACATCCACACACACACACACACACAGCCCATTACATAAATACACACACACACACACCGCCTAATACATCCATCCACACACACAGACTGCCTAATACATCCATCCACACACACAGACTGCCTATTACATGCAATCAACCATACGCACACAGCCCAATACATACATCCACACACACACACACAGCCCATTACATAAATACACACACACACACACCGCCTAATACATCCATACACACACACAGACTGCCTATTACATGCAATCAACCATACGCACACAGCCCAATACATAAATCCACACACACACACACCGCCTAATACATCCATCCACACACACACACACACACAGACTGCCTATTACATGCAATCAACCATACGCACACAGCCCATTACATAAATATACACACACACACACAGCCCATTACATAAATACACACACACACCGCCCAATACGTAAATTCATACACTTATACTGCCTAATGCATAGATCAATACACACTTACTGCCTAATGCACACATCAATAGACACATACTGCCTAATACATAAATCCACACACTCTGTTTCAATGCATTTGGTGGTATTTACTTTGTAATAATGTTGGGATTTAATTTATGTTACTGTTAACATTTTTTCAGTTTAATATAGAATTCTAATAATATATATTATAGATATAATTTAATATATAAGTATCTATTTACATGGTCACATACTAGCACACATTCTCACTGACATACACACTCTCACTGACCTACAGTGTCAATTTCAAACGTTCACGAACACAAACACTCTCACTGACATGCAATGTCACTTACACACACACTCTCAGTAACACATACTCTCACTGACATAAAGTGTCATGTACACACTCAGTAACTTATAATTTAATATATAAGTATCTATTTACATGGTCACATACTAGCACACATTCTCACTAACACCCTCACTGACATACAGTGTCACTTACACACACACACTCTTACTGACATTCACTTACACACACACACACAGTCAGTGATACTCACAGTTCCACTTACACACTCTCACTAACACACACACACACTGTCACTCAAGCACAAACTCACACCACTTTACATATAGTCACACTTTATTCACACACACAAACACAGCAATTCAATACACACAAACCAATTTACCATCATGCAAACATACTCCTAATCAGTTCCACTTACCTTCAGATGGATCATTCACAAGTGCTGTGAATGGAGGAGAGGGACCACCAGTTGTTCCTGGTGGGGGGAGCAGGAGAGCCATGCACTGTGTACACCAGCTGCTTCCTGTTCCCCTCAGAGAGCTTTCGGTGTTCACCGGCAGGGGGCACCTGGGCTATCAGGCCATATCCCGGTTTCCCCTGCCTGCAGGAAGCCAAGTGCTCTGCTCGGGTGCTGGGGCTACAGCATACCCCGCTTCCCGAGTAGGCAAGCGGAGACAGGGAGCCCAGCAGCTGAATGACTGCGCTGGGGGGTGGCTAAGGAGTCGCTCGCCCACTACACCAGCCCCAGACAGCAGCAGGGCAGCCCACCGGGAAACCTCCCAGAGGCCGGCACCCCAGGCAAATGCCTTATTCGCCTAATGGTAGCGTCGGCCCAGCGTTTAACAGTCACTACGCAGTCATTGAATGAAATTTAATCACCAGATTAAATCAATGTAATACGTAGGCTTCAGATTCAATATGCAAACCGATATTTTATGGCTCCCGATACGCCTTTAACTGCTGAATTTAAATCGATCCAAACGTTAAATGGCTTATTATCAGCAAAAAACTGCCAATAAACATGATTGGCTGGAATGTAATCGAGGTTTATATCGGAGCTATCTTTTAAGAAAAACTGAAAGATGAAGATAAAAAAAAAACAGATGAAGAATCAGAGGAGATGGTGGGGAAAGGAGAGAAGGAAAGGGAGGAGAAGAGCTGGACCCCCATCAGGGCATTCAATTAGCCATACTCTGGTCCAACAGAGGAACTAAAAATATCTTCCTAAAACTAGACTGCATTTAGCAGCCACAATGGAGCAGACTGGAACAGCCTGACCCCATGTATGGAAGATCTACTCCATATGGATGTGATGTAATATAGTGTCATTCCATGTCATGCTGAGAGGGAGCTGGAAACCTTGATCAGCCTATTTGTTACAAGACCTCGGAGCACCACCGTACAGCCCACAAATAGTGTATGCAATGGCTAAAATGTGCATTTCGTTAGTTTAATTGTGTCATTGTATGTGGCAGTGTATGTCTGGGAATGTGTATATCTAGTACAATATGTATGTGTGTGTGTGAGCCTGTGTGTTTGTGTCATCAAATCATCTCTGTATGCGTGTTTCTATGTCTGGGAATATATATGTGTCTGTGAGTGTATCTTTGTGTTTGTCTGGATACCGGAAAGTGACTTGCTTTATTATGTAATCAACATAAAAAAAATCTTTATTACTAGTTGACAACCACTTATTTTGCCATAATCGCTATTTAGCTGCGGCACAAATAGTGTGACTTGTGCAAGTCTGTACACCAATCGCTTGTGAGAATACTATCAGTGTAAAAGAGCGTGATTCTACGGTGATATGAGCCAGTTTTACGCTGGCCACGCTACCTTGACATTTTATCATAGAATCAAGAGGAAAAAAACATGTTACGTTGTTCTGGAGAAAAGGTAGATATCTGCTTGGGACAAACAAAGGGAAATACGTTATTGGTTGGGATATGTTATAAACCACCAAATGTAAATATTAATGAGGAAGAACTGCTGTTAGAGCAAATTGGTTAAGCTGCAAATCGGGGTAACACGTTAATTATTGGAGATTTTAATTAACTGGACATAAATTGGGATAGAGGGACTAGTACCTCAGCAAAAGGGAATATGTTTTTTGAATGTGTTAAATGACACCTTTATGTCACAACTGGTACAAGCACCAACTAGAAAGGCTGCTTGTCTGGATCTCGTTATAACAAACAATGTTAATCTTAATCTAAACCAACATTCAAGTAGGGGAGCATTTGGGAAATAGTGATCACAATATGGTCACTTTCGAAATAAACTCAAAAAAGCAAAAGCACGTGGGGTATATTAAAACGTATAATTTTAAAAAAGCCTGTTTGGACTGGGGGCAGTACTAAGCCAGATCGGGGAGGATGGAGGAGAGCACCCGGTGGCATACCTGAGTCGGAAGCTGTTACCAAGGGAGGTCAGTTATGCCACCACTGAAAAAGAGTGTTTGGCCTTAGTATGGGCACTCAAAAAACTCAATTATCTAGCCTGGCCCAGAGGAGGAGTTTTGTGTTGCATAAATTGTGAGTTCTGTGTGCCAGTAAATCAGTCTTGTTCCAGCATTAAGTTTTGGCTCATGTGTGGATTATTCGGCGATTCCAGGGATATTTCTACTTGTGGAATATTGGGTGATTTTACTTTTATGGGAAGAAGGGAATGCTTGACGGGGATATTTTCTACTACCGTCACAAAGCCAATTTTAATAAGATTAGGGAAGCTCTACAACATATCGACTGGCATAAACTCCTTAGTGATAAAAACACTGAGGATAAATGGAAACTATTTAAACAAATATTAGAAAGGTACATTTCACAGTATGTACCATTGAGTAATAAATATAAAAGAAACAAATTAAAACCAATGTGGCTTAGTAGAGAAGTAAAACAAGAGATTAAAAATAAGAAAAGGGCTTTTAAAGCATTTAAATCGGACAAATCAGAGGCATCCTATATAAGATATAAGGAAGCCAATAATACTTGCAAAAAGGCAATTAAAGTGGCTAAACTAGAAAATGAGAAATTGATAGCCAAAGAATGCAAAACCAACCCCCAAAAAATGTTTCAAGTACATTAATTCCAAAAAAAAAAAAAAAATGAAAGTGTAGGTACACTGAAAACAGAGATGGGTCTGTTAGTCAATGAAGACCAGGAAAAGGCAGAAATTTTAAATAACTTTTTTTCTTCAGTATTTATTAATGAGGATCCTATGGCAAGAGATATGCAAATGATTGCTGCAACAAACTTGCAGATAACTTGTGATTGGATAACTCCAGACAAGGTGCTACAGCTATTAAAGAAAATTAATGTAAATAAAGCTCCGGGGCCTGATGGTATCCACCCATGAGTACTTAAGGAGCTAAGTGGGGAAATAAGTGAACCTCTGTATTTAATTTTTCAAGATTCTTTTGTTTCAGGTATTGTACCAGAGGATTGGAGGACGGCAGATGTTGTTCCTATATTTAAAAAGGGTTCAAAATCCTTGCCTGGAAATTATAGACCTGTGAGCTTAACTTCTGTGACTGGGAAATTATTTGAATGGCTATTAAGGGATAATATTCAGGAATTCATTGGGAAGAACTTATTAGCAATAATCAGCATGGTTTTATGAAACATAGGTCATGTCAAACTAACCTAATTGCATTCTACGAAGAAGTAAGTAGAAATATAGATCAGGGTGTTGCAGTGGATGTGATCTACTTGGATTTTGCCAAGGCATTTGATACGGTTCCTCACAATAGGTTAGTCTCCAAACTAAAAGAAATTGGTCTAGATGAATATTCTTGTTCTTGGGTAGAACATTGGCTTAAGGATAGAGTACAACGAGTTGTGATAAATGGTAAATTTTCAAGCTGGACAAAAGTGGTAAGTGGTGTCCCTCAGGGTTCTGTTTTGGGACCGCTTCTATTTAACATATTTATAAATGATCTTGAAATGGACATTGAAAGCCATGTATCAGTGTTTGCAGATTACACAAAACTTTGTAAAGTAATAAAATGTGAGCAGGATATTGCCCTGCTGCAGAGGGATTTGGATAGATTGGGGGACTGGGCACTAAAATGGCAGATTAAATTTAACGTAGAAAAATGCAAAGTTATGCACTTCGGGGTTAAGAATGCCCAAGCAATTTACACCCTAAATGGTAGTGAACTAGGGATAACCACACACGAGAAGGATTTGGGAATTGTTATAGACAATAAATTAGGTAGCAATATGCAATGTCAATCTGCCGTTGCTAAGGCCAGTAAGGTTTTGTCATGTATAAATAGGAGCATAAATTCTCGAGCTGAAAATATAATTTTGCCTCTTTATAAATCGCTGGTAAGACCACACCTTGAATATGCTGTGCAATTTGGGGCACCTGTTCTAAAGAAAGATATAATGGCACTAGAAAAAGTGCAGAGACGAGCTACAAAATTGATAAAAGGAATGGAGCATTTTAGTTATGAAGAAAGGTTAAAAAATGTAAATCTCTTTAGTTTGGAAAAACGGCGCCTGAGAGGGGATATGATAACATTATACAAATATATTCGGGGCCAGTACAAACCATCATCTGGAAATCTATTCATAAACCGGGCTATACATAGGACACGAGGTCACACATTTAGGCTTGAAGAAAGGAGATTTCATCTAAAGCAAAGAAAAGGTTTTTTTACAGTAAGAGCAATAAGGATGTGGAATTCTCTGCCTGAAGAGGTGGTTTTATCAGTCTATACAGATGTTTAAACTGCAATTGGATAAATACTTGCAAAAACATAACATACAGGGATGGGGTAATAGCTGCTTGATCCAAGGAGACATCTGACTGCTATGTTGGGGTCAAGAAGGAATTTTTTCCTAGTTTGTTGCAAAATTGGAAGCGCTTCAGACTGGGTTTTTTGCCTTCTTTTGGATCAACAGCAAAAGCATATGTGAAGAAGGCTGAACTTGATGGACGCAAGTCTCTTTTCAGCTATGTAACTATGTTCTTCTTGCCCTGTCTCCACATGTTCTTCATCACTGCCTTGTCTCTAGCTCCTGCAAGCATCTAGTTATTATTATTATTATTATTATTATTATTATTGCCATTTATATAGCGCCAACAGATTCCGTAGCGCTTTACAATATTATGAGAGGGGATTTAACTATAAATAGGACAATTACAAATAAACTTACAGGAACAATAGGTTGAAGAGGACCCTGCTCAATCGAGCTTACATTCTATAGGAGGTGGGGTGTAAAACACATTAGTCTTTTTTGAAATCACCTTTTTGCTTCTCGTCATCAATAATGGCAATTTTCTCGCAGCCTTATTATAGCACATGCTGAGAGCATTAGACCTCAGTATTTTCTGTATAATGTGTGTGTATTGAATTACTGACCATTAGTTTAAATAACATACATTTATGAATCAGATATATCCATTCTGAATATAATTGCAGAATCCAACCAAGGAAAATGGAATGTATTCCTCTAGTTTATATATTATATTGATTCTTATTTTTAGTCTATTGTATAAAATACCAAACATAGACTCTGAACTAGATATATACGCTACAGAATCATTTCTACCTCCTGCAGAAAATTACATTTCAGAATCTCTAGACCTATAACCACAGTGTATTTTAGTGGTTATGGTACCAGGAATGCCATTGGTGCCCCCATTTTAAGTAGTCAGACCGTTTTTAGAAAGGTTATACCTCTTACTTAACTTGCCTGCTGCTGGAAGTTCACAAAGGGTAATCACAGCTGCAGGCAAATTTAGGTTAAACAGCAGTTGGCCAGATATGCTTATATTTTAATTTATTTCTATTTCCACTGTCTCCTGGTGAGAGCATCAATCATGTTTTCAGTGGATGTTACACTTGCAGTAAGATATACCTCTCCTACATACCCCGGTTTGAAAAGCAGAGACTTGCTTCCGGTAACAGGTTAAAAGTCCCCAACACTTTATGCTGGCTTTGCAAACTTACCTGTTCTATCTCTCCATTCTCATATTGCTGGTCCAAAGCTGCTGCATTAATCTTTCTGGCTATTTCTCTCCACTGCTGCTGGTGCATTTCTCACTCGGAGCCTGCCCCTTCTCCTTACCTCCTCTTTCAGGTGTTGCTTTCCCTTAGACTAAATTAAAGTAAGAGAGACACCCAAAGAGAGTTTCCCTGATAACAGATATGCAGTGTACAGCCTTCTTATCTCTGTTTTGATTGACACAGTTTCTGCACAGACTGAACGGACTGAGGGGGAAAGGGCTTTTTTTCTTCTGATTATACCTCTGATTTTACCTCTGATTTTAGAGGTATTTAGACATTTTCTAGCAATTTTGCCAACACCATGTAGAGATAAAATTTAATTATTTATCATTTAAGATTAAGATGTATTTGTCATGACTGGCACGATGTAAGTTTCATTAAATGTAATAAACTTGAAAAAATGAGAAGTTAAAATTTGGTGAGCGTCGTTCTCTAACATCACAATCCATTTCATTCCTGGCACAGCCAAGGCACAGAATGCATTTATTGTGATTGACAAGTACAAAGGGCACAGCTTATAATAGTGAGTCAGGATGGATGCACTCAATTCCTAGAAAAAGAGTGGATTTATACGTTTAATTTTATTTTTCACACCTCACAGATACATATCTGTTAAATATATTAAATGAAGGAAAAAATGGAGAAAATGAAAATAGGGGTGCAACAATGAGTAGAGAGAGAGAGGGGACAGGTAAATATGAAGGGCCCAGAGTCAGGGGAGTAACAGGCAGTCAGGTTTTAGTTGCCTCGACTTCTCTTGCCTAGGTAAAGGGTGAGAATCTGTCTGCGAGTCTCCATGTAAGTTGTGTTGCGCTTATCCCTCCAGCCCCAGCAGGAACCATGTCCCACAGCCCACAGACCTCTCTTCTCAACACTAGGGTGAAGCCTTGAGGCACCGAGTGGAGGCGTATCCCCCGGGTAAGTGGACTCTTCTAAAAGTTCTGGCTCTGAGTTATGGCAGAGTAGACGGCTTCTGTTGTGTCTGTAGGTCGCTCCAGAAGTGTTTGCAAATGGCGGCGTTGAACGCCCTCTCAAAGGCTACCTCCCATGTGCAGGTCAAAGCCTGCGCCTAATGCATTACTTCCCCACGGCTGTCGGCCAGGCTTGGTGGGGACCGGGATAACTCCTACCGGTTCAAAGGGGGAGAGTACAGGGCCCTGGAGTAAGCAGAACGGCCCATGAAGACTCGGCCGCATAAATCGGCTGTGTCCCCCGCTGAGGGCTAACATGAGGCCACTGCAAACGTAGATGGACCAGGAGTAGACGGTGCCCACAAGATACCAGGCTTGAGTACCAGCATTTTGCAAGTGTGTAGTTGAGTTTGTGGTACCCTAAGTCTCAAAAGGACAAGATTTGCCAGGAGCATTCGCCCGCTGCGTCCACTCAGCATGGCGGTCAGCCCACACCCCCCGAGAATATGTTGTTTTTTTTATTGTCTGTTTTGTTTTGTTTTGTACTTGTGGTATGTTGTGGCTCTGAATCAGCAAATATGGGCAACAGGGGAAACTGAAGGTTTCGTTTTGTTCTCAATATGCAATAAATTCATTATATGATCATCTCCCTTATTGCAGCCATTAAAAAACAACAGCAAAGCGTTTAAAAGTTGTAGAATTGCTATCTACTCCTTTCCCCCCCTCCCCCCCAATAAATGTTTACATTGTAAATGTGATGTATCATTATATCATTCAGAAATGATTCATCATACAGAACCCATATAGGTAATTTGTTACCTTAAAAAAAAATCAAAGAGATGCCATATTTTGTTGTTTTTTTTCCCATTGAGTAATGATTTTAATGATTACTAATTGTTAATTAGCAGCTGTCTGATGCGGAGGTGTGTACAAATATGCCAATGGTGTTATCTTTTTGTTGAACACATTGTTACTTTTTTTTTTTTATATCTAATATGAGCAGTTTGTAAACTCAGTCAGCGTTTCCCCTTTAAATGTGCATAAATTATGGTCACCTGGGCATATGTTGGCATATTATACAGTATTTAAAATTACAGGACAAATTAATCGAAGTGACGTTGGTGACGAATGTTTGATATGAGAGATTTTCAGATATCAGTATTCGTTTGATTAATCCTATAAAAGGGACTATTTTAGGTTAATAAACTGCAATTTGGGACGTTTACTCACTAGACATCCAGCTGCAGTGAACTGAAAGCCACATTACAAAATTTAGGATGAAATAACCAAACAATGAAGGTGTATCTGAGTTGGAGGATTCTTTGAAATTCCCATTTTTTTTTTGTTTTTAGTTCTGTTTTTAGTTCACGATTCTTTTTGCCTTCCTACCATTGGGGTTTCCATTCCCCCATCCCTAGAGGTGTAGAATGAAGAAAGTCTTACTCCCTGCTCCCAGGCCACTTCCTATGATATCACTTGATGGCTAGGTCCTTTATTGGATTTACACTCTCCCTATACCAAGACATCTGTAGTACATTACTGCTTCCTTCTAGTTTAGCCACACAGTCAGTCGTCTGTCAACATTCAGAGCAAGACACGGGTTTGGATTGAAAAATAAGGTAATATCGATGCAGTGGAAGAGTTCTGCAAGCACCAATTCAAAAACCAGCATGGATATACCAACCTGCAGCTATATTTTTCACACTTAATCCATCATTTTTGGTTTTACAGTCTATTTCCCATTGTATTTCCCTATTTTCTTTAGTGTTTTGGTGTTTTTTTTGTTTTGTTTTGTTTTTGTTTTTTTTAAGATTGACAAACATATTTTTTCTAAGGCTAAAAATCAAATATTGTATAAAAACTGGCTTTTAATGCAGTTTTTCCCAGAAGCCCCTGCTCAGTTGTTAGTATTAAAAATGAATGAGGGCACTGACCGTGCGATGGAACCCAGAGTCTCATTGACTTGAACAGTTAAGTGAAGCAGTAGACTTCAATTCACTTGCATTACCTGTTGTCATCCATGGTTTCAGTGCCTTTTCCATCCATTTCTCCCATAGAAAGCTGTAGAGACTACGTATTGGCTGAGGAATTTCTTAAAACGTCAACTGCCAAAATGCTTTGCCAGCCGATAGAACGTCAAAGCACCATGGAAGTTGCTGTTTTACAAATTCTGGGGAACTACTGTTTGCACAACCCTGTCTTAAACCAACAGACAAGGGGTGCAAGATGAACCACTGGTAAGGTAGCTTCCAATCCTCACTCTTCAAAGCAGGTCATAGTTTGATTTGGAGGAAATTAAACTCTATGGTTAACAGAATCAAAATTATATAATCTACCGTATATACTCGAGTATAAGTCGAGACCCCTTATTTTGCCCCAAAAAACTGGGAAAACTTATTGACTCGAGTATAAGACTAGGGTGGGAAATGCAGCAGCTACTGGTAAATTTCTAAATAAAATTAGATCCCCAAAAAATTACATTAATTGAATATATATTTTGTGTATATAATGCAGTGTGTGTGTGTGTATGAATGCAGTGTGTGTGTATGTGATGCAGACTGTGTAACCTTTGTGGGGGGTGGGCAATTTTATTATTTTTTAAATTATTTTAATATTAATTTTTTTTATATTATTAATATTTTTATTTTAATGTCATTCATTTTTTTATTTTATTATATTATTTAAATTTGCATTCATATTGGCCAGGTAGGGGGGCTCTCATTCCCTGGTGGTCCAGTCGATGGGCTGTGTAGGAAGGGGGCTGGCAGCAAGCTGTAACTTACCTTTCCTGCAGCTCCTGTCAGCTCCCTTCTCCTGCGTTCCGCTCAGCTCCCCTGTCAGCTCCAGTGTAAGTTTCGCGGTGTGAGTGACGTGGTAACGCTCTGACGCTGCGGCTCTCGCGAGACTTACAGTGGAGGAGAAGGGAGCTGACCGGAACGCAGGAGAAGGGAGCTGACAGTAGCTGTAGGAAAGGTAAGTAACAGCTCGCTGCCAGCCCCCAACAGGACCGCCGGACTTGTAATGAGCCCGGCGGTCCTGGTCTGTATTATGGCAATGTAAGTTACCATAATACAGACATTGACTAGAGTATAAGACGAGTGGGGGGTTTTCAGCACAAAAAATGTGCCGAAAAACTCGTCTTATACTCGAGTAAATCTTATGTATTAAAGGGACACGACAAACACCAAAACAGCTTTAGCTAAAGGGACACTATATTCACCCAGACCACTTCAGCTCATTGAGGTGGTCTTAGTGCAGTGCCCCTGTCTGCTAAACCCTGCAATTGTAATTATTGCAGTTATTGATAAAATGCAATAATTACCTTGCAGGGTTAACTCCACCTCTAGAGGCTGTCTACCAGACAGACACTAAGGCGCTTCCAGGTCGTTTGGTGGCTTTTAGTCGCAGAACTGACACTGGACGTCCTCACGCTGTGCGTGAGGACATTCAGCGTCAGCTGTGCATGCGCATTCGGTCCCTAACATCAGGGGAGGAGGATCTGAGGCGAAGCCTGACCCAGCATCGAGGGACTCCGGCGCAGGATTCAGGTGAGTGACAGAAGGGTTTTTAACCATTTCTGCGCTGCAGATGAGGATTGGGGTTGCATGCGTGAGGGGGACCCTATATAACTCTTTAGCACTATAGTTTCCCTTTAACCCCTTAAGGACTGAGCCAAATGTACACGTTGTGATCAAAACAAAACGTAAACAAAAACTGCCATTTGCGCTATATGTCTGTCCAACCGTAATTCGCCTCTTTCATATTATGTGCACCCACACTTATTATATATCCTTTTATTCAGGGGAAACAGGACTTTCATTTAACATCAAATATTTAGGTATGAAACATAATTTAGTATGAATGAAATATAAAAAAAAATGGGGAAAAATAAGAATTTTAATTTTTTTTAGTTCTACGTGACATTATAACTGTGAATGTCATAATACTGTTTGTTTTTACTGCAATAAAATACACATATTTGTATTCAGCGATGTCTCACATGTAATACAGTTCCCCCTATGTACAGGTTTTATGGTGTTTTGGGAAGTTACAGGGTCAAATATAGCGTGTTACATTTTTCTGTTTTTTCACATTGAAATTCGCTAGATTGGTTACGTTGCCTTTGAGACCGTTTCGTAGCCCAGGAATAAGAATTACCCCCATGATGGCATACCATTTGCAAAAGTAGACATCCCAAGGTATTGCAAATGGGGTATGTCCAGTCTTTTTTAGTAGCCACTTGGTCACAAACACTGGCCAAAGTTAGTGTTAATATTTGAAAATGCAAAAAACTAATTTGAACGCCAATTTTGGACAGTGTTTGTGACTAAGTGGCTACTAAAAAAGACTGGACATACCCCATTTGCAATACATATAAACGGGGAGTACATTTAGCCTGGGACATTTAAACTCTTTGAGTTTGTTCACATTTTAGCTTCATTTGATGGAAATCAGGTGTTTTTCTCTCTTTTTTTTTTTTTCATTTTAATGCTCTATCTAATGCAAATGTTAGACTTCTGATAAAAACAAAAATAAATGTGGTGTGGTTGTATTTTACTGTTAAAGGACACTATAGGCACCCAAACCACTTCATCTCATTGATGTGATCTGGGTGCACTGTCCCTGTCCCCTTAACCCTGCAGCTGAAAATATTACAGTTTAGAGAACCTTTATATTGCAGGTTCAAGACTGCCCCTAGTGGCTGTCTACCATGTCGTTGGACATCCTCACTGTGCACGAGTACATCCAGCGTTTTTAAATACCCCAAAGGAAAGCATTATTTTAATGATTTCTTATGGGGAGGGTCTAATGCATGCACAGCACTCAATGCACATTAGGTGCCCCCCTGGGGAATGATGTAGGAGGAGACAGAGAGGGAGGCAGTAATAAGGGACCCTGGTGCTGGAATAAGGTGAGTGAAAATTCTTATCTGATGAGCCATAAACTTGGTTACGGGCACAGCCTAATGATTCCATGCATAATGAAGCTACCTTGCCATTGTGGGAGATCAGATTCCAAATAGCATTTAATTTAATGAGGTCTGCGCCGCCTTTTGTGCCAAGATTAAGGCCTAGCAGCAGCAATCTCTTACCCTGTCTGCATCGGTGGAAACCCCCAGCTGAGTCCCAATACATGGCACTGCCTCAGGGCCATGAGCCAAGATGGACCTTATGTCCATCAGCCGCCAACAACTCTGTGGGACTGTCAGTGAGAGTGGGGCCCTGAAGGCAAAAGGTCCTGACTCTGAGGGTGAAGGACCTTGTGGGACTCTGGCACCGGCTTACCTGCTGGCCTGGGCTTGTGGAGTGATGAAGTTTGGATATTGCAGTGTTGCCTCTTGGGCTGGGGCTGCTCTTCATGCGGTGCCTCATCTGAATACAGACTCGGACCACAACTGCTCCTCCCATGCGGTATAGGCTGAATCCTGGACAATTGCTTTTTGCTATGTGGCCCACCCGTAGTGTCGGATGAATGCAGCAGACGACCTCCGTACACCTAAATTATAATACCTTTGTTCTTTCTGCAGTGATATGTGTTTAAGTTTATCTGATCTCTTACTATTGTCTCATACTGTCAGTCAGTTAGGTTTGACATACCAAACGTTCTACTCTTACACTTAAAAGAGAGGTTTTCTATGATGGTGCCCAGTGAGGTTGCAGATAAATGTCCTTTAGTTTATTTATTTCTGTCATATCTCTGGCTTCTGCCTCCATATAACAGCACATTTTTGAGGAATGTATCACTTCATGTCTACATAATACTGCCCTACTTTAATGCTAACCAGCAAATTGCCAGAATCCACAGACGTCTAACGATTGAGAGCATACTATGTTCTAGCCTGGTCCACCTCTACGTTTTTTATGCCTTTATTCACTTAGTTAAGTTAGTCGCATTATCACTGCATATAAATGCCATGGTTTACTTACAGGAGCACTACTTCTCTACCATTTTGGCCTAAATTGGCTTTAATTGTATTGAGCAGCAAAGTGAGACAACACCAAAAAGTGATTTTCTTTTTTTTTTTTTTTTTAATTCTTTATTTTTGTTGTGCATGGTATAACAACAGGCTTGGTCAGCCACAATAGCAGTCACAAGCAGTAATGTAACGAACAGTTAAAACATAACGTGACAGATCAGTATACAGCACATTTTTAGTTTTGTAAGAGTAAGAACATATGAATCAAGCTATTCTGATAGTGATGCCTATCTGGGTAGGTTGTTAATGAGGAATGCTATACAATAGCTTAGGTACGCATTATGTAGTTACATTGCGAGGTCGTAGCAGAGGTTAGCCTAATGTAACAGTATTATGCATGCTAACAAAATTAGGCTCAGGCTTAAAAAAATAAAGAAAGAAATAACTATTGAACTATGCTGGTAACCCTCCTGACTTGGTGAGAGGCTATTATATTAGTTTTATCACGAGTGAGCTTTGATTGAACGTGAACGAAGTTTGTGTAGAGCAGACAAGATAGAGACAATCACGCTATTCATAAAACTACATAAGCATTAATTAACATTGATTAATCTTGAGTAGCATGCTGGTTTATGTAACAGAAAAAGAATCCACCTGTGAGGATGGGTCCAGAACATAGGAACCGTCTCACTGGTGGAAAAACACCTTAGTGGACACTCCAGTGGTGTCCTGGGGCATAACCCCTATTGACTAAAGAACAAACAGAATACTCAAGGAGCTGGAGTGATCCAGACAGGCTGAGTATATACTGGATATAGTACAAGGATAAATATGTGCCGTGAAATAGAAAAAAATCAAAAAATAATAATAATGAAAAAATGTGAAAACTTGCCTTAAAGGCTCACCTCTATAAAAGTTTATAAACCCTATTACCTATACAACTCTGATATAAACAACTGGCTGCTGACTTTATTGGGCAAAAAACAGAAGGTCAAGACCAGAGTTAAGAGTGCATAAGTAGGTAGATGTCAGATAGCTGACATGGGTTTAAGGGAATAGGTCACTAAGGAGCACCTAAGTGGTTCCTGTATGCTGTGTGGTTATAGGCTCACGACCTGAACTGGTCTATGTATAGGCAATAGATACCACTTGTGGATAAGAGAGTCGTAGACCAATGCAGCATACGGGGCAAAGTATAGCTACTGTCCTGTATAAATTGAAAGAGTCTAGCAGTAAGGAGGGACTGCGGTATACCCCCCAGAGCCTAGTGCCAGACACCTATAACGTCAAACAAATAATGGTAACAGTATATACAGGATCGACCCCAATGTAGTCTGTGGAAATTCCCCTTCAGACTATAATGTAGTGACCAGGGTATAGGACACTAGGGAGAACCTAAATGGTTCTTGTATGTCGTATAGCTGGTAAACGGCTCTTAACCTGTGATAGTCTATTAATAAATAGTCATAGAACTGTAGGTAAATGAGTCATAGACCGGTACGGCATATGGGACAATATATAGCTATTTACCTGTGTATATTGAACGAATCTAGCAGTTAGAAGGGAATACAGAGTATCCCCCAAAGTCTAGTGCCAGGTAAACTGTAACTCCAAACAAATAATGGTTACAGTGTATACACGGTAAACTCCAGTCCAGTCTGTGGATATTAAATCTCTACAGACTGTTACGTAGTGACAAAAAAAGAGAGGTGAAAAGACAGAGATTAAAGTGACTCCATGTGCAGAACCATACTTAGAATGTTGGTTGCCTGCACATGGTGATAGATAGTCCTAAGTGAAAATAAAGTGAACGAAAAGAGCCCATAGAGCCCGACGCGCGTTTCGGTGCTTGCTTAAATGCACCTTCGTCAGGGGCTAGTGGGAGACTGTTCCTAGTCTCCTTTTTGTATGTACTAAGGTCCCAGTAACTCAAGGATTAACCAATCAGCAGGCCGATATCGGGCGCCAAAGTACCTTATGCATATGTTAATTATCTGGACTAAGCCAGCCAATCATATGCCCTGTACTCTGACGTTTTCCTGAGATCGTTTAGCAGAATATGTGCCGAAAGAACATCAGAGGCACTTTCCTGCTAGTTCTATCAGGGACTCGGGAGACTGTAGCAGCTCGTTTTTATGTGTGTTTGGTCAGGAGTGCTTAGTTACAATGTAGCACGGCATTGTTTGTATACATTTAGCCGTGTTGATACTAAGTGTCAGGTCCCACGTGGGCATATGTTAATAGGCTGATCCGAACCAGCCTATCATCTGCCTTAGATTCCGACGGTTTCTAATCGGAATTTAACTGTCTACTTGCCGGAAGGGGATCGAAACCTAGATATGCTGATAAAGTAAGAGTCAGAGGCTGAATCTCCTCCGTGTAAGGCTTCAATAGGACGAGTATATCTTATCGGGTATAGTCCATCGGAAGTTGCTTAGGTGCTGAAAAGATAATGAATAATTAGAGAATAGTAACTAGATGAATAGATTAATTAGATTAATTACATTAATATAATCTCAGTTTGTTCCTATGCAAAATTTTACCTTTGTGTGTACCGATATTCTGTCATAAGTCATTTGTAAATTGCACAACCAATCAAACGGACATAAAAACTCAAGGAGCCAAGCTTTAGGGTTAGTCTTCACTAGTGTTTAGGATGTATATTTAACATCTTAATCATCCAGATGGGAGTGGGGGGACATAATTCCAGTCTACTCTGTTTCTGGGAGTGAAGAAATCTCCTGTCTCTTGGTTAATTCATGATATTGCTTATTTTACACACGTTACTGTGTTTGGGCATATCTTATGTTACAGTCTCTGATAGAAGACAAGGCAGATGGTCATATAAACTTGAGTTGTGGTATTCCTGACTGACATACAGAAAAGAAATAAAATGAAAAAGGATGAAAGATGTGTGTATTAATTAATTTATTTACAAGTATTTACAATATATACACATTACCCTTGGGTAATAATAGTAAAGCGAGCTTAAGATATATATAGTTCATATAGTGAGGATACAGATCATTGCATTTTAGGCTTAGCGGTGGTACGAAAGAGGTAGAAGGTATTCAAATGAAGGGGGTATATGAGAAGCCTTCATTAAGACCATTTGGGGACAAGGTTTTCAATGTGAAAATCCAGTAGCTCTCCCTCTGGAGAAGTCTACTGTCTATGTCACCTTTCCTAGGGCCAAGTTTAATTCTTTCAATGCCGTTGAAGCGTAAGCCATGTACTGAGCCACCGTGTTTTAGTTTAAGGTGTCTGGAGATGACTGTATCTATTTGTCTGGAGGGGTTCACAGAGTTTACGTGTTCAAGGATCCGTTTCTTAAAGGGTCTGAAAGTCTTTCCTACATACTTTAGATCACAGCTGCATGTCAGAAGGTATATCAGGCCTGATGTTTGGCAGTTGAAGAAGGTGTTGACCGTATGTGTCTGGGTATTGGTGGAGTTCAAAAAGGTTTTGGAGTTTTTGCGAATAAACTTACATGCTTTACAGCGGCCACACTGAAAGGTACCCATAGCTGGGGTTTTAAGCCATGTATTTGCAGGTTTAGGTAGTGAAAGGTGGCTGGGTACTAGTAGGTCTTTAAGGTTACGACCTCTTCTGGCTGTCAGTGATACATGTGAAGTCAAAACTTCTTTAAGGTGTTGGTCCTGATAGATGAGAGGCCAGTATCTGTCTAAAATTTGTTTTACTGGATCCCAGCCAGAGTCAAAGGTGCCAATGCACCTGATTAGATTCTGAGACTTATCTCTCCTGGGATTGTCTTCAAGGAGTGTTTCTCGTTCGGTCATTAGAGCTCTCCTATATGCAGATTTGAGACATCTGTTTGAGTAGCCCTTTGCTTTGAACTGGGATCTTAGGGATTTGGCTTTACTTTTGAATTCATCAAGTGTAGAGCAATTCCGTCTGACGCGCAAGTACTGGCCTACTGGTATGCCTTTCTTTAGAGTGCTGGGGTGATGGCTTTGCCAGTTTAAAAAGTTATTAGTGGCTGTAGGTTTCTTGAAAAGGGTAGTGGAGATGTGATGTTCAACTCCTGAGGTCTGTAGGGTCAGATCCAAGAAATTGATTTGGTTACCGCCCACCTCATGTGTCAATTTGAGGTTCAAATTATTGATGTTCAGTGCCTTCACAAATTCCTCAAAACACTCATTTGTACCTGTCCAGACAATCAATACGTCGTCTATGTAGCGCTTCCACATTTTAATGTGGCCATGGTAATTCACAAATTGTGGACCAAACACAACATTGTGTTCCCACCATCCCAGGTGGAGGTTAGCATAGGAGGGGGCACAAGTTGTCCCCATAGCGGTCCCTCTCACCTGGTGGTAGTGGGTACCCTCAAAGAGAAAGTAGTTGTGCGTTAGGATAAACTGTAGAAGTTGCAGCACAAAGTAGTTATGGTCGTTTAGAGATGCCTCTCGTGTCTGTAAAAACCATTGTGTGTTACTAAGGCCTATCTTATGGGGAATAGAGCTGTAAAGCCCTTCCACATCAAGGCTGCATAACTTCGCCTCATCGGGTAGTGTCAGGTCATTTAGCGCTTTTAGGGTTTGTTTAGTATCCCTCAGATATGACGGGAGGGTTTTGACTAGTTCACCCAGAATTCGTTCTACATATATACTGCAGTTTTGGGTGAGGTTATTATTGCCTGATACTATAGGTCTTCCAGTTAATGTTTTTTGTTGTTTATGGATCTTGGGCAATGAATAGAAAGTGGCTATGGTGGGTTTTTTGTTGAGCATAAATTTATACTCTTCCATGCTTATTAATTCATTCTGAAGGGCCTGGTCAAGAATATCTTTCAGTTCCAAGTAGAATCTCTTTGTGGGGTCTGCAGGGAGTGCTATATACGTATCCCTGTCATCTAGTATTCTGTGTGCCATCTGAACATATTGAGTTCTGTCAAGTATCACCAGGTTACCGCCTTTATCAGATGGTTTGATGATAATTGTTTCATTCTTTTTTAGTTTGGCTAGTGCTCTGGTTTCAGGTGCACTTAGGTTGTTAGGCTGAAAACTGGACAGGGAATCAGACCCTATTGCCTCTATTTCTTTGCAAGACAATTCTACAAACAGGTCTATATATTTATATTCTGGTATGTACGGTGTAAATTTACTCTTTGGTTTTAGGTTGGTAAAAGGTGCTGTTTGTGTGCTGGATGGATCATTGTTATTGAGTAACTCCACCAGGCTATCTAGCAAATTCATGTCTCTATCCTCTAAACCCAGTCTTGTTGCTTGCTTTGCTCTCTTAATGCAGTGGTACTTATGTAGAGCTAGTTTCCTGGCAAACAAGTGGATGTCCTTTGTCCAACTGAATTTATCAAATTTGGGTGTTGGGACAAAGGATAATCCTTTTTTCAATAGCTGAGTTTCTGAGATAGTAAGCTGGTATGAGGATAAGTTAATAATTTGACTCTCTTGGGTCAGTATGCTTTCCTCCGTTGGAAGCCTCGAGTGGTTTTGCTCCTTGTGTTTCTCTGCGGTCTTGCGTCTTGGTTCGCTCTGGCTAAAAAATTAATCCCTTTCTTTAAGATGCTTTTGGGATTTGATTCAAGAGGGGCAGAGGAGCTATCTGAGCTGGTTTCTGGTTCGGAGCCACTTGTATCGTACTCAGAAGTGGAGAACTGGTCAAATTCCACCCTTCTGTTTTGTTTGGATCTTTGGTAGATATTCCCTGTTTGGAAGTCTTTAGTGTCCCTTATGAATTTAGAGTGTTTGCGGGTTTTTAGGGTAGATTGGAATCTTTCCAGTTGGTTCTTTAATTTTATTTCTAATTGTTCAAAACTGCTCTCAGTTTTGAAGGTTTCGATTTTTTTCTACCTCCTCATCCACTTCTTTATTGATTTTGTCCAGTCTTTGTTTTTCAGATCTACATAGGATGTCCATGAACTTGCGAGAGCATGTACTGGCTGCCTCTTCCCATTCCTTAATAAATTCAGTCCCTTCAATGTGTGGCCCAGGGATATTTTGAACTCTAAGACCCCTTGGTATTAGTTCCTTACTCAGGTATTTTTCTAGAGAGGCGACTTCCCAGCCAGCCTTAATCTGTTGTTTAAACAAGTATGTAAGGTGGTTAAAAGCTGAGTTGATGTTAGTATATGTAACAGTCTCATTTAGGTGCCCTTCAGAAAACACTGTGTCAATGTCTGTGTACCATGCTTCTCTCGTAGCTTTATCAGATAGGAATCCAGCCATACTATAGCTACGCTTGAAAGGTGATAGGTATTGAAACCGGGTATTAATGTAACAGAAAAAGAATCCACCTGTGAGGATGGGTCCAGAACATAGGAACCGTCTCACTGGTGGAAAAACACCTTAGTGGACACTCCAGTGGTGTCCTGGGGCATAACCCCTATTGACTAAAGAACAAACAGAATACTCAAGGAGCTGGAGTGATCCAGACAGGCTGAGTATATACTGGATATAGTACAAGGATAAATATGTGCCGTGAAATAGAAAAAATCAAAAAATAATAATAATGAAAAAATGTGAAAACTTGCCTTAAAGGCTCACCTCTATAAAAGTTTATAAACCCTATTACCTATACAACTCTGATATAAACAACTGGCTGCTGACTTTATTGGGCAAAAAACAGAAGGTCAAGACCAGAGTTAAGAGTGCATAAGTAGGTAGATGTCAGATAGCTGACATGGGTTTAAGGGAATAGGTCACTAAGGAGCACCTAAGTGGTTCCTGTATGCTGTGTGGTTATAGGCTCACGACCTGAACTGGTCTATGTATAGGCAATAGATACCACTTGTGGATAAGAGAGTCGTAGACCAATGCAGCATACGGGGCAAAGTATAGCTACTGTCCTGTATAAATTGAAAGAGTCTAGCAGTAAGGAGGGACTGCGGTATACCCCCCAGAGCCTAGTGCCAGACACCTATAACGTCAAACAAATAATGGTAACAGTATATACAGGATCGACCCCAATGTAGTCTGTGGAAATTCCCCTTCAGACTATAATGTAGTGACCAGGGTATAGGACACTAGGGAGAACCTAAATGGTTCTTGTATGTCGTATAGCTGGTAAACGGCTCTTAACCTGTGATAGTCTATTAATAAATAGTCATAGAACTGTAGGTAAATGAGTCATAGACCGGTACGGCATATGGGGCAATATATAGCTATTTACCTGTGTATATTGAACGAATCTAGCAGTTAGAAGGGAATACAGAGTATCCCCCAAAGTCTAGTGCCAGGTAAACTGTAACTCCAAACAAATAATGGTTACAGTGTATACACGGTAAACTCCAGTCCAGTCTGTGGATATTAAATCTCTACAGACTGTTACGTAGTGACAAAAAAAGAGAGGTGAAAAGACAGAGATTAAAGTGACTCCATGTGCAGAACCATACTTAGAATGTTGGTTGCCTGCACATGGTGATAGATAGTCCTAAGTGAAAATAAAGTGAACGAAAAGAGCCCATAGAGCCCGACGCGCGTTTCGGTGCTTGCTTAAATGCACCTTCGTCAGGGGCTAGTGGGAGACTGTTCCTAGTCTCCTTTTTGTATGTACTAAGGTCCCAGTAACTCAAGGATTAACCAATCAGCAGGCCGATATCGGGCGCCAAAGTACCTTATGCATATGTTAATTATCTGGACTAAGCCAGCCAATCATATGCCCTGTACTCTGACGTTTTCCTGAGATCGTTTAGCAGAATATGTGCCGAAAGAACATCAGAGGCACTTTCCTGCTAGTTCTATCAGGGACTCGGGAGACTGTAGCAGCTCGTTTTTATGTGTGTTTGGTCAGGAGTGCTTAGTTACAATGTAGCACGGCATTGTTTGTATACATTTAGCCGTGTTGATACTAAGTGTCAGGTCCCACGTGGGCATATGTTAATAGGCTGATCCGAACCAGCCTATCATCTGCCTTAGATTCCGACGGTTTCTAATCGGAATTTAACTGTCTACTTGCCGGAAGGGGATCGAAACCTAGATATGCTGATAAAGTAAGAGTCAGAGGCTGAATCTCCTCCGTGTAAGGCTTCAATAGGACGAGTATATCTTATCGGGTATAGTCCATCGGAAGTTGCTTAGGTGCTGGTTTATACATGCAGCAGTTGGGCCCCCGTTCTCTGTGGCCTGACAACAGGCCTAACATTTTACTGCTTATTGGGTCTAGATAGGGGAGAGACATAAGTCCCTGGGTAGAAGACAAAGCATTGGAGCATAACCAGTCCCTTTCAGTGTCTAGTACGGCATGGAGTCTGGGGAGACCAGATGAACATAACTCCAAAAGAAAGTAAATTAAAAGATAAATATGCTAGCCTGACTATTTGATTTTAGATGGTGTCTCTGAGTGTGGACCATATGAGTGGAAAAAAGCAAACAGTCATGTCAGCTGATAGTAAGCCTTAAGGATGTAGGGGCCATCCGCTGGAGTGAGTGGGAAAGTCCCCCTACAGGCCTGGCTTCATCCGATACCGCTTCTGCATCTCAGGTGCCTTGTGGACATGTCCATCAGGATCTGGATCAGGCTGAGGTCCAGGGTGTTGCATGTTGCGTGTTGGGTACCCCCCAAGGGGCAGTAGTCTCCCCTCACTATGTGGGAAAAGGGAGATTTTGCGGCAGAGGTGTGTTCCGTTGCCCGGCTTCCCTGGGTTTGTTTTCGGCGCTTGTTGATGCTGGGGAGAGCCTGCGTTTCTGGCAGACAGTGTGCCATGTGAGAAGGCTTTCGTGCTCCGATCGGGTTCTCGCAGTGCGGCGGGAGAGGTAGGTAGCGGAGATCTCGTGCTGAGGTGATGCAGAAATCCTGGCATAGTGTCTCGAGCTTGGCGTTAAACGCTACCCTCCACTGCCGGATCTTGGGGCTAGGTCTGCTGTGCAGGTCATTCACTGTTGCGGCCATCTTGGCTTCGCCATGCGGTCTTCTGGGCTCCGTTTGCGGTGCAGCCAGAAGGGGTACGGTTTGTGCTGGCTGCTGCCCATGGGTACCGGGATGACCCCCCCGGTCCAGAGGGGGGGGGAAGCGGCAGACCGCCGTCCGGAGAACCGGGAGAGCGGCCGTCTCTCTCGGCTCAAGCTCGTAGGCCTCAGGCCTCGGCCGGGTTACTGTGGCGCCGTGGACGGTCCTGTCGGGTATCCCCTGGGTCACAGTCGTCTTGGTGGTGCAGTGAGCACAGTTTCAGGTCTTGTTCTGGTTCGTGGCCCGCAGTTGGCTCCGGTATTCCAGCCCAGAGGCCGGAGCTCAGACGGAGCGTGTCTGATCCGACCGGCGGTCAGGCCCCGCCCCCAAAAAGTGATTTTCTGACTTTGCACACAATCATACCTGTCTTATAGTCTGAGACTGTCTTGGTCACGCTCTCCATCATGCTCTGTAGTCCTCCTCTCTTGCTGGCCTGTATAGACCTTGCTTTATCAGAGATAGCAGGTAGGAATTTGGGGAAACCACTTGAAGCATTTGTTATGTTCAGCTTTTTGAATTGCTTTTGTTTGGTTTGTTCATTGCAAACAGCAAACCTGATTTTGGGGTTGAATAATTTTGATTACAAGTGTTTATTTTGGTAAACAGCCGAAATAACAGAACATGCGTCAGTGTCCAAGTATTTCCGGACCTAACTTTGTGTATATGTGTATATGATGTGTGTGTATATATTTATGTATATGATGTGTGTGTGTATGTATGTATATTATTTATGTGTGTGTATATATTTATGTATAGGATGTGTGTGCTTGTGTGTATATATGTATAGGGTGTGTGTATATATGTTTATGATTATAAACAAGGTCAGGAGGGCTGCACTCACCTAAACATGCATTTATTCATGGATTTATTACAGGGTGCTACTGGGACCAAAATACAAAATACACAAACCAGTGCACTCGCTTATTAACTAAACAGTTATTTCAAATCCTACATAGTACTATTTAAAAACACCTCACATAGGTAACAAATAATGGGGGTTTGGTTACATTATATGATCATACATTGCATAAGCCTGCCAACTGCATCAAAGTACCCCATTCTTGGCAGGTCCTACTCTAGCAGCCTAATGCTTGCTCTTATGAGATTAATCCACTTACTTGGGAAATGCTTCCTTACTGGGACTCTATGTTTATGATTATGTATAGGGTGTGTGTGTGTGTGTATATGTATAGGGTGTGTATATATGTATATGATTTATGTGTGTGTATATATTTATGTATAGGGTGTGTGTGTGTGTGTGTGTATATATGTTTATGATTTATGTGTGTGTATATATTTATGTATAGGGTGTGTGTGTGTGTATATGTATATGATTTATGTGTGTGTATATATTTATGTATAGGGTGTGTGTGTGTGTATATGTATATGATTTATGTGTGTGTATATATGTATAGGGTGTGTGTGTATATATGTTTATGATTTATGTGTGTGTATATTTATGTATAGTGTGTGTGTGTGTATATGATTTATGTGTGTGTATATTTATGTATAGTGTGTGTGTGTGTATATGATTTATGTGTGTGTATATATGTATAGGGTGTGTGTGTATATATGTTTATGATTTATGTGTGTGTATATATTTATGTATAGGATGTGTGTGTGTGTGTGTGTGTGTGTATATGTATATGATTTATGTGTGTGTGTATATATGTATAGGGTGTGTGTGTATATATTTATGTATAGGGTGTGTGTGTGTGTATATATGTATATGATTGTGTGTGTGTGTGTGTGTGTGTGTGTATGATGTGTGTGCGGGTGTGTATATATGTATATTATTTATGTATAGGGTGTGTGTGTGTGTGTGTGTGTGTGTGTGTGTGTATATGTATATGATGTGTGTGCGGGTGTATATATGTTTATGATTTGTGTGTATATATTTATGTATAGGGTGTGTGTGTGTGTGTATATATGTATATGATTTATGTGTGTGTATATTTTTATGTATAGGATGTGTGTGTATATATTTATGTATAGGGTGTGTGTGTGTGTGTGTGTGTATATATGTATAGGGTGTGTGTGTATATATTTATGTATAGGATGTGTGTGTATATGTATATGATTGATTTATGTGTGTGTATATATGTATATTATTTATGTGTGTGTATATATGTATATGATTTATGTGTGTGTATATATGTATATGATTTATGTGTGTATATATTTATGTATAGGGTGTGTGTGTGTGTGTGTGTATATATATGTATAGGATGTGTGTGTGTGTATATATGTGTGTGTATATATGTATAGGGTGTGTGTGTGTATATATGTATATGATTTATGTGTGTATATATATGTATAGGATGTGTGTGTGTATATATGTATATGTTCTTGTATTAACATGTGATATAAGACACAATGAATTCAAACTTTTACCAATATAAATAAATATATGTTCAACATCTGTTAATAAAACAGAACCTAAATATAGAATGATTAAATTTTCTTCATAATTTTGGATTTTTTTATGTAGTGCATAAGTGTGTAATTATAAAAACATATCACCGAAGAGACCAGACACATACCTTTTGCAGATGTTTTTTTCTGCTTTGTTGGGTAAATGTTAAATCTAAAAGGTGCAATTTTTTTCAGTGGTTGACATACTTCATCAATCCTAATTTGTGAAATTGTTCATTCGGTGATTCAAAGTCTGTATGAAAAAAGATGTTCATCTGATTAACTTTTCAGCAAGCAGAAAATAACCCTTTCAGAGCTCCGATCTGTGGATGGATTCTAACGGAAATTAACATTTCTGTGAGGGTGAGATTCACTTTAAAATTTCTATTTTTAACTATCACGTGTCATGATAGTAACACTGACAATGGCGGAATATAGCTTCATTTATATAATGCATCTTGTTTGAGCCAGTTCTGTGCTAGGGCTAATCTGGCCACCAATGTGAGTTTGTGCAATTGTCACTGTTCCGGTTTCGTCTAGTCATCTCTAGGCTTAGAGAGTAGGAAGACCCAAGAGTCTCTCTCAATGTTGCGTTAGAAAATTTGTGCTATGAGGCTTCCTATTTTTTGCCAGAAGGACTTCGCCTGAAATGGGCATCTGTTATGGATTAGAATGGCCGTGCCATTCCGTTTCCGAGGGCTTTGTAGACTGAGCTATAGACGTGATCTTTCAGTGCCACGCGAACGCCTTGGGGCAAGGGCGTTTCTTGTAAGAAGGCTATATCAGAGTTTAGTCGTTTGAGCTCCTGGAATAGAAGCCTACGTTTTTTGGGTGCGTTAAGCCCCTTGACATTGAGAGATATGACTTGTCGAGACATTGTGGGGAACTAGGTGGTCCACCAGTCTGTAGATCCAAAAGCGTGCCAGTTGTTGGGCACCAAGGCCAGCTTGGCTAGGTAACTGCACGCAAGCGTTCGTGCCACTGGGGCCCCGAGCACTGAGCCCCCATCACCCTCCTGCCCAGGGAAGGATCCTGGGTGAAGGGATGAGCAGGTAGATATGAAAGGGAAAGGAAAGGTAGTGAGGAAGTCACAGAGAGAGAGGTGGAGGTGCAACAAAAAAAATAAAAGTGCAACAAAATGATCTTGGTACGCGCCAGGCGCCTTTGGGGTGTGCGCTGCGGCCCCCTTTTCGTGCATCTCACGAGTAAGGGGTAACCGAGTCTTGTCTGACTATTCAAAAATACCACATTGTGGCCAAGCATGAAAACCATGATAACTTGGCAAAACCTTGTGACGTATAGAGAAATATGAACAAAACATGAGGGAAAGCAGGCTCGGGGCATAAGTGTTCGTATCCCGAAGCCCTCTCTGGCCCACCCACCATCCGGAGCGTCCTAGCAGAGGCCATGGGCTCCTTACTTTGTGTGCAGCACCGGGGGAAATGGGGAGGGAAGCTTGTTTTACGGAAACTAGTGTCTACACTGGGTAGGAGAGTAGTCCTTGTCCCTAAAGGCCTCCCACTCATCAAGGCTAACTGGGCCTGCCTATCTCAATCCATAATCATGTGGCTGACGTTCTTCTAACTCTGATATAGTGTAGCTATACTATTCCATGGCAACTGTTGTGGCTAAAAAATGTTTAATTTTTTTTATTAATGAAATATACTTGATTTTCATCATCTGAACTTTCCGGTGTGTTCTGTCTGCCCAATGGCCAGAGAGAAAGCTTTAGTCAGATGTGGCAAAGCAATCTAGCTAGTGTAGGCTGAGGGTTTGGGGGAGCAGGGGAAGTGGGGCCGGGAGGGGTCTGTCTACAGTGTGGGCTTCCTTTTGAGGGGTCCAGATCGGTACCCATGGGTTTTTACCCCTGGTGATAGATACCTTTGGGGGTGGGGGGGCTAGGATGATTTCGCTCCAGGGAAGGGGGGGGGGGGGGTAGACCAATATACAGTTATGTACATCTTTAGGTGAATAGTTAAGTAGCGCTGTAATAAACCTCTATGCATGGATAGTTTCCCATCGTGTGGTGGAGCACCAAGCCAGCTTAGGCTAACCCGCCATGCCACCCCGCGACCGACTGTGCTCTATCATTTCTATGTAACAATACCCAATTCCATATCACACATGTGTCAAAAGCTATGTAAAAGGTCTACGTTGTGTTGTGCGTCTCAAGCCATACAGTCCCCCCAATCCCCCTCCCAACCTGGGGTAACCTCCCAACCTGCCCGCCACTCTTTCGCAGTCCTGCGGCCTATAGTGCTAAAATTCATATGACGCATTCATTTACCCAGGGTGAGCCTCAGATCCCATGTCCCCTTAACTCTTCCTGCTCTGTGGGCCCCAAACCTCCCCCTACATGAATCTCCACTTTCCCCAGCTGTCAACCCCACCATCCCCCAAGGCACCTGCCCTCATGGCTCTGGCCCTTTTGTTTACTGTTTTTGAAATTGCTGTGAACGCATTAGAATATTATTTTATAGCCACGATCATGCTGATTTATTTTCTAATGAATCTGTACTTTCTAACTAACATAAACACATTTATTTTTCCATAGGACGATGGCTGACCAAAGCAGGCCATCTAGCGCTTCCACCAATAAAACCCTATCATACACTTCCTCTTCACGCAAAAATTCACTCTCTTCAACTACAACCACACGTTCTCAGCAAAGCAGTTTGGAAGACGTAATCGTGAAAGAATATTTGGACGCCTTAGAAAGACCATCTGCAAAACCACATGTTTTGCCCCGGTAAGACATTTATTATATTTCTATTAGTTAATAGATTTTCATACATGATGCTGGAATGAGACATTCAATTCGCTTATTGCACAACATGAGTGCAGTCACTGTTTGGGTCCTAAGCTCAGAGAGAAAGTATAAACTTACAAAAATACCTGCATGGGTAAGATTCACTTTAACATTTCTATTTTTAACGATCACGTGTCATGATAGTAACACTGACAATGGCAGAATATAGCTTCATTTATTATAATGCATTTCATTACCACGTTAAATGCCCATTATGAATACACTTTTGTATTCCGAACGCTATAGTGTTGCTTTAAGGTAAAATAAATAAGTGAAAGGGAAATGGATAAGGATTGTTGCCACTAGCTAGACCATTGCTGAGCCAATTTATGATTAAATTCCTAATGCTAGAGGTCAAGTGATATGCTCAGACAAACTGATTCATCATTTTTAAACCTTTGATTGTATCGGAAATAACTAAATGGCTCATCTTGTGAAAGTTAATGGATTTTACTTTTTATTTGTGAGTATGGCAATCTGTTAAAATTCCCAAAACACACGATAGCACCATTGTGAAACTAACAACAGCATCTAAATATACGCCAACACAATTATCAGGGGTTAAAAGGCACTTTGTGATGTACCTCACTGTATATTGTAAATAATTGCTCTCCATTAGTATTTGAATGCTTCTATAGGAAAATAAGAAATCTTGACAGGGAACATTCTGCCAGTAAATCGACAGCAAGTGTAACTCCTTAGCAACTGTCATTATACGTTGTGTCATTCAAATATCTAACGTGACAACCGCTTTTATACTAATTGTACTTTGCCAGTTTAGTTTGTGTTTTGTGATTTTTACTTTCTGAAGCCGTTACAGTTTTGGCAGGACAGCAATGGATTTAAAGAAGATCATAAATGAAGCCACCCAGTGTCTTACTATTTCTGTTGGGAAATTATATTTAAGAACATTTCCTAAACTTCTAGTTGTCACTTAAATTTCTCCCAAAAAAACTTAAATGAAAAACTTGTTTTGTGATATTTGTGATATTTAATTTGACTCTTTTAAATTGGCCCAATTATGATAACCATTTAAAGATGACTTTGGTCTTTTCTGAAAAAAAAAAGATGACTTTGATTGGGCAGAGCTGAAAATCAGCTGTCCTCAGTCTCCTCATCAAATAATTCACGATCCTATTCTGCACAATCAGCCAAGTTGTCATTTCATGGTATAACGTTAGAGTCAGACTGGGAGCACATAACGGTGTGCCCAGGATCTTGATAATAAAAGTAACTTTTTTCCAGGTAGTGATACCATAACTAGTACTTGTTTTTAAGTTTTTATTTGCCAGCATGTAAAAGAGTTAGACTAGTTGTACATTCGTTGGAATTATAACACTATTAATATCTAATCTAATATTTCACTTTTTCTTTAGAAAATACAAATCCCCTTACGCTGAAACATCAGCGAGACGCAAAAAAGACAGACGGCATAGTGAGAGCCCTTGTCTTAGCTCTTGCACTGCACTTCAATCAGAACATGTATCGAGAAGGTCAGCCTATCAAGATTACTCCCCACTTCAAACAACATCCGTTCACAGCAGAAATGGAGTTTCAGATTTAGACCTCAACATTTCAGACAGTTCTGACAATCCCCACTTCTCATCATCATCCAAGAAAAACAGGTCTGTCAGTGCTCCAGCGGGTCACGTTAGGTAATCAAAGCAGTTCTTCATTGCTTTCTGTTGACTTGTAATATGGTGTTTCTTTACAAAAGAATTTACACCTGTTAAATAGAGTTCATTTGTTTGCTTTCGTTACTTCATATGTTCTCTTTGCAATATTTTTGAGTTCTAACAAGTTATTAGACCTTTACTTAAAAGAAAATGTATTATACTGTGTTTTCAGGTCTATAAAGCTGTTGGGTTCCCCCCCCCCCCCCCCTCTACTTTCCTAGTGATATAAATTCACCCAAAGAAACCAAAAATAAAATAAGAAAGCATAAAAGACAGCACAATAATCCATATATCCGTCTCTTCATCACTACCACTATTTCTATCAATCTATCTATCAATCTATCTATCTCTCTGTCTATCTCTCTGTCTATCTCTCTGTTTATCTCTCTGTCTATCTCTCTGTCTATCTGTCTATCTATCTGTCTATCTATCTATGCATTATCTATCTATCTGTCTATCTATCTATCTATCTATCTGCCTATCTATCTATCCATAATCTATCTATCTCTGTCTGTCTATCTATCTATCTATCTGTCTATCTATCCATAATCTATCTATCTCTGTCTGTCTATCTATCTATCTATCTCTGTTTATCTCGGTCTGTCTGTCTATCTATCTATCTATCTCTGTTTATCTCTCTGTCTGCCTGTCTGTCTATCTATCTATCTAGCTGTCTATCTATCTATCTATCTATCTATCTTTCTATCTATCTCTGTTTATGTACGTCTGCCTGTCTGTCTATCTATATATATATATCTGTTTGTCTATCTATCTATCTATATATCTACCCAGCTATCTATATATTGATCTATCTATCTGTCTCTCTATCCAGAAAGGATAGAAAAGGAAACGTTCCAGACACAGTGGACAGGGTACACCCAAAGTCACTTGGAACCGAGCTGGGTTGTCTACTCTTATACCCTCAGAACATAATAATTTAGAATTGGGCAACAACTTGAGTGCCTGCGGAATGCTTATATACTCATCGGTAGTACAGTGTTAGATAAGAACTAACCCTATCTCAAGCGTGTTTATTCAAACTCTATTATCTTTATATTCTATGTTGTGTATTTGTGTCATTTTGTACAATAAGTTAGTTTTTTAATGAATATGAGCAGATTATCATATCATTATTTTTGTTTCAGACATTCTGTGAATAAAACCCCCAGGTATTCTGGTGGCTTTGGGGCAGTTCCAGTTTTTAAACGGCAAGCCTTTGTGATCAAAGCTTTCGCTTACAAGAATGGAACCAGAAGCATGCCTGTTAAAGTGTCAGCACCTACTATTCAGCTGGTAACATTTACTTTATTAACTGGCTTTATTTACAAGTCAAAACTATCACATGATGTAACGTTAAACTGGATATGTAATTATCAACAAACTTGTGGTGGATTAAAGGAAAGGACAAAAGTCACCTCCAAAACTAATTTTTAATATAAGAAAGCTTTCATCACGTTTTGAAAGGCATTTTTTTTGTAAAGAAATTGATTATATTGTTAAAAACATATATATATATTTTTTGATCCCTACATTTATTATATAACAGGATCCTTCAGCCGTATACATGCACATTGGGTCAGACCATGGTTAAAAAACAAAAAACAAAAAAAAAACAGTTACCGTAGTCTCCATGGTCTTCCCTGCCTCGTGCACCAAAAACTACAATCTCTGCACTCAATTTCCATCACCTGAACAGGCCATCAATCACAGAGGTGCTCCATGTACCGCTGATCCGTCCCAGCAATGAAAGACACAGGCTACACTCTGTGATAATGATGCTGTAGATTTATTTCAGAGTAAGTCCCCCACAAAACAAGCAAAGTTTTGGATCGCCAGAGTCGAGTGCATAATTTAGGCTCTAGGAAGCCGAAACGTTGTTATCCTCATTATCACAGAGTGTAGCATGTGTGTTTTATTTTTTTTCTGTTTTCAAACACACTCCGACCCAAGGTGCATGGGTATGGCTGGCTGAAAGACCCTGTCATATATTCCAAAGGTTGCGATGAGTTTCTCTCTTTTTTTATTTTATTTTATATATATATAGTTCATTAAAATATATACAGTTATTTTCAAAACTTGATGAAAGGATTATTATATTAAAAATGCTTTGAGGTGATTAGATTTGAATTGACTGTTGTCCTTTAAATTGGGTGATCTAAGCACCATAACCACTACAGCTGTTTATATTTATGATATATCTGTGTATATATATATATATATTATTTATTTATTTATTTATAAAATATTTTACCAGGAAAGATACATTGAGCTTTCTCTCGTTTTCAAGTATATCTATATGTGTGTGTATGCATTTGTATATCTATGTACATGTATGTGTCAGTTCATTGTCTTTTATAACGAATGTGTTACCCATCTTTGTCTGTTTTATTTTTTTGTCTGCACTGTATTCATCTCCTGTTATACCTTCTTATACCATTCAGCTCCTGGAGAGGTGCACTGTGAAACTGAAACTCAATATGGCGGCCAGAAGAATCTTTTTGGCAGATGGTGAAGAAGTTTTTGAACCGAAAGACATAGCCCATGATACTGACATTTACATATCAACTGGAGAGTCCTTCATAGATCCTTTCAAAAGTGTTAAAGGTACAAAAAACTATTTCTGCCTTTAGAGTTGGCAATTAGGGATGATTTTTCACTCTGCCATTTGCTCTGTTTAGTAATGCTAATGTTTACCCGCTTCTAGTTTAGCACGAGTATAATCTGTCTAATGAAAGAGAAATCTACTGACAGCCAGGTTTATTGGCTTTCATTAGTGTCGGTGCTTAATTTAATATAGATCTGAATAGACATTAGGGAGCCTGCAGGAGGTTAAATGGTGAAAATATCATAAATTAAATCACAGATTATTGAATTTGCTGTTTAGTTCCAGTGACACATAACAGACACAATTCATTAAGCTTGTAGCACCGAAGAAACATTTCCAAAGTAAGATAATTAAGGTAACTTATGAGCAGAAATAATTAGAAGAAAACCTAAAAATTTTAACTTTCTGTTATCAAAATAAAAAGAAAGCCTCTGGATTTTTTTTTCTGCTCCTTGATGAAGTCTTTTTAACGGTATTCATTTTAACGCTATTCATTTTTGTACTTGTTAAGAGACTAATATTTAAAGAGATGGAAATTTGCCTTCTCAAGTACGTTAAATCAGAATACTGCAAACAAATGAAATGCTTTATAAACCTAACATGATTCTGCATAAAATATTTTGTAATATTAGTCGACGTAAAGGTTAAAAAAAATAGCATTAAACCTTTTTGTCACTAATCAAGCAACACAAGTTAAAGATATCTTCCTAATTTCTAGATGCATTTATTAAAATGAATATAGCAATTTTTCTCTGTAATTTAATGAATATTTGATAAAATATTCTTGTCAGGTGGCTCGGCTCTGCTCTGCTGGACACCCCTTTGTATTCAAGAATTGTTTTGGCTTAGAGTCATTTCCACAGAGCGCTCATAAAAGGAAATCGTATAGATGAGAACAGAAATACCGCCAAAGGCCGCTTTATTATTTTTATAATTTAATGTGAAAAGAATCCTTTTTTTTTTTTTTTTTTTTTCATTTACTGCAATCTAAAACCAGCAAAAATCTAGTCCTGAAATATTTTACAGCATGTGCAGATATACACACCAAATTTGTTGTTTTTTTTCAACATTTTGCATATTGCCACACCAAGATCTAAGAAATTAAAAAATATGTTTTATTGTTTTACAACTCAAGCCAACCGTACAGAGTCATTTCAATATGATGTTTGTTTGTTTATTTATTTATTTTTCACCTAGATTCACAAAGGTAATTTTTACCATCTAACATGGAAACCTGGAAACTACTTGTGGTAAATAGCATTTAGCATCTTCCATTGATCTCCATGGGAGATGTTAAAACCTTCAGCAGCTGCAAAATAGACCAGTCGCTAAACTTTACGTTTTTGTAGCATGAAAACTGAAAGTAGTTGGTGTCGTACATGACAGACATTTTTGTGATTATCGACTTGCCAGTAAATGAAGGTGACCGTCATAGAACTAATCCTTACTGTTTAGTTAAGACGCCCCTTAGTGTCACCATAAATTAATTAATTATAACTTTTACCTTTTAGTTTCCAACTCTTTAAACTCACATTAATTATCAATTAAAGGGAAAATAATAATTATTTCATGACTATATGTTCCCCTATTTACAGTGAACTCTGTTCACCCCTTTTCTGTAGAAAAAATTAAATGAAATACATTTTTATTCGCCTTGTTTCCAGCCACCGGATTCTTCATCAGCAAGCATGCTGACGTCTTCCACGTTCTTGTCCAATCCAATGCTTCTCATAGAGATGTACTGGGGGCAAGCCGTGCATGCGCGCAGAATGCTGTGCTCCTCCATTCAAATATTTTACATGAGAAGCCTCAAAGGAGATGTGAGTATAACATGTTCTCACAGCGGATGCATCTCTAGTGAATTTCAGGAAGACTGCCATTAGCACCCTTACTGCTAACTCGCGCTTGCAGGACTTCTCGCGGGCGGCTCTTCCTTTGGCACAGCTTGCCTACCCCCATCAGACTCTTTCTTAGTCTTTAATTGTTTAAAAAGTTCCTCAAAACACATCTGTTCAGAAACGCTTATGGACGCCCAGAGTAATTTATCTATACCTATCCATATCGGTATCTTGCTCTCCTAAAGAGCCACACTCCACTCTCACCTCCAGTTCTGCTACTTTTCCACCTTCTTTGGTTGCTGTCACCCTTGCTGCCCCGTTGTGTATTTGTTGTAAATGTTTTTTTTTTTTTTTTTTTTGTAAATATAATTTTTTATTTCGTTTCGTGCAGTTTAAATTGAGACTCGCAGGTCCCTGTGTATAGTAGAGCCAGTTAACCAGGACGCGACATGCGTCAAACATGAGTTAGGAATATGCTCCAGAAAGGTCATAAATATTTGGGCACGCAGGCCCACGGTTTCGTGAGACTCGCAGGTCTTCATCACATGCTAATTACTTTCCATAGTTACATTTCGTTACGTGCTGTTTACCTGGAGACTCGCAGGTCTCTGTGTGTATTGGAACCATTTCACCCAGATACAGCATGTGTCAGATATGAGAAAGGATTATGTTCAAGAGAAGTCATAGCTATTTGGGCTCGCAAGCAAATCAAGCATATTATCAACAGACATTGGCGGATCCTTAAATCAGATCCGAATCTGAAGGAAATTATTGGTGACAAGCCACGTATTATCTATAGAGGGGCAAAAAACTTAAAGCAACATCTAACTACAAGTTTCATTAGGGACAAAGGGGAAGGAAAAAACCTCTTTGGACTGGAAAAGGGTTTTTATCCATGTAAGTCCTGCTCAGCTTGTAAGAAAACAATATTTAGCAAACAAAAACAGACAGAATTCACCTCCCACTCTACTAATCGAATATTTAAAATCCATCAGGTTCTAACATGTAACTCCACTAATGTCATATACCTCCTCTGGTGCCCATGTGGTCTGCAATACATTGGGATGACTACTAGAGCATTTAAAACCAGGGTTGCGGAACATGTGGGCAATATCCAGAGGGGGTATATGAAACATAGTGTATCAGCACACTTCACGGAGAAACATGGCGGTGATCCTTCTTTACTGTCATACACTGTCATCTTCAAGAAATTTAAGAATTGGAGGGGTGATAATAATGTCAAAGAGCTAGCGAAGATAGAGGGCAAGTGGATTTTCGATGTTAATACCCTATCCCCGAAGGGACTGAATTTAGATTTTGAGTTTATACATTTTTTATAGAATCCATACATATTTTTTAGAATTTATTTTATTTGAATTACCAGGTTTAGAAGGCTATACTTGCTTTCTGTCTATTTGCTATCTAAATGTGAAGTCTCTGTGGTTACACATTGCATTGTTTAATGTATGTAACTAAATAGTTCCTCTAAGAATACATTGCTCTATTTTTAAACACAAAGAGATTGATGTTAGTTAATATAATACTTGCATTGTGTAGGCCATTTATAGATTATATTTTTAATCTTTATTTTTCTTATTTCGTTATGATATCCTGCAAATATGGAGGTTAAGGTTGCTATGGGGACTTAATTATAACAATTAAGAGCAACCAACATCCTGAACGCCGCGTTTCAGCGTGCGTTCCAGCCGGCCGAAAAACCGGAAGTGACGTCACCCGCGAAACCGGAAGTGGCGCGACGCCGGTACGAAATTGAATCCAGGTGAACGGGACAGATAGGACTTATAAAAGAAGACCCAACAGAACATGAAGACAAGCACTGGAGGAAGGCTGTTAGCCGAAACGCGTCTGCTTCAATCTTCTGCATATTTATATTTGTTATTTTATGTGTATTTTTGACACTCTGGGCTGCAAAAAGATAGGGGTAAGTGGAACTCTAATTTTGCTATATATACTATTGTCTGCTTTGGGTTCCACCCCCATAGTGCCCATGAGTGCCTATACTTTTTTAAAATAATTTTATACAATAAATATATTTTGCATCCAAATTCTGGAGTCGCATCTATCTGGATCACCTGGATCGTTAGCCAGTATTGGCACCCCTGAGCCTGTTTTACAGAGCCTGGCACGGCTCTGGAGAATGTGAGTGAGAGTCACACACTTATCTATTATACATTTTTTATTATACAGTTTGCACTATGTTGTTGTCTTTTATTTTTTTTCTATTTTAGTTTATACCCAAGTCTAGTTCCACGCTGTTTGCATTACAGTCCAGTCCCATATTGGTCCTATATTGGTAATATTCCAAATTTCTGCTGTGATCACATTGGGGAGGTGTATATACTGGTATATGTTTCTTTTTGTATTATGTAAATCTGGTGCATTAGGGAAGCACTAGGGTACCGGTTACACCATTCATTGTATATTTTCACCATATACAGAACTGTCAAAATTTTAGTGAAGCGCCTACGCACTATCTTCTGTTTGTTATTTGGGCTCGCAGGCCCGCAGTATCGTGAGACTCGCAGGTCTCTATTTCCCTCTAGTAAATTTCCCTTTAGGTATCGGTCCCCCTGTTGAGAGATCTCTGTAGCCGTTCAACTGGGCTATGTCTGTCACTGCCTCGCTGTTCACCCTATAGCGCGTCATCTCGGTAATTGTGCTAGGTGGCGTCAGTTTGTTTGTGACATCCATAGTCTTATCCAACGTCTGATACTATCTACGTCTCTGATCGGATCCGTTCACCTGTTCTCGTTTGTGGACCTGACCCTCTCTGGTCAGTGTGTGTAGGAGGGGTTGGGGTTAAGGGGTTAGGATCAACTGGGAGAGAAGGGGTAGGGTTAATCTGCTGTCTCTTGTGCTCCGTTTCTGTCGACAAGTCTTAGCCGGTCTGAAAAGTCGGGTTTGGAGGTCTGTAGTAGCCAGTGTGTCCACGTGTTGAGGTATGTCTGTTGTGTGTTTGCTGCCGTGTGTTGTAGTTCTTCTAGGGCTCGTAGGTCCTCCATGTGGGAGAACCATATGGTCAGCGGTGGGGTTACAGTTTGCTTTCAGTATTTCGGTATAATGGATTTGGCCGTGTTCAGTATGCGTATGGACAGGGACTTTTTGTATATAGAGCGCGGTACCTTGGTGTGGTGCAGTAGCATTTCCGCTGGCCTGAGAGGGGGCGGGTCGTCTGAGAAAAGTTGTAGCATTGTGTGTATCCCCCGCCAGTACGGAGTGATTCCACTGCATTCCCACCATATGTGTAAATGCGTACCCCTCTCCGTTCCGCATCTCCAGCATTGCGGAGACTGCGTCGGGGAGATGGCGTATAGTGTCGATGGTGTGCGGTACCAATACGTCATGATTTTGTATGCTGTGTCTTGTGTTTTGCTGTAGCTGGCGCAGTGATGCATGAGGTAGCAAATTTTCTCCCAGTCAGCCTTACTGAGTGTGTGTCCCAGCGCCTCTTCCCATTTTCCCATGAAGCTCGGTAGTGCGGTTGGCGTTTGGGTCAGTAGCATATTGTATAGAAAGGAAACCCCATGGGCCAGTGGTTGGGGGTCTAAGCATGCGTCCTCGAATGTCGTGGGGACTCTCGTGAGTGGTGCGCCTTGGGGGAGGGTGGCGATGGTAAATGGTTTTTATTTTGATCGTAATGTAAAAAGCAAACAGTTCACAATTCTTGAAACTAGCATATGGTTGCCTACGCAGAGGCGTATTTGTTAAAATTAGGAACTTGGTAATGGCAATAATACAAAACAGATATGCGTATAACTTGTGTAGATATACAAATAGAGTGTAGCATGCTACAATGTATTCTGAGGAATTGGGTTTCCGATGCTGGGACCTACCAGGTTATCAGATTACTAGAGCATGGTGTTTAAGTAAACATTCAGCGTGCGTGTGTCAATGTGTGGCAGAGTTTATATAGGTAATCATCTAATCCACAATCTGATGTTGAGCTATATTTCGATCTGAGAGCAGTGCCATGTATTGCAATATCGTGGACTGTGCTGATAACGGGCCACCAATTCCATCAGCTGCGCTATTGGACAGTTTGTCGTTGCATAATAACTAACGTATATATGGTGTTAGCTAAATGTATGCTAGAGTGGTAAGTTGGTGATTTTGTTCAGGATCCTAAGCCACTATATTCCAAAGTGAGCTCTGACCCTTATGCTTAGAGGGTGTGCTTTGCCATCGTGAATTAATCTCTGGATGTGCCCGGCTCGGAAGGGATGGTCTGTTTTCTTGGGTTTGCAATAGTCGTGGTTGGGCTTGTAGCAGCCTTAGGCCTGTGTGGCATGGCAGGGTTATCGATTGTAGTGGCCCCTGCCTGCGCTGAGGGTGGTGAGGAGGTGCGGTAATGACCTCCTCTTTCATCTAGTCTAGCTGGGTATCTCCGCTGTGGTGAAGCCCCATGTGCAGGGCTGGTGCAAGTAATTTTGGGTACATAGGCGAAGATGCATTTTTCCGCCCTCCTCCCCCAAAAAATTACATCTTCACCTGTGTGCCTCTTAACCTCCCTTTTGTGATTCTTATCCTCTCTTTTTCTCTTTTAAATGTCTTACCCTGTTTAGTGTCTCTTATCTCCTATTTCTCCCCATTGTGTGTCTTACAACTCCCTTGTGTATCACTTACAACCCCCCTTGTGTGTCTCTTATCTCCCCTCATTGTATCACTCTTACATCCTCTCACATTTTGTGTCTTACTCCTCCCAACCCCTTTGTGTGACTCCTTCTCACCCAGCCCCTTTGTGTCTTTTGCTCTACCCAGCTCCTTTTTGTCTGTTTCTTTCACCCCAACCCATCTGTCTCCCCCCCAGCCCCTTTGTGTGTCTCTTTTTCCCCTTCTCAAGCCCCGCTGTGTGTTTCCTTCACATCCAGCCCCTCTCCCCTCCCTGTCCCTTAGTAGTGTTCCTCTCCTGTGTCACTTTTCAATTATCTCATTTATTGTACATTTCTCCCCCCCCCCCTTTCATAATATTATAAAGCGTTGCGGAATTACTTGGCGCTATATAAATACCAATAATAATAATAGAGATGTGTGTAACGGATCGCCTGGCACCCCGACTGGGTACCTCCGTTAATGGATGCTCCTAGCGTTTCCTGAGGACTCCAAGCACTCTGGCAGACACCACAATCACTGAATCTGAGAAGCATATAAATCCTCTCAAGCCTCTGAATGCTGTAGACAGTTGAATAGGAACCATACGAATAGGTTTGCACTCCTAGCAGTCAAACTGGAACATCATGCGATAAATCCTCCCCCAATAATGAGACGACACTTCACTTTGAGGGTCAAGCAGGAACTCTGGACTGGCACATCCAGCCTGGCTTTTATTTCCATCTTACACATTTAAGCCTGCCCACAGGGGAGGTGTAAAATATCCAATCGCATAGATGTTACCTCCCACACATCTCCTCCCCTTAGATTAACACTTAACACAATTATACATACAGTTAAAACATACTTTCTACCCAACTTTCATAACTCTAAAACCATACATCACATTCACATACAAATACATATCCACAATCAATCCATCAGGGGAACAACATATTAAAAAATGGCATGAATCAGACCAGGGGTTCAAAAGTTAGTAAAGTATCTTTTAAAACCCCTGTCAGCATGACTTTCCAGCTCAGACCGGTTACCTCCCACAATGCCTCACAATCCCTCCCCTCTGGCCTGGAGATAATTGGGAAGGAATCTAATCATCTCCAAGGACAGAGGCAAAACTCCATTACCCACATGGCAGACAAAAAGACAGTAAAAGACATAAAATTACATACTGATACATTTAACACATAAAACACACATTTCTACATATCCCCAGTTTAACCGAAGTGTAGGATGAGGTAAGGGTCAGCGGTTTTCGGTAAAATGTGTAGCCGATTTCAGTTCCACAGAATCTTTAGCATACACCGCTGACCGCGTTCGACTGAACAAAGATGGCCGCCGCCACGTGCAATTAACCTGCAGTAACCTCACAGCCTGGGAGGTAAATTGCCTGCACACTTTAACTTCTGGGTGGTCTGCCTGTGTGGTACTTGGTTCAGTAAGCCCTATTTACTGAACCAAGAGGGAGAAAGCCAGGGGCAAGTTATTTTACAGGTCTGGGGACATAGTCTTAAAGGAGCATTGTTCACCAAAGTTACAAGATGTCCGCAGACGGTTCTTAAAGGGCCATACACACCAATAAAAGTCCATACGTTTTCAGGGGCCATAGTCTTAAAGGGTATTGTTACCCAAAGTCTCAATATGTCCCCAGACAGTTCTTAAAGGGCCAGTAGCAGTACAATAAAATACCATTCAATGTGCTTAAAGGGCCAGCAGTCGCAAAATAAAATACAATATGCCCCAAATAACCCAGGGACCATAGTCAGCAGGTAGGAGGCGGGCAAACAGGCTTCTCCAGGGCCCAGTGGCGAGGTTGGTTTCGCCACAATGTGTTATCCCTGCAATGGAAACATTGCCGTATCTACTAAATGGCAAAGTTTTACACTGCAGGGCTAAAACTACAGGGCTATTACACCCAGACCACTTCATTGAGATGAAATGAGCTGGGTGCCTGTAGTGGTCCTATAAGACAATTGGACTCTTTTTAAGCATTTTAAGAGCATTAGAAAAAAGGGAGAAAAAAGGGTAAGCTGGTACCTCCTATATGTGCTAATTTTTAACTAATATTCAACTGGCATGTGTTGTGTCCTTTGGGATAAATTTGATCATTATGCACATGAAATAAATATGGTTTTATGTAGAACAGGTCCATGTATGTCAGGTACCAGACTATCAGTATTAAAGAGAGCATTCTTTGTCGCTCTAATTGCATTACTATTTGTCCGCGAAGCCAAAAATCACCTTGTGTAATCAATGCTATTTTTCCACGTGGCTGGTCCTTTGGCAATCAGTAGTTGAGACATGTTCCCTGTTGTCTTTATGAAAATATGGATTTTTATGTTTTGTTCTTTTCTATAAAAATATTTGAATGATAAAAAGTAATAATACATTTCAGAAATTCAGTTTCGTTCCGTGGAGGAAGGTATTGTTTTAAATGCTGTGAAATCTCAGGATAGAAGTTTGTTCTCTAGCTTACCATTGGGGTCTGCATGACATGGGGTAAAGTCATTAAACTGAAGTGTAGAAGCTTGATTCGTCTGATATCTGGAACTCAATCTGATGCTGCTCATATTAAAAGATGAAGTCATACAAACATTTCTGGATGCCATACAGACTGGGTCAACAAGTGTGTAGAATCTGGAAAAAATGTCATGCAGTCGCCTATAGCGACCTTAAAAAGGGGGGATTAAGATTGCTATGTGTTAAGACCCATCATAAATACCCATCAATCACAGACTGAACGGATAACCCGTTTCATATGATAAGACTAAAAACATTTTTAGGAAACCATAAGAGAAAACTGTAAAAACAAGTGCCTGCACACTATCTCAATTCTCTATGTCCTGTTAAATAACTGGAGGGTTTTTAGGATCACTCCAATGGCCATTTAAGTGTAAGCTCACCTGCCACCCATGTTTTCCCTATTAAGGGTTAATAAGTATGTAGGGGTTCAGAAAACACCCCTTTCGGTCTCAGAGATTTATCTGAAGCTGAAAGCAGCAACATGAATTGTTAGTGTAGGACTCGCCTAAGAGGCTTTGGCTTGACGTGGCAGGTGGGCTCACATTTAAATGGCCATTGCAGTGATACTAAAAGCCTCCAGTTAAATGTGCGTAGGGATTTAGGATAGTGTGCAAGTAACTATTTTCTTTGGTTTTTATGGCACATTTTGGGACTGATGTGTACTATAGTCTTTGCTGCCACTCAGGAGTCGTGAGAGTTTGAGCGCAGGACTTACTTTGAATATAAGAGAAAACGGCAAACAATAAGAATACAACTGTGCTCTTCTTGGGAGTCTACGGTCTCCCCCTCATTCTCTGCTTCTGTCCTGAAACTGGAAACCTCTCCACCTCTGGGTATGAAGGGGACTAGTCGGGCTGGGTCCCAGGTGTGCTTTGATGTAGTGTCATTAGCTGCTACTATTGGCACCGGGAATACCAATGATATAAATAAGGATGAGCTTCTTTTATAGCAGCGATCTTGAAGACACTTCCATTAAGCTTGACGGAGAGGGAGCGCAGTTCTGACCATCTGTATTCCATGCCAGCTTCTTGTAACCGCTGAGTAATGGGTAATGATCTTCTCCACTGAAGTATGAATCTAGTAAGGTCATTGTATAAAGTGAGATGAGATAATTCAAACGAGTAAGGTGTCTTGCCTTGGTGCTATAATTTGATGTCTCCAAGTATGAGAAACATCTTGCAATTACAGCACATGTGGCTTATCTTCTTGGCTTAGTTCGGAGGTAGAAGATACGTGACTTAGGTAATGAAGTAACTCTTCCATTGTGATGGTATCAGGTATTCCTCTAAATTTGGGATTATTGTGCCAACTACAGTCATCTAAAAGGGCTGCTTGCATTGTAAGGGTATGCTGGGTGTATTGTAGATGTAGATGTATAGTTTCAGTTAGTGAGGACCTAGCTTTGCAAATGTCCAAGATGTTGTCCACAGTAGCTTTAACTGTTTGAAAATTTTCTTTCACCACAGTGATATCTGCCGTCTGTAGCATTTGAATGTCCTTCAGGAGATTTTGTATGTCCTATTTAGTGACAGGAGCTGTTGCTTCAGAGGCCCCTTGGTGAGCTGAGAGGGTTTGTGTGGAGAGCTGCTATTGGGATCCTCTTACATAGTTGTGGGGTATGAGGTGCTGGTTTCCTGGCCATCATGGCTGGCCATTTAGTATATACATGGTGCTGAAAAAGGATGCCTATATCTGTAGTTTCTGTCTGAGCACCCACCTAGGGTTTTTGAGATCCTTATCCCTTCTGTGTAACTCGGTTAGACACCGCCTGTGCAGGCACCTCCATATAAGTCATGTTAAAGACGTGTGGAGCTGGCAAGATGTGAAGAGGAGTAGGCCCCAGTCCTGGGCGTTGTCTCATTGCCAATGCAGCATAGAAAAAAGGCAATGATCAGTAGGATACGATCCCTTGAGGAAAGTGCTGGCTAAGTCTCATCAAGAAAAGGCGAACCAAGCAAGGTATTTGTCTCTGTATGTCAGAATGTGCGAGAGCTGTACAGTATAGCGTCCTCTCAGCTTCGTGGTCATCAGATTGAGGCAAAGAAATTAATTTCTATAATTTACAATATCCTCCTTAAGCTAACCTACCTTGTAATGTGCATTAATAAGAAAGTTTGGAACCTGACTTTAACAGAGACAAGATGGAAAGCATTTTTCATACCTTGATAGGCCTTTCTCACTGTATAGTTAACCTTCAGCTGATATATAGTTACATAGTTACATAGGTTTGATAGAGACATACGTCCATCGAGTTCAGCCTTTTTCACATCTGTTTTTGCTGTTGATCCAAAAGAAGGCAAAAATAACGGTTTGAATTTTGTAACAAACTAGGAGAAAAATCCTTCTTGACCCCAGAATGGCAGAGTTGGATCAATAAGCCATTACCCCACTAATTCAAAATGATATCCCCTAATATTATGTTTTTGCAAGTATTTAGTCAATTGTCATTTAAACATCTGTATAGAAAGAAAACCACCTCTTCAAGTAGAGAATTCCAGATCCTTATTGTTCTTACTGTATAAAAACATTTCCTTTGCCTTAGACTAAATCTCCTTTCTTCCAATCTAAATGCATGACTTTGTGTCCTTTGTATAGTCCAGTTTATGAATAGATTTCAAGACTATGGTTTGTACTGGCCCCCGAATATATTTGTATAATGCTATCATATCCCCTCTGAGGTGCTGTTTTTCCAAACTAAAGAGATTTAAATTTAACATCTCTTCCTAAAATGCTCCCTTCCTAATATACATTTTGTAGCCCGCTTTTGCACATAACGTCCTTCTTTCGAACAGGTGCCCAAAATTGCACAGCATATTCAAGATGTGGTTTTACTGGTGATTTATAAAGAGGCAACGTTATATTCTCATCCCGAGATGAAATATAATTGATATATAAAGTCTATATGACGTCAAAGCTTGTCCCTTCCTGTTTGACACACATGTAGCCTTTAAACACAGATTGCTGCTGGAGGTCTTGTGGCACTTACCTGCACCTATGGTGGTCCTGCTCACATTTGCAATCCTTATGGCACCAAGTATTCCACTCGGCTCTCAGGTGTCCGGTTTATTCCACCATTTTTTCCCCAGATATACTGTAAGTATATGTAAGCTATTGCAGATTACACTGTGTACTTTATAAAATAAAATATACATTTAATGCATGCAGAAGGTGTTACAATTTAATTTAAATTAATAAAAAAAGGTCAAATAAATTGCTCATGGGGATTTTCAAAGGATCTGCTTGTATGTTTTGGAGAGCAGATTCCTAAAATACCAGCATAATGGAAAAGAAAGGCTTTCTGTATGTGCTTACATTGTCACATACAATAAATATCAAACATGTGAAGGATCAGAGACACCATTTATTATTTATTTATTACGTTGTACAATTCCCATGATGCTATGCCATCTGGGGATCCTCCATTCACCAATTCTTGCATGGTTGTATTTGAGCAGTGTTTGTGCGTTTGAATGTAAGCGTGGAGTAAGCTTACTATGTAAGTGTGGAGTGTGTGTGTGTGTGTGTGTGTGTGTGTGTGTGTGTGTGAGAGAAAGTAGGGGTGTATTTGTGTGCACTGTTGCCATTGGAATGCAGTGGTGTGCTTGTGTATTTGTATGTAGTGTTGACTACATGGCAGTCACCCTATTCCCCTTGTGGATATCTCACAGTCCCACATAGCGTTTGAATCATTCTAGAGGTATCCACAGAAAGTTCTGCGTTTGAAGCTGCTTCCCTCTCCTCACACCATCTTTCCATGTATCCCTGACATGTGGGCGGTCAGCGACGATGCACATTTGCACACTGCTCTCCTCGAGCCCCTCTGCTGCAGCCTTCTCCATCTCAGGCGCACTAGGCCCGTGATGAAGGATTCAGAATGATATGGGGCTTGTCAGTACGAGCAACCACTGAAGCAGGTAAGATCAGCTTCCTCCATAGCTTTCTCCAAAAGGTCTCCAGCTTGAATTCAACTTGGGACCTTCTTACCATATCAGGGGATATGCAGCCTCCGCCATTTTGAGTGAACCGCTTTCAGAGTCTTCGTGTGTCATGGCAAAGCCAAATGTCTCCCGTAGAGTAGGGGGCCTCCAGGGTGGGGACCGATATCACCCCCCGCTGGTCCAAAAGGGGGGGGGGGGAGTGAATGGGGCATCAGCTCCATAGTGTTTCAGTTAGCCATGGGTTGGACCGGAAGATTGTCCGTCTCTCCTTACCACAGTGCCCACCAGGCCTCACGCTCAATCAGCTGATAGGAGCTTCTCTTCTTGCTTTCCCCTCTCCTGTCAGTGTCTCCTCTCTGCCTCCCAGACGGGCTCTCTGTAGCTGGGGGGACGTGAACTGCACTCAGCATTGCCAATTTGCCCAAGTACATGGGTCACCCGATGGCTTCCCCCTGCAGGCCTCTTTGCGTCTTCACTGACGGTAGTTCCGCCACTGTCCCTAGATGATTGTTGTGGCCTTTCTTGAACCAAATAAGTGAGATGTAGCTCACATTCTTATAGCCGTAGTGAGAAAGAAGTCCATATCTGAATTACCGTTTGGATTTAAAGACCCTCCTTTATATGCTGTTAACTACCTCCACATGCAAATATGTCACTATGAAAAGCTATGATACCACCTGACCCCACAAGTACTTTTATAGTATATGATCATAGGGCAGAGAATACTATTCAAGTACCCTCCTTGTTTCTATGAGAGCACCTGTGCCACAGCATTATTTATGAAATAAATGAATGGGACTATTGGTAAGGTAAAAGGTGGTGAGCCATGGTCGGTTTTACCTCACAGTTTTATTTATTTATATTTTTATACTCCGCACCCATATATAATGATTTCAGGAGTTTTTTCCTGAGCTGACACAGAAAGTTGACCCTTGTTTACATTGATTTATTTTGAATACATTTATTTGTCAACTCATGCCCATTTAACAAACATTTGTTGTTAATTGTTATTGCTTGTGCATGTTAATGCTGATATATACACACACACACACACACAGATAAAATAGGCATCTAATCTGTATTTTGGTAGCAAAAAAAAAAGAGTTACAATTTCCTTGAAATAGTTTAGAATTTTTATTTTTTTTTATTTTTTGTAAATTACCAGGTTTTTTTTTCTTCACATCTAAACTCCTTAACAGTAAATACCTCTGCAAGCTATGAAATCCCTGCCAGGAGTCGCTGTATAAAACTCCGAGCCTGCTTATTCTCACACTGCTCTGCCTGCTGCCCACAGTTTACTATACTCAGCAAATCAGCATGTTAGGGAGCCTGCAGGGCACATGCAGTCTGATCATTCTTATGGCAATTGTATCCACTTGACTGGACATTTAAACGAATATCAAACTTCATCAAGCAAATTTCTAGCGCTCATTGTCTCTGCTTGTTTTTGTCTCTGTCTTTCTCTTCATTTCTCTTTGCAGTCCAAAGAGAAGGATGAGCAAAATGTATACGTATACTGCTTCTATTCTAATTGATGTGGTCGTGTTTCCTACTCCTATTCATCGCTGTGTTTTGTTTTCAAATGATTTTTGTGTTATACCAAACTATTGGCACACACTGATGAAACATTTACACCATCCCTTGCTGGATCAGCAAGCTTAACCTACCAGAATCTGGTGTTGTGCAATGTTTTTGACTGATAATCAATCTTTTGGTTGCTCGACAGTTGTTACAGGGACGTATACTAGCAATGGTGGCAGATGTGTCTTGTCTTTTGAGAAAAGAGGTTGTAGGTACGCTTAGGAAGAAGTAACAATTCAGGCATATCCAAATACTCCTTCTATTGAAAGCTGGAAAATGTGTTTTTAGAGTCTGTACAGTTTAATTGTTAAATATCTAGAGTCGGATAATTTCTTATAAGCTTAAGCAATCTGAGGACCACCTCTGTAACTTGTTTGTAAATCCAATTAAATGTAATACCTATCTATGTCTGACTATGGCCTGTAAATGTATACTTTGAAGAATAATTAAAGGGACACTCTAGGCTCTAATTTCATCCAACCAATTTGCATACAGTATGAAGACAAATTGATAATGCAAAAATAAACGAAAATTATAACTCTAATAATTAGAAAAAAATAAAAATACCCTTGAATGCTGCAGGTCCCCAAGATCTTCAGAGAGTCCAGGAATTGTCTGAAACCTCTCTGCTATTTCTGGCCTTCCCGTTGGTTTCATTATAGTATTGGTCAGCTGAGATCTATGGGACACATGCCGTTTATACAGCGTGCAGATGTGCGCTGGTTCGTAATACACCTCTGGTGTACAGCACTGACCTGTTTATCTTTTTTGGTAAATATATAAAAGTTCTAAACAAGAGGCATTGTTGTGAGTGAGTGAAAACCATTAGGTTATTTCATGTGACTCCTTTCCCAACTCAACATTCTCTTTTTCAATCACACGGTGCAATATGGGGACCTTATAAAGAAGTTGAGGCGGCACATGTCCTTTGGCCTAAATATTAAATGACCAGGATATCTTGGTTATTATTATTATTATTATTGGGTTTTATACAGTGCCAGCTTATTCTGCAGCGCCTTATAAGGGGAATTTACCAAATGAGACCAATAACAAAATGTAACAGAAACCATAGGTAGTTGAGGACCCTGCTCAAACAAGCTTACAGTCTAGAGTTCTAATGCTATGTGTGATTTCCTCTCCATATGCATACTATAAGGCCAGTGGACCTTCAAGCCTGATAGCCAGCATATTGTGATATGCCCAGATAGACTTTGGGCTGCCCAAATTACTGACGAAACCTTTTCAGATATCAACATCGTGAAGGATTCTCAAACCCTTGTCCGTTTAATTGACAAGATAATCCTCCTATGTCATAAAAATAAAAATCCATGTGTCCATACCTATCTACTCCCTCTAACTTTCATTAATTGTCATGAAGTGGTGTCTTCCATAACATTAAGAAAGCAACAAAAAAGCACTTTAACATAATTTCATACTTACATTGAACCATCATCCCCTGCCCAGGGACTAAAAACTTACGGACACTAAAGTCCAGAAGCAACTATTTAAAAGGATCGCTGTACGGAAGAAGAATGAATACTTGTTGGATGACAGATGTGCATTCCTCTGCATGGTTTTATTGGTCCTCACACATTCTCTTTTTTTTTTTTTTTTTATCATTTTTATTGTTTTATCATATCATATCAACAAGATAAATGTATACATACAAAGTATCTTCATAATAACTTATTATACATAAATACAATACAATACAATACAAACATTGTTCGCTGAGATTAACCCTGATATGTCTTAGTAATTCAAGTTTGGAACCTATAAAATTACCTACTGTACACTAAGTCTCCTCTTACAAATACAAAATATTACCCAGCGAACCACATAACCATTCCCATGCCGGCGGGATTACTGGGAAAGCCCATTCTTTATACTCAAATTTTCCGTGGACGTTTTTATAATATATGCAGGAGAATCCCTCAAAAAGAGGTTAACTCCTGCATAGCTGTTCACTCAGGTCCTCACACATTCTTGTCGGCAAATATGTCCAGCCAGTCACAGTAGAGTACTAAGCAAACCACTTTAAATAATGAAAGTAAAGCTCACTAAAAGAAACCTTGTGTGAGTCCTTTAGGCTGGCTAAGCATTGTGGGAAGCTAACCAATGTCTAGGGTGCCAAGGCTGTTCCTATCAGCCTAATTCTTATTGCTGTGTTTCTGTCTCTTGTAACGTGTACATTAAATATGGTGCATTATTGAGCTGTGTATACTGTATGATAGTATCAGTTTTCCAAAGATTCCTTTCAGGAGATTTCTCTACTCGGTGACATGCAAACAGGCATGCAGTGACATAGATCAGATGGACAGACAAGCAATTGAAATAATTGATATACAGGCAAGTATATCGAAAACTAAACAGATATTGGAATTGAATAGAGACAGATAGCCCCATATGTCCACCTAAATATGGTTATTTGGATTGAGTAGACATACAGGAACAGTGGGTGAAGAGGACCCTGCCCAAACAAGATGGAAGTGAGGGAATCAAATGGCCTGGATATACCTGAAAGGTTCGGGGAGGCATTTGCGAGACAACACAGGAAGGTTATTAGGGATACGTTTTTTTTTACATAAATTGCATTTTTAAGGTTTTCTTTGACTGCAGAGACTAGTAGAGTAGATTATGGTGTAGGTGAGCATTTCAAAAAGGAAGGAGTAAGTAAGCAACTGCCAGCCAAGGCCGAGGTAAGTCGGAAACTTCTCTGTCGGCGTGGCTACTTAGTTTGTGTGCAGCCATGCTGGCAGAGGGACTAGGAGCCGTGACACACAGTTATGGAAAACAAAAGGCGTGGGAACAAACAAATGGATATGTAGATAGGCACAAACATGTACAATTACTGGGGTATGTTAGATAGACAATAAATAGATGACAAGGTATATCTGATTTGAGATACTTTATCCTGTAAACTTACAGTTACTATTTGATCCCTTAATAAATGAAAATAAAAATAAAAAACCTGAAACATATTAACACTTTGCTTTCTCTTGTCGAAAAAACAGTTTGTCACTTTTGCCATCACGGCCTTTTCTCACTGTTTGTGTGTTTCTCAAAATACACACTTCCAGAGCCTGCAATACCTAAGAGGCATTTTGCGAGACTCGGATTAAAATAGAAAGGTTTTGATGAATGCCTTGTGATGTACAGAATGAAGATTATTTGCTGTGACAAGTAACGATTAACAGTGATACGTGTGAGGACAGAGCGAGTGGGTTATAGCACTCCTGGTATATGAGTACGTTCTAACCACAGGAAAATATTGGGACTTTTTCTAGGTTAATGAGACTCCTATAATCATATAAACACTTTGCAAGTTCCTCTGGAATATTGCTAGTTAATTATTCACAATGTCTGTTTTCTGATTAGCAGGAATTCTCATCCACTGATACTCAAACTATAATTTAAACAGGGGATGGCCTGGTAGACGGGTAGACGGTGTATTTTATTTATTTAAATCCCACCTCTTGCTGATTACATGAATATCCTTCTCTACTTTCTACATATTGTATAGAGGTGGAGATATCCAGGATGTGATCGTCTGTAATAGAACACAGGTCTATTTGATTTTCATCTCCTTTCCACTAACTGTAGTCTGACTAGTTCTCCTCGTCATTTCTATACGTATGCCACATTTATTATACGTAGAGTGCTTCCCTGGACATAGATTGGCGTTTTTACATTAACAAAAACCCTTTCCATATACATTCTGCTGATTAAAAAAACATTCAGTGGATCCACTTTGGAATGCCAGCGTCTCATTAGTTATTTACCTTTCTGAATTTTGAAGTGGAAATATAATTTAAGATGAAACTTAGTAGAATTTTATTAAAACGGAACTGTAACTGTCTGGGGACTTTGTAAAAGTTGCAAAGATTTCTGATGGTGACAACCCCGCTGGTGGTCCAGGGGGCAGGGAAAGGAAAGTTTAACTTACCTGAATCTATTCCTCGTGGGCGCTGATATCATCTTCTGGCCAGTCCTCTTCTGCTCCAGCCGCTTCTGTGCAAGAATACAGCGTTAAGATCTATGGCGGATCCTGCAAGACCACAGTATCCTCCATAGATAGAGCCAATTCCCTGTAGCCGTCACTGGTGACACTGCTAGACATCACTAACCCAACCCAGTCTCTACTTTCTCCCAGTATATCTTGACAGGGTTGACATCAATGAAATTCCAGTACAGTCAATATGAGTATTTCATATTATTATTATTATTATTTTATTTTATTATATTAAGAAATACTTAATTTGCAGGTGGGGGGGGGGGGGGGGCTGCTTTAACTGTCTTTAACAGAGGTGTGTATGTGTTCAATTTAAAATGTATATAGTTTTCTTTGAATATACCTTCAGAGGCGATAATGACTCTGTCACCGTAATAATCTATGAAAGAAGGGGGATGCACTCACCTGAACATGCATAAATGGAATGCTGCTGAGCCAATTTGTACAATACACAATATACAGTGTATTCACTTATCCACTAAACAGCAACTTCAAAGCTCACAGATTGTATTAGTTTTTTTTAAAAAATACCTAATCTAGGCAAAAATAATGGGGATTTAGTTACATTATATGATCACACATTGCATAAGCCTGCCACAACGTCAATGTACCCCATCTTTGGCAGGTCCTACTCTCACAGTCTAATGTCTGCTCTGATGGGATTAACCCACTTACTTGGGAAAAAATTCCATCTGGGGCTCTCTGCAGTACAAGGCTAAATAGGGCCCTGGAATGAGGCACCTGTGAAAGGGAGGGGTGCAACACCAAGGCGTTGGCCTATACTTCCAAATATATATATATGAAACCAGGGGGGTGCACTCACCTTAATATGTGTGTGTGTGTGTGTGTGTGTGTGTGTATATATATATATATATATATATATATATATATATATATATATATATATATATTATTATTATTTTTTTTAACTAATAAAATCTGTGAGCTTTGAAGTTGCTGTTTAGTGGTTAAATTGAATGGATCTTCTGTACCGTAATAATCTAGTCTTTAAAAGGGCCTCTAAGCACCATACTATCTACAGTTTGTTTTGGTTGATACAATGCCAATAGTCTGTGAGTGCTGTACCCTAGGTTTGTCAAACTATTTTTAAGCAGGTTATCAAGAACCATGTCTCCTTCAGCATTGACCCTCACCTGACACTTCTATATTTTACATCCAAATCCATCCAAATCTGTGCAACAATGGTAAACTGTAAGCCCTGTTAGCAGATGAGCATAATGCGGTCCAGATTCTCTTAGTTCCAAATCACGAAATTTGACTTGTTTAGTCTTTGTTGGTGATTTTGCCAGCATAATATAAAGATCCAGGTTTATGCCATACTTGCAGAAGATCTCATCACCCACACATCCCGGCGATGACAAGCCCACTTTAAAAAAGCACTCCTAACAATAATGATCTATTAATGATCTGCCTACAGTACTGTTCTTTTGACCGCACATTCATTGTTTGCTTTAATAATATGGATCAATACAATGATTCTGTGCAAATATTTATTCAATCTAAAGCAGTGTTTGGCCTTAATCTCAGATGTACAGGTGTCTTGCATATTTTAACAAATAGTTCTTAATGACAAAGTTCATATAGCGGTGAAGGCAAAATGATTGGCAGCCAGACAGGGCGTTGGTTATTTTAATCAAATATTGCAATGAGGAATACAGCACTGTAGATTTCACGTCAGGATAATGTTATTGATTAATAAATCTAATGACAGCTACTGTCGTAATTAGTTAAAGATAGCCATTCTGCCTATGGCTATACACGATGACAACTCTGGAAAACAAGTAGGAACAAAAAGCTTGCATACTTAGCATAGGACGGAATAGCTACGGAGAGGAATGTGACCAGGGCACAATATATTTACCAAACACAGGAGCAATTGTGCATTTGACAGGTGACATAACACAATGTGACATTAACTTTTATTGCCATCAGCACAACTGCAGGTTGATATAAGAGTTCCAAAAAGTTTTAGACAGATTTAAAAAAAAAAAAAAGAAATTTGCATTCGTAACTTTTTTTTATTTTTTTTTTATAATTCAAAGTTCATTAGGATTTTCAAAATAACACAGGCATTTGTCATAGTAAGCAACCTGAATCTGTAAACAGGACTTACTGTACAGAAGCAAACCATGGCACCTTACATTCACATTTTCTCAGACACTAAAAAGGGTGCCCTGTAGTCGATTTCTAGCACCTCACCTCCTTAGTGTAATGGTGCCTCCACACTACTCCTCAAAAGGCCAGGAAAATGAAGTCCAAAAAGGCTTCTAAGATGTATCATTGATAATTGATGAGGTCCACAAAGATCTAGAGATATGCAATGGTCTAAAACTCGTTTTATATATATATATATAAATATAAATATATATATGAATAATCATATACATTTTCTTTAATTAAAGGAAAAGTATAAAGGTTATACAGTACACCGAATAAAGAAAAAAAACACAGAATCACAACTACTTGTAAAACATTTAGAATGTAAAAGGGAATTGTCACATCTGTGGGATTTATACGTCTGACTAAAACATTGGAATCACCTATAACATGTGTTAACTTTTTTCAATGAGTTGCACTATTTTCTTTTAAGCCTATAGTATAAAGATGTAGTAAATGACATCATAATCCAGTTCAAGAAATTGTTCATGTAGGAAAAGTCCACCTTGGGAACAGTAATGCAAAAGGGCACAGAAGTCATGTGTGTGTCTCTGTTGATCTATTTGTGTGTGTGTGTGTGTATGTATCTGTCTCTGTTGATTGATTTGTGTGTGTATGTATCTGTCTCTGTTGATCTATTTGTGTGTACGTGCATGTATTTGTCTGTCAATCTATTTGTGTGTGTGTGTGTGCATGTATTTGTCTCTGTCGATCTATTTGTGTGTGTGTGTGCACATGTGTCTGTCAATCTATTTGTGTGTATGTGCATGTATCTGTCTGTCGATCTATTTGTGTGTGTGTGCATGTATTTGTCTCTGTCGATCTATTTGTGTGTGTGCACATGTATCTGTCAATCTATTTGTGTGTATGTGCATGTATCTGTCTGACAATCTATTTGTGTGCATGTATCTGTCTCTGTCAATCTATTTGTGCGTGTGCATGTATCTGTCTGTCGATCTATTTGTGTGTGCATGTGTCTGTCTGTCTATCTCCTATTTTCTAGTATCTTCAAATTTTAAATTATGCACCTATTTAATAATCATTGCCTGTAATATACTATAATGCATTAATCTAGTGTGTTACACATAATAACAGCATCTCTATAAAACATGTAATTTCAGATTTAATTGCCAGACTTATGGTTCTCAATAAATAAAACAAGACTAGGAAATCTTATCCATATTCTAGTCCGATGTTTTTTATTGAAAGATTTTCACACGATTGATATACAAACATTTGAAATTAAAAATGGATAAAAAAAACAACACAAAGTGGTGATAAATGGGGGTAAAATAGCAATCTATAATTAAACAATATAATCATTACAAACAATAAACAATTGCTCAATTAGCATAACAGTATTAGGAAATACATAAATATTAAATGTGTACAGTAGGTAGTCAGTACATGACATAATTCTAAAATTAACGGATCAAACTGGTCAATTGTAGGTCTAAATTATAGGGAATATGCATGTTTAATATTGTCTTCCTCATTCAAATTATAAGGAATATATTTCCCCCAATTGCCTGTTTATATATAGAGAGGCTGTTATATATGATTATCTTTAATAGAAGATAATAACCGACATATTTATATTCAACTTATTTTTTTCTGCAAAAAAAAAAAAAACACTAAAAAACCCACCCACTTACTAATCAACTGTCACAATTTAGATATGAACTGGAGATAATGTGGCATAGATGCACTGTTAAAATCAGCGTAAAAGAAAGGTTATATTTTCAATCGCAAAAGAAAGTTGACATGTTTTTTTTATGCTGATGAGAAGCTCAATGAATCTTTGATCACTGATAAAGGCATGCTAAGGTGAATTTTAATTATAACTAAATTGTTGTATTAGTGTTTCATACTCTGAACATCTGTTCCCTTCAAAAATGATGATTTATGCAGGCTATCAGAGGAGACAGCTTGGTACAGCTTATGTCATGCTTAGTGGAAAGCTAGTGTGAGTATTTGTGAAAATGCCAATATCTGTTTGGAGAATTAAAAGGTTACACACAAAAAAAAAGCATCTTACAATTTTAATGAATTTTATTTTACAGACAGCGAAATCTTAGCCAGTAAAATCACGTGGACTATGAATGGTCTGAAACTTCCTAATGATGAAAAAAGGGGCAAAACAAAACCGGTTATGTCCAAACGCATCAAGAACCTTGTAGGACATGCCAGCGTGAGAATTCTGGTGTTCGCCAATGGAAGCGGGCACAATGGACTGGAGACGGTTGCAATGGTGGATCAAATGGAAAAGGTTTGTAGAACATAGAAAGCTAATCAACAATAATTATATTGTTATTCATCTCACCTACATTGCCCCTTGTGTTGCTATTAAGGAGGGACAGTCTCCATAAACTTACTTTACAACAAATGGTTTTAGAGATTAGCATGGGTACATAGCATGTTTTGGTCTGTTTCTGATTACATGTTCACTTATACACATGGACTGAATTCACTAAATGTGTCTTACAATTGCTCCCCCTCCAACCTCCAGAGCAGTATTAAAGCGGCAGTGTCACGCCGAACTTACTTTTCCCCAATCGTTTCCTCTTCTCTCCCTCGATCAGGGTTTGTTTTTCATTCATTCCTGTCTGCTCTAGTTTTCTTTAAAACATAAGAGAAAGTAGGAACTATTTTGTCTTATGTATTTTGCCTACGCTTGACCCAGGGGAGGAGCAAAGTCCGCTCCATTTCCTGAGGTCAAAGACATTTTCCTACAATTCTCACCTTCCTCCTGCTACTTCATTCGGCGTCGGCGAAACTACCGAATTTCGTCCCAACAGAATGAGAAGAGTTTGTCCATTCGTGTTTGTTCGAATGAATTAAACTCTGATCCTATTTGTGCCATGCGTGGCGGGTGGGGGCCATTAAGTTACAATAGGGGGGACCTATTGTCTCGAAATTTAGAAATTCCCCCCTCCCACCCTGAAGGTGACTAGGGGTCCCCAAGCCCAGAGTCACCCCTTAAAATAAAAGCTGACCTATCCCCCCACCCTAAAAATAGTGAGGGGGGAACCAGTAAACCTAAATAACTGGAAAACAAAATACAATCATACTTGCCATTAGAAGTCTTCTTTCTTCTAAAACGTGGCGAAAAAGGCCAAATAAAAATCCATAATTCCCGTCGAATTTATAAAAAAACAAAAACACAGAAAAATACATAAATCCCAAAGCTTAAAAAATAATTCATCCAGACACAGCACCCCTCACACACACACACACACACACACACACACACACAAAGCACCCGTACACACAAACACATACACTGCACCCCTTACTGCAATATGTGTGTATTCAGCAGTGTGTGTGTGTGTGTGTGTGTAGTCAGCAGTCTGTGTGTGTATTTAGCAGTATGTGTGTGTGTGTGTGTATTTATCGGACTGCGTGTATGTATTCAACAGTCTGTGTGTGACTGTATTCAGCAGTCAATGTGTGTATTGCATGTGTTTATTGCATTTGTTGGAGGTACTAATAAATATAAGCTAAATTGTATCTATAATTTCATTTTCTTTCCTGTGAGTTGTTGTGTAGGCAGGGCCCCAGTGCACTGCTTTGACTGGGGGCCCATAATGTTGTTAAGATGGCACTGATCCAACATATCCAATAATGCCTGGGGCTCCTTGATAACTGCAGGGATTTAACCCGGCTTTTACTTTTAATGCATGCTATCATCAGGCTTAAACGTTCTGTACTGCATGATGGCATAGACAGTCATGCAGTCCTTAAAGGGACACTATAGGCACCCAGACCTCTTCAGCTCATTGAATGTTTACATTGCAGCACTAAGTCTGCCTCCTGTTGCTGTCTTCCAGATAGCCACTGGAGGCACTTCCTGGATCCTAACAGACCTCACTGCATGAGGACATCCAGTGTCAGATTTTCTCCATAGGAAAGCATTGATTTGATTCTTTCCTACGGGAAGGTGTAAGCATTAGCGCACGTTCGTCGTGGGCACTGGGGTAAAGTGAGCAAATAAAGGATTTTTAACCCTTTATTCACATCAATGTGGGATGAGCCAGAGAGAGCTATAGTGCCAGGAGTAAAGCTGGCACCTCCTGGCACTTAGAGTATCCCTTTAAGTGGTGAAAGTTGTAGCGCTAATATTAAATTATGGTGGCTGCTATGGTGTGGGCATGTCCATATGTAGTGAAAGGTGTGAATTGCCATTTTCAGCATTATGGTCGTGTACACATGCATCGTCTGAGCTAAAAGCAGACTTTAATTAACTATATCATTTAAAGTGGGCACTATAGGCGCTATATAACCCCTTTAATCGCAATTAATTAGTTATAGTGCCTGGAATCATCTGGTGCCGTCCCTTCATTCAATGTTAGAGTATTTTTGATACGTTTAGCACTGAATCAGGGTTCCTGGCCACTGACAGCCCAACCCCCACGCAGAGCTACACACTTCCTTGGTCATACCAATTCATACCAGCAATGGTCGGCTGTGTTAGACTAAAAGTGGTCAGCTGACATGTTCAGCCAATCACAGCTGACCATTACTGTTCAGGCTAATGCTTCCTCTTTAGGTTGAGCAGTACATAGGAGATGGGCTGCTGGTGACTTCTTCTTTAGCATTAAGCCATTAAAATGGTTTTAACACTGAACAAAAGGATTATTATTATTATTATTATTATTATTATATTATTTATAGAGCGCCGTCAAATTCTGCAGCGCTGTACAATGGGTGGACGAACAGACATGTAGTTGTAACCAGACAAGTTGGACACACAGGAACAGAGGGGTTGAGGGCGCTGCTCAATGAGCTTACATGCTAGAGGGAGTGGGGTAAAATGACACAAAAGGTAAGGATAGTATTAGACTAGTGACAGTTGCAGAAGAGGAATCAGTCGGGAGCCATTAACAGTTTAATTGATACACTTTTAGGAAGTGGGTTTTAATGATTTTTTGAAGGAGTGGAGACTGGGTGAGCATCAAACGGAGGAGGGAAGCGAGTTCCACAGGAACGGTGCAGCCCTCGAGATAAGACTCAACCATCTATAATGACTTCAGTGAGATAAAGCTGTTACAGCGCTAACCTATACATGCAGGTCTTTCAGTGCATAGATTCCGCTAACTTACTAGATGTGGATCATATTAACCAAGCTTTTATGAGTGACAGGTTAATGTTAAAGCTTTAATGTTCAGCAAAACACTTACCATATTCCAGACTGGATCAAAATCCTGCTAACTACAGCTTCAACGCGGAGGTTTATTCAGTATATACACCGAACAGCGGTGAACTGTTAACTGAACTGCTCCATTTTCTTAAATAATGCTAATTTGGAATAATTCCTCACCCCATCTTTAGTCATAAATTTTGTCTTTAAGTTTAAATTTTGCCATTATTTTTTTTTTAGTTTGTTACAATTCTGTGTTTTGTGAATAACCCTTACTGGGACGAATCATCATTATTTCCCTGAAGCATTCACAATTCATCTTTGGTCCTCCTGTTACTGTGGACTACAGTTCCCATGATGCACAGCTAGTTGGCCAATTGGCCAATATAGCGCACACGATTAGTAAAACGTCGGCGTGTAATGGTAATATATTTTGTTTGCTAGATTTTTGAATTCTGTAATGGTGGCAAGCAGTTGTTAAATTGACATCTTTAACATGGCATAGCTGAGCGGCTGAACGTCACACTCAGAACCCAGAGGCAATGGCAGCCACAAAACTGACATTTAGTCTGGGGAGAAATAGTTTTCTAGTTATTTGAGTAATTTACTGTCACCGTGTCGTTAGGAATGCAATGTGAACGAATATCGTGCCACAAATGTTTTCTAGTATAATAGATGGCATGATGTATTTCTTGCATTTTTTGTACCTGTCATCTGTTGTTAATCATTAGAACATACCATCATAGGACTATACAATATACATAATGTAAAACACGAGAAGGGATTTCTACATTCAGGCCCAAATAGCCATTCTAGTAAAATATCTTCCAGTAAAGTCTGTGTTCAGTTAGTTTAGTTTGGCCTTATACAGTATATGAAATTCACTTTGAATTCCTAACAGTTCTCATGAAATCCAATGCCAGCCATCGCCTCCCCAACCATCAGTTCATTTTGCCTCCATCATTCGGTGCTTTAACTGGCTACACTTAGTTCAGAACTTCTCTGACAGCATCCCAGGAACACCAAAGCTGTTGCAAGTTACATGGGGGGCGACGGGTGGCCTTAGTACTCATTATTAGGTCCTTGATATCACTCTGTTGTTAGGCGTTTCTTTTATTTCGTCCATCTTTCTTTATATCTAAAGAGTGAGAGAGAGAGAGAGAGAGAGAGAGAGAGAGAGCGTGTTGGCACACTCTTTCGATATATATATATATATAGTGATTTAATGATGTTACGTACAGATAGCACTTGTTTAGTGTATAACCCATCTATGGTTACACAGAACTCAGTGTGTAGGAGTACTTGTCTATTCTGCTTTATTGCTTCACTGAATAAATGAAAATGGAAGAGCTGTATCTAAGGAGATATATCTATATCCAACACATCATTCGGAGATTTTGGAGATGCTATGAAATACTAAACGTGGTACCCAAATATAATACAATATCACTACGCTATTCTACACTGATTGATTTGTGCACTGCGTTGATTGATTATATTAGGTGATTCATTTACAAAGAGCATCCCCCTGCTTTGTGTGTTTGATTGCCATTGTGCTATTAGGTATAATGAATACATAGGAGTTTACATACTGTGTGTGTAGCTGTAAGTCTGTTAGAACTTTGTCTGTCTGTCTGCCAATAAACTAAGTTTGCAACCAAGATGACACTCTAGGCCCAAGTCCTCTAACCCAGACACATAGGGGAGCTTCCCACCACTCTCCTTATTATATGAGACCCCCAGATCCAGCTCCGCTTTGTAGGGGCTCTAAAGGCCGTCTACAAAGGATGAGCGTTGGACAGAACCTTTTAGTGCTAGGAGTGCTTACAATACATAGGGTGATGTGGCACTTTAATAACTGGTCTTGGATCATCAGCATCCCAGCATGGGGCTCCATGAAAGAGGGATCTGTACTCCCTCACAGAAGCTTTAAAATAAAGGATGTTTTGTTGTTGTTGTATCATGCGGACACCAATAAATTTGACTACTGAGCACCTACATTGTGAAGCTCGTGGATTTTACTTTGTTTTAACTTGGTTATTTTTACTGATCTGAAATATCCGGTATATGTTCGTTTTAGATCCGATACATAAAGACTCATGTATTGATGTTCAGCTATCTATTATTGAAAGACTCATTGTTTTAAAAAACAATTCCCCCATCAGACTGATGATTTGCACTCTTATTACTAAACACTTTAAGGATCAATGACATAATGATATCTCCTAACAAACCAGCCTTTAAGGAAACTCTGTGGGCGCCATAACAACTTCAGCGAAATTAAGTTGATATGGTGCCAGTAGGTCCGTGGCACTGGCTCACCTTATGGGGTTAAACTGTTCTCGAAAATACTACATGAGGCAAGATGACATTTCTGCTTCTACAATTACATTTCAGAACTCTAAATATTTTCTACGCAATGTTGCTCTAAAGAATGAGCCTTAAAATTGTGTTAATTTATATTATTCATTTTTAAATGAACAGTACTCAATGGAATAGGGAGTTAATACAGGCAATCCTATATAACCCGTATTGTTTTCAGACAGAAAATGACTTACAAATAGGGAAAAAGAGCTATGGAATCCGTAAATCGGAAAAATTAAAAGATTGCATTATCACTTTATTTTTATTTTTTTTACTTGATTCTTTTTTCAACTCCTCGATTTTTCTTTCTTTAACTGACCTCTGTCACTGTGATTATATCTCTTTCATTAACAGGAGATGTTTGCATATCACCTCCACCACGAGCATAGCTTATTATGTGCCATTTCTTTCAGTTTTTAGATTTATGTACTTCAAAACTGAACCTTGGGTCTTCTGCAAAAGGGATCTTCGACTGTAATGGAGAGAAAATCGAAGATCTAAAAAACAGTAAGAACTGATTATTTTTGTATGTCATGCATCAAATGTTCAATAAGACACAAGGCTGGAGAGGATTACTAAACCCTTTACACACTCTTTACTTGAACCAGATCTTGGGCCACCTACAAATAAAAATTGCTTCAGTACTAAAATATACATTAATCCCCCCCCCAAAAAAATACTTATTAACTTTAAAAGGCCGTGCTTTTTTTCTACCAAAGGATTTAGTCTAAAGACACTGATATTGCCATCAGTTACCATGCCCTGTTTTATTCTTGTGGGTTAACGTGTTCCGGCCAAGCTACAAGCTCCTTTATTTTAAATGACAACTTTTAAAACTATTACAAATCATCTGTTCGTTGTGCTAGAAGATCTACTGGCAAATATATTGTATGTTCCGTAAATGTAAAAAAGAGAAATATATAATCCCTCCTTTATATCAATATGCAGCATAAAGGTCCATGCCAGGGGTAGGCTACCTTTGGATGTCGTGAACTACCTCTCTCTTGATTTTGTCTGTAAGAGCTTTATGGTAGAAGTAGTGCATGACATCTGAGGTGCCAAAGGTTGCCTACCCCTGTTCTATGTCATTGGCATAACATCCATGCAAAGAGCTGAATGACAGGAGAGAACTGGAGAACCCTTCTACAGGCTGTTCTCCTGCTTGTTCTCTCCGCAATTACTATGTATACATTGCAATTGCTGTGACAACAGTGTCTTTCACTTTACCAGACAATTAAAGGAACAGAGTAACAGATTTCATTTCATTTATAAGCTAAAAGAAAGCCAGCACGTCAACTTGATGAAGTGTCCTTCCCAAGCTGAGTTAATTGCAAATGAACGGGCAGGACATATACAACAACCATTCCCCGGTGCTGTAGAAGGGTAAAACCTATGGTCTTGGCATGATGGTGGTGCCATTGGTGCTGGAGAAAGAATGTGTATTTAATTAATTTATCCAAAAATGAATGAATCCATGATTTATCACTATATATAGACAGTGATGTGATTACCTCATGCACTATAATATATCATTTAAAGTGAGTCTGCTATGACAGGTGCACTATGATTGGGTTACAAACCTTCCCGGCCAGTTTTGTTCAACATATTACATCACAACTATAAAAGATAACATGTAAAACTCCCAGCATGCTCAGCGGTGTGTTTAATATATGCTAAATACATTAACATTTATTTTCTAATAATGTTATGAAAGATCTCGTTTTGGAAGTCTGGGTGACCATGCTCAGCTATGTACAACCACTGTTCCTATTATATCAAGGAGAAAGCCTTTTTTCACTTATAGTTTTTTATGGGTACTTAGTATCCAAAATCGATCCATTTAAAAAACAAACAAACTATTAAAGGATCACTATAGGGTCAGGAGCACAAACATGTATTCCTGACCCTATAGTGCTAAGCCCACCATATAGGTGGCTTGCCCCCCCTTACACCCCTTAGCTCCCCTATAAAAGTATAAAACTCACCTTAGCACAGCGTGGCTCCGCCCCCTTTCTGACATTGTTAAAATAGGCAATTTTTTTGCCAATCCAATGCTTTCCCATAGGGAAAGTATTGGATTGGCTAAAATTGTCACGGGGCGGGGCCAAATGCCGTTTTGAATCAATGCATCTCTATGAGGAAAATGCAGCATCCCCATGCAGAGCGTGGGGACGCTGAACGGCAGGGCTGCCTACTGTGCAGCCCTGAGCCAGGAAGCCCCTCCAGTGGCCATCTGAGGAGTGACCACTTGGAGGTGTCCCTTCTCTAAAAAGGCAGTGTCTGCATGAAAATGCCTGAAGGGAACTATTATACTAACCAGAACAACTACATTAAGCTGTAGTTGTTCTGGTGACTATAGTGTCCCTTTAACATCAAAATATCCACTTTAAAAAAAGTGTGTTATAGTGACGCTACAATGCTGCTACACAGGAAATCGTGCAAAACACTTCTGTTTATTTTAACAAGAGCCATTAAACAGAGGGTTACACTGCTTTATCTATAGTTAATAGTGTGAGGTACAGTAAAGTATCCTAAGTAGGACTAGGGATACGTATAATTAGTGGCACTTACGTTTATGTTGCTGAGTAATTTTATCCCCCCTCATCTGGTCTTTCTACCCCTAAGTCCCCCCTAGTGTCAAGTGTCCTCTAACCCTGAAAATCCAGGTTGATTTGTGTGTATTTTTCTTAGATAATTATCCTAGAGCATTTTAAAACTGCTAGTATATCTCTTGTAATTATTTCATACATTTTATATGTGCATATTAAATGTTTTACACTACCACCAAGCGTTACACATTCCCCTCTCCACCCTCACCCGCTCCCCCTCTCTACCTATCTACTGAAAAGCCCGATGCTTGATTCTCAAATACTTTTCATGTCACTCCGTCACCAGATTCATCCCTGCGCCTTGATTTTCCTCAGAAACAAGTCTAAGGTTTTGCTATCATTCATGAGGGTCTCTGGCCTCTCAGCCCTGGTCCCTCACTACTGCTTGGGATAATGCTTCCATATTAGACAGACCAGGGATGGGTCGTAGTGATAGGCTGACCGCATCGATTAGGTGCTTACACCTCCTTCCCAACTCTTTGGCCTTGTAATGTTCCTGTTATTATTTATTCTTGGGCTTTTTTAGTCTGTCGATGGCTTTGTTAGTCCCCCCACCCTCTCTCTCTCTACTGCCTGCCATCCCATCTGGCATTGCTCTCTCTATTTACTGTCCAGGCCACGGACTGGTAGCATGTTTTATTCAAAAAATGACAACCTTGGTCAACTCAGCTTGATTTTCCTAGCATTTTACTTTTAAACTGTCCTATATTGACTCTGTGGTTTTTATTTCTATGTTTATGTTTATTTCCTTGTGAGCTTTTTTTAATTGTGTCCTGGATGAGAGATTTTACTATTTGGCTGCAAGCAGCAAGATGAATTGTTAGTGTGAGACTCGCCTAAGAGGTTTTGCCTTTGATGTGGCAGGTGAGCTTACACTTTAATGGCCATTGGAGTTATACTAAAAAACCTCTAGTTATTTAAATATTCATAGGGATTTGGGATAGTGCACAAGTAACTCTATTCTTTGTTATTTATTGTATATATTGGGGCTCATGTATGTATATTATAGTCATTGCTACCGCCCTGGAGTAGTGGGAGTTTGAGTGCAGGGCTTTTATTTTGTATGTTTGTGTCTTGTATTTTACTGATAATGTGACTGCATGTTTTTCTTTACCTGCTTCATTATACTCCCTCCTTTCATCAATATAATTAATTTAAAGGAAACATTTTTGAGAATGTTTTAACTCTGAACTGTGGGGCAGAGGCAGGCACCGTAACCATTTTAACAAGATTAAGTCAGTATGGTGCTTTAAATGTTTAGTGCAGGAGAATTCCTTAACTCAGCATTGGAGAATACCAGAACAGCTCTTTCACTGAATAAAGCACTAAGCACGTGTACACATTCTCAATGGAAGATAGATTGTTTTTACGAGATGGGTATATAATGGTCTAAAAACGCTCAGCAGTCTCGAAAGTTTTCAAAGATAATTTACTTAGGTAACAGTTATATTGTGTAATTAGCCGTGCAATATAGGTATTATGTACATGTACATTATGGTGACAGACTTGTACAACAGTTTTAAAACATTGCCACAGCACTACATTTGATGTGCATGACCCTAAGATACAGAATTTCATCTGGATCATCAGCTGAGCGGATAATGCATTTGATCATTGTATAATGAATATGTGTGTTCCACAGTTGTAATTGCAGCAAGATAATTATATTGAATATTCTTTTACTGTGATGTTGAAAGTCAATATACTTGCTCATAGTGAAACATTCTCAAATCAATATCCCATAAGCTCCCCCTTTTTAGCTATTGTACAGCACTGTCAAGCTTTCAGTAAAATAAATGTGTTTTTTGACAAGCACCCAGACACTCAGAATGCTAACTTAAGATAATCTCCTCTTAATAAGGTTGACAAATCTGCTGTACAGCACAGATATACAGCATATCATATTTCCTGTACAGCCGGAGGTTTTAACTAGCGACATTCATTAACTACAGAGACTTTATAATCTTATAATTTCACCATAGGTGGCAGTTGCGCTACACATCTCAATGGACATTTAATCTTACTGAAGTGGTTATAGTGCCTGGAGTCCCCTGGCACTGTCCCTCCATTCAGTGTTAAACCTCTTTCAATCAATTTAAAAATTAATGAGGGTCTCCAGCTTAAAAAAAAAAAAAACGCTGTAACTGGAGGTGTTGCTAATGCAGATATTACTTCTTTTTAGCCATACGGCTTCTTACCTGCAATGGCACGGGATAGGCTGAATATGTTCAACTTAAACTCTAGCCAATCACAGCCACCCATTACTGCTCAGGCTAATGCTTCCTCAAGCAGCACAGGGAGGGTGGGGGGGGGGGGGGGGGGGCTGCTGTGCACTCTTGTTTGACATGAAGCAGTTATGGTGCCTACAGTGTCACTTTAATTAAGTGTGTGTGTGTGAGAGATGGACTGCTTTACATCATAAGTGGCTTGTTTAGCATTAAAAACATTTGTAATGGAAGGACTGCGCCGGAGGACTTCAGACACTATAACCACTTCAATGAGATAAAGCTGTCTGTTCTAGTGCCTACTGTGTACCTTTGTTATAAATTTGTTGTGAATTATTAAATTAGTGGTAGGAGGTGCTAAGAGTCTGGTTGTGTAGTGCTTGAAACCGTTCTTGAAACACTGCACATTCAGAGTTATTTGCACTCGTTTGCTGGAGGCTTTTTACACCTTCGGCACATTCTACAGACTGCCTAGTGTCAATTCTCCGGACTGCCTAATGTCAAATCTACTACCCGCCTAATGTCAATTCTGCGGACTGCTTAATCTCAGTTCTGCGGACTGCCTAGTGTCAATTCTCCGGACTGCCTAATGTCAAATCTACTACCCGCCTAATGTCAATTCTGCGGACTGCTTAATGTCAGTTCTGCGGACTGCCTAATGTTTCTGCGGACTGCCTAATGTCCGGACTACCTAATGTCACTTCTCAGGACTGCCTAATGTCAATTCTGCGGACTGCCTAGTGTCAATTCTGCGTACTGCCTAATGTTACTTATCCGGACTGCCTAATGTCAATTCTACGGAATGCCTAATGTCAATTCTACTACCCGCCTAATGTCAATTCTACTACCCGCCTAATGTCAATTCTACGGACTGCCTAATGTAAATTCTACGGATTGCCTAATGTCAATTCTACGGACTGCCTAATGTCAATTCTACGGACTGCCTAATGTCAATTCTACGGACTGCCTAATGTCAATTCTACGGACTGCCTAATGTAAATTCTACGGACTGCCTAATGTAAATTCTACGGAATGCCTTATGTCAATTCTACTACCCGCCTAATGTCAATTCTACGGATTGCCTAATGTCAATTCTACTACCCGCCTATTGTCAATTCTACGAACTGCCTAATGTCAATTCTACGGACTGCCTAATGTCAATTCTACTACCCGCCTAATGTAAATTCTACGGATTGCCTAATGTCAATTCTACGGACTGCCTAATGTCAATTCTACCGACTGCCTAATGTCAATTCTGCGGAATGCCTAATGTAAATTCTACGGACTGCCTAATGTAAATTCTACGGAATGCCTAATGTCAATTCTACGGACTGCCTAATGTCAATTCTACTACCCGCCTAATGTCAATTCTACTACCCGCCTAATGTCAATTCTACTACCCGCCTAATGTCAATTCTACTACCCGCCTAATGTCAATTCTACTACCCGCCTAATGTCAATTCTACTACCCGCCTAATGTCAATTCTCTGAACTGCCTAATGTCAATTCTACGGACTGCCTAATGTCAATTCTACGGACTGCCCAATGTCAATTCTACGGACTGCCCAATGTCAATTCTGCGGACTGCCCAATGTCAATTCTGCGGACTGCCTAACGTCAATTCTGCGGACTGCCTAACGTCAATTCTGCGGACTGCCTAACGTCAATTCTGCGGACTGCCTAACGTCAGTTCTGCGGACTGCCTAACGTCAGTTCTGCGGACTGCCTAACGTCAGTTCTGCGGACTGCCTAACGTCAGTTCTGCGGACTGCCTAACGTCAGTTCTGCGGACTGCCTAACGTCAGTTCTGCGGACTGCCTAACGTCAGTTCTGCGGACTGCCTAACGTCAGTTCTGCGGACTGCCTAACGTCAGTTCTGCGGACTGCCTAACGTCAGTTCTGCGGACTGCCTAACGTCAGTTCTGCGGACTGCCTAACGTCAGTTCTGCGGACTGCCTAACGTCAGTTCTGCGGACTGCCTAACGTCAGTTCTGCGGACTGCCTAACGTCAGTTCTGCGGACTGCCTAACGTCAGTTCTGCGGACTGCCTAACGTCAGTTCTGCGGACTGCCTAATGTCATTTCCGCACATTGCCTAATGTCAATTCTGTGCAAATTTTACATCTGTTCTCAAATAAACTTCTCCCTTGCTGGCTGAGCGCCGGCATTGGGAAGATTATTTTCCCCTCCCTCCCGCTGTGCGCTCCCTCGTGCGATCCGTCAGTTTCCCTCTGTTGCTTGTATTTTTGTTTGATTTTTGGGGGTTTTATTGGAATCCCCTGTCTTCCTCCCAAAAGGTCAGCTCAGATTGTGTGCATGATTTGTTTTATTGCATGTTATTTTAAAACCTATCATTATAAACTATAATAAAAAAAAAAAAAAAAACACAGCAATTATGTTGATCAATTAACATTTATAACCAAATTGTTTTCAACTTAAAAATACACTAGTGACTTTATCTTATGGTGTCTGGAGGTCCTAGAGTCCATGTTACATTATAGGATTTAACTTTTTCAAACTGCGTAACCTTAAAGTGCTGTTCATGGTATCTTTCCTCTCAGCTTTGTACCTTTCCTTCTGGTACCAGGTTCAAGGGTGAGCTAATGTTTTCAGCCTACCACTGTCCAGCCATTTTGAGAAATACTTTAGAAAGGTGTGTACCATTCCACTTGAAATAGTAAAACTACCTGTTTAATTAGCACCCATAACCTATTAGCCACTGTTTTCATGAATGAAACACCATCTATCATGGTAACAGTTTATTGCTTGTGTATGCTCTTAAAAAATATTTTCATAATCATAAGCATACGTAATAGGTGTGTCAGATTTCCCAGGTACACCGTGATGCCAGAGTAAATTTTCCATATTTTATCCAATTAAGTCCTTAGCTCTGCTTATGCCTCTATTAAAAAAAAATACTAATTGCTTGTTTGAATTTCAAGCTACATATTAATAGTTACGACGAGGTGAGTTGGAAAAAATTCCCAAATATGGGCAATTCTGCAGAGAGGTAATAGAATATGCAGAGAGAGGGTAGCATATGTTTGAATAGCCCTCCATAATCGCTAAACGTGTCCACAGGACCAGAGACCATGATACAGGTCTGTCTCCTCCCGCTTGCATTTCAAACAAATAGATGAGGATCTCAATTTGAAACAATATTGTTGATCTAGAGCTACGTAAGCTTGATGATAAAGCTTAAAATGCATATCTTGTTATGTGGACAATGCAGCCAGCAGTTTTAGAGTGGAGGACCATGCTGCTGTTAGACTGTTAAGTGTAAAGTCCGAGAAATGGGTAATCCACCTGCCAGGACACAATATCTAAAGGGTTCTAATCCAAGTGAGGTTTGATGTTCGCATAGAGTGTGATGAATAGTGTTTAGTTGGAGTGTGAAATGTGGCCTCATCCATGGGATAGTTCCAATCCAAATCTGTTAAATGTGGTTTGATGGACTGAAAAAAAAACCCCAAAGAGTTGGAATAATAGTAAAATGAAATGAGGAGGTGAGGATAGTTGTCCTTGAGAGCCTTATATGGAAGCAAGGAATGAATTTAAACAATCATTGGTCTACTGAATCCCTCCCCTTACCACTGTGTGTATGGGTAGTTGGCTAATCGTTGTGTAAGAAAGGCATAGAGGGTGAAAACTGCCATTGAAGACCAGTGCATAGACTAAACTATTTCCAGGCCTTAATCGTGGGTTCGAGGAGAAGGTTGAATTTGATGTGGGGTTGGACCTACATAAGGTATGTGGAGTAATTGAGAGAGATGAATAGGCTTAGATAGGTTTTTTTGGTTTTTTTTTATGTGTCTTAGTGCGTACCCATCCTCACCAGTAATCTAGTACACAGCATGGCGGTATAGAGCCACCAAGCTATAGTCCAAAGGCTGGGAAAGTTGAGGCCCATATTGGATTTGTCATTTTTTTCAGTGCAATCTGGGGACTATTTCCATTCCACAGAAATGTTTAAAACCATTTAGAAATGTGTTTGTCATCTAAGCGAGATAGAATTAGGGGAAGAGATTGAAAAACATACAGGAATTTTGGGGCAATTCTAAATTTAAGTAAATATGCCTGGCCATTTAGGGTTACAGGGAGAAGTGTCCATGTGGTGAGATACTGTTCCGTATCAGAGATATGTTTGAAGATATTTAAAGAGTATAGCACAGATCATTTTTTTGCAATAGGCTTGTCCCTAACCCCCACCCCACCATATTCTGTTATTGATACAAATGCTGTCAATACTGTTAATTAGCAGAGTAATTGTATTCATGAATTTTCATGAATGAACCTTATTGATATTGCTGAACTTCATAGTACATAAACCCTTAATGGGCAGGGGTTTATTAGATATGCATAAACACTCCCTTTTAAAGAGCTTACCCACTTCCTGGTCTTTACAGAGATAGACGATTAGCAGTAAATATGGGAAGTTTAGAAGTAACTTTTTGCCTACCATCATAACCTGCTACCATGATATATGATGTTTCTGAACTCCAGGATGCCCTCATAAAATAACATGGCTGATGGGTTTTAAATGCTGAGTTCATTTACCCTGATCTGAACTGCACAAGTAGTTACTTTAGACCCCACCTACAGTTCATAAAATATGGTTTCCAGACAAGTCACCAGAACTGGCTGTGCATTTAATGAACCTTGAGCTGGATCATTCACTAGTATTTCTTTAAAGGAAATGTAACATGTTATGCCTAAATAACTGAAAGACTTTCATTGTTATTCCAAATTAAATTATTTTGGCCTAAAATTTAAAACTCACTTTGAATTCCCAACAATTCACACGTTCGTAACTACCACTGATCGTGTTTGTCCTTATAAATCAAAGAACTACAGGACCAGGCACGCCGAATCGATGTACCTTGTAATGTCACCAACTGTATCCATCCACTGTGCAAAACAGGTGGGTTATTTATAAATAATATATTACTATAACCACAATCATTCATTAAATATAACACTATCTGATTTTCCTTTTAACAGCAAAATTCCAGATATGAATAAAAAATATATATCATGGAATATCAATTTGGATATATATATATTGTGTGTAAATAGCAAATGAAGCGATATGCTTTATAATGTAAACCTGTTATTTTTGGGCATTAATGTGTATTTTTGATTTTGTGAACGTTTTTATTATTCATCTTAGAAAATATATGGCGTAAATTCCACTAATACTAATTTTCAATAACTTTAGAATACAGCATTGAAATGTAATATTCTTATTCGATTTAAAGTGCTAAAAAAAAAAAATTAAAGCTTGAAGATAGTAAAAATCGAGTCTTCGTCTAGTCCTCCGTCTCGTCTAGCGATCTAACTCAAGGTTATATAATTATTATTTAATTGCTTTAAAAAAGAATTTACAATGTAATCTAAACAATGCGTAAATCTGAAATGAGAACTACAGTTTTCTGAAGTTCGAATGAATTCCTGTTACACACCCATGCACATGTTTTTTGTAGGAATAATATACTTTTCTCAAGTCTTATGTTCACTGACAATCGGGTATTTGAATTTTTTTTTGCATAAGTAAACCGTTAACCCCTTAAGGATACATGACTCCCTTTTATTTCTGAAGTTGTGTCCTTAAGGGGTTAATCGCATGTGTAAGTGAACCGTTAATAACCGCAAATTAACGGAGTAATTATACTTTAAAGTACATTGTTAAACATCTTTTTTTTTTCTATACTATAAAATTAACTTCTAGTTCTGGTGTTAAACCTTTCCTATGTTTAGGTTATATTTGGGTGTGATGCATTTTCGTACTAGTGCGATGAGACATTCGAGCAGGCTGTTGTACGTGTGACTATTTTTGTTTCCTATTTATCCACCACAACAAAAGTCTGCTCACGGTCTTCTCTCGTGTTTGAGGAGCTGTTTCTCATTTACACCACATTAAACAGAATTACACTGCAATTTCTCTGCTTGGGGTGATCCCTTCAAAAACTATTTTAGTCGCTTAACACAAGAATATAACAACACTTCTCACCCTTTGTTCTCAAGATCCTCGTCTTTAGAGAAAATCTCTAAAGTATCAAACACAACACTGCAAAAAACATATAAGGGTCACTAAATGCCATTTTTCCACCGGATTTAGCAATAAACAAAACAAAACAAAAAAGACTGGTTTTATAATTATTTTTTTTGGGGGGAAAAAAAAAGATATGGTTCTCAACAGCATTTTTTTGTGAATGTGAATTATTTCCATAGCAACAATTCACTCTGTTTCACAAAAAAAGAAGGAAAAAAAGAAACACAAAAAACCCACTCTTTTTCAAGTATCATGCCATTTCAGACAACAAGATATTTAATTAACATAGTTCTATACATTGACCTGTTATACTCGCCTGTTAACTCGAAAGAGATGGGCTCATTGGGGAAAGTGTAACAGACTTAAAGAGTATTGGAATATGCCCAAATGTTCCCTGCAACTGGACTCCATTCAGAGTCAGTAAGCGTATGATGAGTGAAGTGGTTTTGAATATTGCCTTCAGAATCCATGCTGATTCAAGGCCAGCCCTGAACATGGCAACTCTTATTTCCACACACAGTACCTCTTCACTCTCAATTTAACCCAAAAATCTGATGAACCCATTACCGCAAACTTGATTTCATGGAACAAGGGGTAGATATAGTTACAAATGATCAATCGCAAGCAGAGAACCAAAGAAGCACAACATTAACAATTCACACCATTTTGGTTCACTTGCTCAAGCAGAAGATTTGCCAGCATATTTAATGCTCAGTTACTTTGTTTAGTTTGAGGAAAGACATGAGTCATGCTGTATTTAAGAAACCGAGGGGTCTTAACATGATGTTGTCCCCTCCTTGTCGTTTTGAGTGTCAGACTGCACTCCAATTCAAACAATTAAACACACAGGTGTTTCGAAAAAGTTCAGATTTGAAATTGTCTTTTTATTTTTTTTTTTGCCCTTGCGCACCAGCAGGGGAAAACCACAAAATAATTTCTTCAATAAAATCATTTAATGTTAGATTGCATGTTATTGTGCAAATCAACCTCTTGTTCAAAAGCCTTGTAAAATTGTAGACCCCACAGGCATATGCCGTCAATTTAATGGGATCACTGGAAAAGCAAAACAGCTGTGAAAGATTGCTTTAAGTACAGCAATCGTGTGCATGTCATTCTGTTCAATGGTGGAAAAATCCAAATTCAGATAGGCATCAGTATTTAAGAAAATGACTGCTAAAGCATCTCTTGTAAGCACCTAAGGGACAATAAGACTTGACATGTAGCATGTAAACAGAAATACACAGCAGATGTTAGATTAGTTTTGAATACAAACTCGGCATTTTCCTATTGGTTCATCAATAGAATGACTACCCGATCGATCAGTCTGAAACAGAAAAAAGTTCTCTGGCCGAGCATGATGTAACATGTTCAAATATATATGTAGTGAAAAACTTAGGCATGATCAACATAAAAAATGTGCTCACATAATTTTCAAGACTTTGCAAATTTAGGAATTACTTGCTGCTGTTGAAAGACATTTAAAGTGTGTTTATTTAAGCTTAATATTAAAGGAAACCCATTTTTAATTACCGGTAACCAAAAATTCAAGGTGACGCTGTAAATATAATAAAACAATTACCAGCGGTACTATTAACATAATATGTACTTTTTGAAAAAGTTAATTAATAAACACTAACTGTAGAAACGTAAAACGTTAACATACTTGTAAAAACAAACAAACAAACCTTTAAATGGTCGTGGCTCTAATATTTTTATATTCTATCAAGTTTTATCTTGCCAGCTCCTGTACTAAACATTGAGATTATTTCAAGTTTTTGACCCAAGGTTGTTAAAATATGCGCCCACACAAATACAAAGGCTAATTAACTTGCTGAATATCAGTGTTTGCAGACTTTTTCACATATTTTAAATTTCAGTCTACGATTAAAAAAAAAGTGGCAACAAAAAAACTATAACATTAAATTTCTCAAATCTGAAGAATTGCACTTTCCAAATCTTTGATGGGGGGGCAGGGGGGGGGGGTGGAGGGGGGCATTATTGTATTTTGTTCACAGGCAACAGACGCCTTATAATCTTATCAGGACAATGCAAGTAAATTTCAGCAAGGTTTGTTCCAACTCATCTGTGATAAATGAGAAGATAAGGCAATCAGTTCACAACATGACACTGTGCAGCTAGTTAAGCACTCTTCAGAACTGTTCAGGTGTGTTCACACAGCTTAGGAGCCTTGCACAGGGGGTATATCAATATAAATGCTTCCTTGATTGTGGTCAGAAATCCTGGCATTACTTGCTTTCCAAAGACTTAGCCCAGGTCACAAATAAATAATCGGCATTAAAGTCACCTTTTGATTGCAATTTGAACGCTGGAATTCGGTTGGGTCAAAAGAAAGTATTTTTTTATTTTATTTTTTTTGTTCTCTACAGTTCCACTGCTTGACAAGTGCTTACAAAACTCCATCACGCCTTTAAAGGGACCTGTGTGGGTCACTAAAGGAGAAGGTTTCAGCCCTATAGGAGTTAAGATCTATATTCAAGGAGTTTTAACGGCCCTGTCTCATCGACTGAAATCTGCAAAGAGCTATGACAACCAGGTGAGTTATGAAACAATTTCCTATTGTTGTGTTTTTTTTTTTTTACCCCCTCTACTTGTATCAAGGCAATGATTGGCAAAATGTCATAAAGAGGTGTGACATCTATACACTGTGAGTACTACCCATAGATGCATAGATACCTTTTCTGTATTCGCAGCTAAGCTGTAATAATAGAGCTAATTGTATCTTGTCTTGTAGTGTGGGGATGTCATAATGTCAGTTTTCCTAATGCACACGCTGCAGAATTGAGACTGATTCATGTGTATCTTTTAATAAATCATCAGAAAAAGGATCAGGAATTATTGTGTACATAAACACAGGAATTATCTATCTATCTATCTATCTATCTCTCCCTCTATCTATCTATCTATCTATCTATCTATCTTTCTCTCCCTCTATCTAATCTATCTATCTTTCTCTCCCTCTATCTAATCTATCTATCTTTCTCTCCCTCTATCTAATCTATCTATCTTTCTCTCCCTCTATCTAATCTATCTATCTAGCTATCTCTCCCTCTATCTAATCTATCTATCTATCTAGCTATCTCTCCCTCTATCTAATCTATCTATCTAGCTATCTCTCCCTCTATCTAATCTATCTATCTATCTAGCTATCTCTCCCTCTATCTAATCTATCTATCTATCTAGCTATCTCTCCCTCTATCTTATCTATCTATCTAGCTATCTCTCCCTCTATCTAATCTATCTATCTATCTAGCTATCTCTCCCTCTATCTAATCTATCTATCTTTCTCTCCCTATCTGTCTGCCTAATCTATCTCTCTGTCCCACCCATTCAATTTTTCGTGTGTTTTTTTTCCATTTATAAAATGGATTTATATTTCCCCATGATGTCAATCATTAAAACCTTGATTTCACAATACAGATATACTATGAGTATTTAATTTTCACCTTTGGCAGAATGTATTTTCGCTGTAGGCATAAATCTTTGCCAGAATCGAGTGCAAAATATTTTACATAAAGAACAGGTGGCTCTCCCTGGCTCTTAGCTCATTTATCTTATCTGTATTACCTGTCTATCTTTTTTATTTATTCTATCTATTATTTTATTTATTTGAATTAAGCCATCCAAAATAACAGGTTTCACGTGTAAAAAAAATAAAATAATGTGATCTTTGGGAACACCACTTCATTGATTACCCATGTTTCTTCTCTTTATTGCCAATGGTCTGAATACTCCTTAAAGAGACACTGCAGGAGCCAAACAGAAATTCCTAAAAATATATGCAGAAATAAGGCAAATTACTTGCTCACTGATCAGTCACTCACAGGGTTAATTTGTCCCTTTGTACAGGGTTTTTGGAGATCACTGATTTGATGATGGGCACTCTAGATACATTTTAGAAAAAAATATATTTTTGAATTGTGCTCAGAGCGTGCTTAAACCAACAGCGCCACCTACTCGGCCATTCGAGACTTGCGTGCAGGAAAGGTGCAAGACTCTGGGGCTTCATGTTCTTAACCGTGTGAGTGCCAAGGCACTGTCCCAACACTTTTTGACGCAAAGTATCCTGCACTTATGTGTCTGAAAGTGCTCAGTATCTCATATACTGTAGAAATCTTTCTATATCCCATTCTCAAAGAGCACTCTGCCAGCAATGTTTGGTCCTCTGCCAAAATGGCAGACAGTTTCCATTGTGATGTTTAGGAAGTACCCACAGTAATCTTCTGACTGGTGACATTTTTTTGTAGTCATAGGATCGATTTGAAGATGTGTTCGTTTGCCGTAGCAATTTAAATGACAAGCTCATATCAATTTAAATTTCAGACACCAACAGATGTACCTTCCATTCCCTTTAGGAAGAATGCAATACTGTGCACAATCCACTATAGATAAATACTATATAGGCATAGAAATTGAATTTTTAACAAGAAAAATATTCATTATATAACAACACTATGTTGGTTTAGCAGAGTAGGAATACTTTAAATGATCATTTTATAGATATATTTTTACCACCTATATATAATATAATAATTCTATAATCAAATTCTTAGAAAAACAGCAATATGATGCTGATTTTATGATATTCAGTGTATTTGACAATTGCATAGAATCTTGGCACTTCAGTACCTCGCTTTTAATGATCCACTAGCTCACGAAGTGATGAATACATTGACAAAGAGATTTTAAAAATAGGTGTAATTATTTGATGTAGAACTTTTACCATTAATTAAAACTTTATTGTCTAATACGGCTTTAAAAAAAAAAATGTTAATTCTAAATTCACAACAAAAAAAACGAATGGGCAGTATAATTTATTACGGAGTTATAAATAATCTTTAAAGATGGCTAGAAGGATGTTAAAGAGAGAGGAAATATTAAATTCCTAGAGACTTTCATAAAAGTTTAACGGACGTAATAAAAAATATCTTCCAGGGAGAGAGATTGTGGGGAGACGTGCATTAAGGAAGGAGTATGTTAGTGGATGTATTAACTAGCTTGTGCTGTAGCCCAGTCTAGAGACCTACCTCCTCAAGCTTCTACACAGTTTGACACTTCACTTTCTTAAAATAGGATTTACCTATACTAAGTAACTGATCTTTATCGTCTCGGGCAAAACAACAAAACTACATTAGTTGTCTAACTTCAACTCCCAACACTCTAAAGCAAGATGGCTAACTTTTGCTCTGCTGTCGTGGTCCCCCCCATAATTCTTAACCTCTTTTCTTGGCTAGCTGAGCATCTTGGGAAATAGTCCCTCACAAGTGGTATTCTATACATTTGCCATCACTGCTCCTAAAACATCATTGTCTCGCTTGGAATAATGGGAGCTAGAGTCAAAAATACAAAAATAATGCTACATTCGTCCATTGCACATTATAAAATGTTCACGTGATGATGAACCATATTTATCTGTGTTTATAATGCATTTTGTTAGCCTAATCTTTGTTAGAACAGGAGGACTGCAAACCGAATTTTTAAAAGCCTGATTCTTCGGTGCCGAATTACACATGCAAAATGTGTTATCGGAGTAATATCAGGAAATCATTTAAAACCTTCATATTGTATTTAATGAATGGAAATTACATTTGATTTTTTTTTAATTTGGGTGTGTATCTTTTTTGTTTTCCTTTTAATACCCTGCGCTACCCATGTCTCTGGCATTGGCCGCGTTTATAACCCTTAAACTCCCAAAACATCATCTTCAAAATCTCTGATGCCCCTGATACTCTTAGTGAATCGTCTATAGAAATCTGTAGCAGAATGGGGAACAATGCCAGGCTGTTAAATTGTTTAGTCTTTAGTGAATCCGTGGAATCCGCAATCTCAACAATAAAAATATGCTTTAACCCTTTACTTGCTCTGTAATGCTTTAGAAACGCATCTCGATTGCCAAGGGTTAGATGATCATTTCGTAACAATAGAGGTGGTAATCTGGCAGACAAAAAAATTAGAGCATCTTGAAATACAAATATATTTACTAAAAGATTTATATTAATTTTCCACTATTCACAGGCCTCTTTTATGTGTTTTTTGTTTTTTTTTTAAAGATTCCATTCATCATAACTACCCCCTATCTCTAATGAAGCCAACTGTACGATTTTAATGCCATTCATAATTTAGGTTACTGTACAACAACTTTATAGCAAAATCTATAAATGGCCAACGTGCATGAGCATTGTGCACATGATTCCTGATTGGTTGGGAATGGTGATCTTCCCTCATACTTGTCTTCACCAATCAAGGCTTGAGCCTGTTTGGAAGGAAAAGCTGATGATGTCATGTGTACAGGACAAGGAGAGGCACAGTGTATTCTGAAAAATTAAACTGCCCTCCGCTGTCCATCACCATATACTCCCCACTCCCAACAAAAATGCTCTGATACAATTATCAAGAATGATGTAAGTCAGTATTCCAGTATGTTTATTATTGAACAGTGTCTGGGTAAGTTTGGGTAAGTTTGGCTGATTTTGACTTCTGTGTTTAAGGAAAGCCAAATGCCATAATTTACACTAGAGCTGTAGCAGATCATCAGATAATGTCTTCCATTTAATAAGCTTTCCAAATGATTCAGTACCGTTAGAAAATTTTCCTAATGATTTATCTGCAGAAGTCGCAATTACAATCAATGGGAATTTTTGTAGATAAATCACTTGGAACGTTTTTCGAACAGTATAGACGTTGAAAGCTTATTAAGTAGAGGCCAATATGTTTTGCAAACATTTTAAATACAATTTGCCTATTTGCAAAAATGTGTTTGGCACTAATGGCCCATTTATTATGAAATCATCCATGTCTCGATTATACATGGCTTCATTTTCTAAATCACTGAATTTAATTCAGGGCATATTATATCATTACCTTTTTTTTTGTTGTTTATTTGCTATTATTCTACATCTCATATCTGAGGGTACCTGGGAGTGATGTGAGTGGTTGTCTTACAAAAGTTGATGAACCCCAAAGCTCCTGATTGTATACTAATATAACCTAAAATCACAGTGGTGTAAAATGCCCTCTTTATTTGTGATTCCTTGAGTATAGGGAACAACCACATCTACACCTACTAATAGGAGGCATTATAGCGGTCTGTGGCTCCATAATTCCGAAGAAGGAATTATTACAAGAAGTCAGACACATAACGGGTCACTGATCTGTATGCGGTGATACAATACAGCAGTAACAGTGAAAATAAGCCTACATGTTGCAATGTTAATGCACTTAACACATTGAATGATAGGGAAAAATAGTTCTAATTAGCATTCTCGTTCTGTAGTTGTGCTGTCGGTTGGGAGGCGGGGGGGGGGGGGGGGTGGGGGGTGGAATCTGGAATGTTATTGTGCCGAGTTCTAGTGTTTGGGGACAAACACTGCTGTGGGGGAACGTGTGAAAGGGCCATAGTACTGTGAGTGAATGAGGAAGGCTGTGGTTTCAATGTGTTTCAAGCAGAGAGGCTGTCATTCACAGTACCCAATACAGCCAAGTAGAGGCCAAATAGGAGAACACGGAAATACAATATTTTTAATTTAATTTTAATTTTTTTCAACTTTCGTTCTTACTTATTTTTTATAATTCATAATAGTAGCATTTAAAGGCTTTTAAAATGTGCTCAGTGTTTTGACGGGGCCACACAATTACAAGCCCAATCAGCCTCCAGCATATTCCGTGTGTATGTTGTGACAGAAAGAATTGTGTACACTAGTTGCACTGACACTGTTTATAAAATTCATTGCTTGAAGGAATAAGCATTTGGAATTCATAAAAAAAATCTCCACTGGATTTCTGTAAAAACTCATTAAGTGTGCAAATAATCATCTCTTTCCCTCTGTAAACCGATAGACCTTTTTTGTATTTTTTTTTATATTAGACCATTAGTACAACCTTTCAAATGTTCCTATGGGCATTGTAGGCATAAATGGGAAAATAAATCATTTTAACACCATATTTTGTCCAGACTGCTGCTATAGAACACATTTTTGTTTTTTTTAAGTGTTTATTTAGCTCCATTTATTAAAAAAATAGAGCCAGTATAAACCATTAAAAGCAGTAAAGATACACATTTTTCATGTTAAATTTTTGGGGGATTTTCTAAACCATAGTATTTTCCCATGTTACGTGTAACAAAAAACTAAATGTTATAAAACTGTTCTTGTGAGAAATGCTCTAACTAGCTCCAGAAATTTAAATCGAATACCACTATTATTTCAATGGAACATATTAAAGGATATTGTGTCTACCGGCAAAGCAATTGCATTAAACGCGAACGCTGTGGCAAGCTGTAGGGAATCTTGAATGTAGCAGTTTTCAATGTAAGAAAAAAAGTTGAACTATTTGTGTTTAGCTGATAAGTTCACAGGACACTGTGAGGCACCGTGGTCCTTTTTGACAAATGATCACCTTTTGATACCTGGCAGGTGTTTCTGCCCATGGTAGCAGAGGCCTTTCTTTATTGCTCACTCTCTGGACATGAACTCCGCTATATAAACAAAAAGCTATGAAGTCACATTGCAGCTGCTGTTTGTAACACAGCTTGCATCAGATAGGAAACAATGGATATAGCTCGGTGCTGATGATGGGCAGACATCCCTTTCAATCCCAGTTAGACCACCAGGGTGACTCACTGTTACCAGCAGGGATGAAGTACAACACAGAAATATTTTCTTCATCCTGTTCCTCTCCGTGCAGTTATGTCCCTGGTTTAGAGTCATCTCACGTGTATCGCCCTAAATACTTGACTTGGAGAGTCTAGATCCCCACCACCTGCCATTGGGTAACGACGGTAAGCCTGCTCACGTTTCTGATTCCTATCAGGACGTTTGACAGGTTTCTCTTTGGATCCGAAGGTGTGTGCAAACAACATTTTTTTAACAGATGGACAAAATCATGCCCTCAAACAATCTGCCTTCCATGTATTTGAAGTACAGTATTTTAGAAACCTTAAGCTTGTGTCGTTTTCAAATGTCATGCCTTGAACTGGCCTAACATCAGTTAAATGAAGTGAAAATTGTATTCTTGTCTTGATAGAGATGAAAATGGATTTTCTGGTCATGAAATAGATGTAGTTGTCACTTTTTTAAAAAAGGTGTCAGCAGTTTGTTTCAGAGAGTGAGGTGCCAATTCCATATGACAGTAAACTTGTGATCTGAGCAATCAATAAAATGCTTCAATAATTTCTGCTTCATTACACTTATAATAAGAGGCTATAGATCTATGGCACATAAAACCTTGATAAAACGAATATGTAGCAATTCTCTGTGATGTTCTCGTCATGCGTACAATAAGTGCAATATTGCCACCTAGAGTTTGTCTACAAGTAATTGTTTTTAGATGTCAGATTTCTGGAGAACAATTAGTGGGGTTTTTTCTTCAGCGGTTTGAGCAAACTAGCCATGTGTTTAATTAAGTATTGTTTGTTCACGTGTGTTTATTACGTAGAGTAATATATAATAAGGTAGATACAAAACATTTGGACAAGGAATACAAAGGCAAATGTTCCTTCCTTGAGTGCATAGGCTTTGTAAAATATATCCGATTTTTGTCTAATTTGAGAATTCTGGAAACATTGATAGAATAGTTTCCAGAATTTTGGCCCAATAGCCAAACTAGAATTATTATTTGTTTAATATCTTCTCAACTTGGATAATTTTGTCATATAAGTTGCAGGGAAAATATGCGTGCGCTCTTCGGTCAAAGCATAACTTTACATTAAATCCATAATTAGTAACACTATAAATGGACGGATGGATGGATAGATGAGTAGATGATTAAAATAAAGCACAAAACTGAAGGTTGAGTGGTTTATGAATGTCTCCAGAACCCAGCGATGATGATATTACTTTCCATTAACACATATTTCAAAGGCGCCTTTTATACTACATGGCTTTTTAAAATATATTATTATTTAAGTTTTGGGCCTGCTGTTTGTCATTGCAGCGGCTGTGGAATTCAGAGCATATACAAATACAAACTCATACAAAAAGCACACACCCTCACTGCGGTCCTTTATGCAGTACCAGGCGTACCGGTCCCTCCTACTTCATATACATTTATACCCCACGACTTGCAACATATTGTCACACTGTCCTATGAGATGACATCATTGTGATCTGTCAATACACATACCGGTATTCATTTGTGTGCATGTATGTCTGTGTATCTGCTTTAAACCTGTCCGTCTGTCTGTCTATTAATCCATATAGGTATTTATCATATAGATATTTATTGCCAGGAAATTACATATATACTTACAGCCAAAATCACGTTAAGATGTGTGTATGCTACAATATTAAGTATTTTGAATATTAATTTACTAATCTAGAGGAACGTCTTCTCGTGTTTCATATTATCCATCCCAAACTTGGCTTATTGCTTCTAACACATCAGACACCTTCCTAAACCCAATTAATCATTCACAGAGGAAATCGAACATTCTAATATGATAAGAGGATTGGGGAGGGATAAATATGCTTTGCTGTCGTATTGTTTGTTCAGAGGCTGAACTAATAAATGCAGTATTTACCCATAATCTATCGTGTTTCCAACACTGGAACTTTACGTCTGCTTAGGCATTTCCTTGTGTTTCATTTTGTACCTTTTCATAATTCAAAGTGTGTGTTTGTTTTTTTGGTTCTGAGCTTGGCTAAACCTTGTGCCACACATGATCTACTTATAGATCAGACATCTATGACACACATTCAATTCTTTGCAATTTCAGTGCACAATCTATCAATACAATAATACTATACGAAGGCATATTAAGGGGTAACATGTTTACTAGCTCATAAATTGTCGCCAATGTTTTGTGCAGGAGATAATGTGCCAAACCACACAGCAGTTATCCTAGTTAATAGACATGTGCTTGGTTTGTTTCAAGGGCCAGCTGGGCAGGGCAGCAGGGGGTAGCTGCCATATAGGCTACTAGTGTGATTGTAATGACTTGGCCACCATTCAAGGAAAGTACCTTATCCAATGCCGAAAGGAGTAGATCCAATGACTGCACAGTACGTCTCGGGGAGAAGGCTGAAACACTTGGGCATCGTGATGTCCCTAATTTTGGAAACTCTTACCCAAAACATAATATATTTATCTCTAAATAGGTTCTGAAGTCTCCTGGTGCCTTGTTTCTTCATGCGAGTCCTAATAAGTATTTTAGATGGCGTTACCAAGTAGCAGTTTCCCATTATGTAACTCTGAGGATACAGTCACTGAGTTATAAAGTTTCACTGGATAACCTATAACTCTTCGCAGTTCGTCATTGGTTAATATAATCTTTATACAACATACATCAATGTAATTTGTAACCCCTTCACTACTGGGTTCTTTTCATTACAAGAAATTTAACATTTATCTGAAACCTAGAACATACAGCAAGCTCATAACACTGGGAAAAAAACTATTTTTAAGATCGCAAACAAATTTATATTTCAAAATGTACAGAAATGTGTTTTACATTTTCTTCTTTTTTTTATTCATGCTCTGTAGAAATTTTGGGAGTAAAATGTAGTTGAGATTGTTTTATATCTATTGATTTGAAATATGCCACACAATTTATAAAATATTGGCGTAAAGCAGAACACCTTTTTTTGTTATTTACAGGAGAATTTACGAAATGTGTATTCCTAACACTATAGTCCTGGAGTGGTCGTTTAGGTGGCCATCCCCGCTCTCTGTGCAGTGAGAAGGTATTAAGCTTTCATTTCCTCCCTCACTGTTCAGGTCTTGCAGCGGCTGGCTGCAGACCCTGCAGATGCTGAACATAGGTGCTGCACACTGTGCAGCACTGACCCCGGAAGCACCTCTAGTGGCCATCTGAGTAACTGCCATTAGAGGTGTTCCTGTGCAGCAATGCTAACACTGCCTTTTCCCAGAAAAGGTAGCATTTTCATTGCTGAGCCTGCAGGGACTGGTTATAGACACCAGAACCACTACATTAAGCTGTGATGGTTCTGGTGACTCTAGTGTCCCTTTTAAATGTAATTCTGGGTATTTACAAATCTGCATTCTTTTAGCAATGAGAAAGCAAATCACACACTTGTGGGCATAATTCCTGCATGTAGTAAATATAAATACTTAGCTAAAATCAGGCATTTTGAATTTCAAAAGCACATAAGTATATTCGTGTGAGCTCAGAGTCCTTTTTAATTTCCTCTGTTCCCATAAACTATTCAGGAGTCATGCAAACATGAATCTGTGCACATGCCTTATCAATGCAATAGCGATAACTTAGTTTACAGATCTAATGCGTAAGGCGTAGAGACTGACTGGAGAAATTTGTTTCTTAACTGGTTGAGGTCCAGCACTGGAGCAGAGAGGCCAATTCGTGTTTATCACGACATAGCTTGCTTTGCCTTTCGTTGCAATACAAAAATATTGTTTTTGAAAATAAACTGATTAATAATTACAATAACAAAATGCAATGCCTACGTTTCTACTTTGGATCTTTGTGTATGCTGAGAAATTAGGAAATTGGTAAGTATTTTATGTATTTAACTTGCATTGGTTGATCAAAGATACATTTGTATTGTGTTTTTTTCTTTTTTTTAAACCTGTATATTTTTTATAGAAGGAGTGTACTGTACAGTATATTTAGTCTTATAACTGGACTCAGTGCATAGTGCTATATAAGATTATATAATATTTTTTATATACACAAACACTGGTTCAAATAGTCTTAGGCTATTTTTATATTGAATAAATATAGGAAGCAATTCTTATCACATCAATTCAGTTAAAGAGTTATTTTGCAGCTCGTCCTTCAAGGCCTAACCTTTATAGCATGTTTATTATTATTTTATTATTATTTTATTATTTGTATAGCGCCAGCAAACTCCATAGCACTGTACAATGGGTTCAGCTCGCTGTTTAGCGATTAAACCTCCCTGATTGTATAATAATGAAAAATATTATTTTTATGCATTATGGACTTTAAGAGAGAATTATGATCTTCCCCCTACACAAATACCTGGTCCGATAGTAGACTGAAATATCTCCGAATGCATTCACATAGAAGGGAATCTGACACACATCCATGAAATTACTCAGCCACATACAGTTATTATTGCTTAATGACTCTTCCAAAATGAGAATAAATTTGTCAAGTTCCAGACATGAAGAGGGAGAGTACGTGTGATAGATTTCCTGAACAGCTTCAACACCCACAGGTATTATTTGTAAGAAAACACTCACGCAGAGACATCGGCTTGTTAGAGACAGTACAACGCTCTCTTGTCACCTGCTATGCTATCTGTCCTGTCAACATACTGCGCTCTGGCCTGCATACATCCTATTCCTCCTACAACACTGCTCCGTCAGGGGCTTCTGTGAATGGACAAGCAAATCAGTGTGTCTTGTTCTTTCCTTTTTAGAATTCTGGTGGGATTGTAGCCTGATTAGTAAAAAAAATAAATAAAAAAAAAAGCAAGGAAATAAAAAGCATACATTTGCCTCTAGGTCTGATGGAATTTATATGTTGTTTTTTAATTAAATCCCCCCCCCCACCCCCCAATTTAATTTGAACTTTCAAAAAGTGCACATTGTGAATTAAGCGATACTTACCCCTGGTCTATTTGCTAAACTGGGAATGTTCGAAAAAACAACCTAAAATTCCTGCAGATTTATACACTAAGAATGAAATTCTGGTGAATTGAATGATGAACAGCATAATTTTGTCAGCAATAGTCATGTTATAATGAGCATTTTTAATTTCTGCACTTTTTTGCCTAATTTTGCAGTTTAATGTTAAATTCACTACAGTTGGGGGATTAATGACAAGTAATTCGTGTTAATTCACCATGATTGTGAATACAATTTGAAACAATAGGACTTCACATGCTGTATGATGCACATAAAGGGGAGTGTTGCCTTTATTATTTATTAATATTATTATTATTACCATTATACAAACTTTTTTTAATGCAAAGACCACAAATCTCGATTACTTTTAAATTAAAAAGACAAAAACAATGATAATATTGCACTATTTTAGAATGATAACAATAATATGAGCATCTGATGTTAAAAATACTAAACATTGTTTGTTCACATAAAAACAATGCAATTTACGAAAGGGATCAATGTGTATCTTTGTTTCCATGTATGTAATACATTTAGGGCCTATCTAGTAATGCTTATCAGCATAAAGAAGTTAAATGCTTCTAGGAAAACAGATTGAAAATTGAACCTTATTTAGGCCAACTAGCTAGGGAACCTTTGTTATTTAAATGTTGTGCTATATGCCTTAGTGAGACTCTGTAGATCAGTAGTGTCAGGAGGCTGAGTACCACTTATGAAAGTATTTTTAGAAGGCAGTCTGGTACATCTAGTGTGGGCCATTGGCTTGGGGAAAATTCTACCCATTCTATAGGAAGGAGATGCACAAGCATTTGATCCATTACATTCTCCAATTCATGGAATGAGGAGATATGAAAGCCCAGAACATCCCTATGTTAATGGATGGTCGAGAAAGGGTAGGCAACCTTCCGCGGATGTTGTGTACAGTACTTACCCTGATGCTTTTCCACCATTATGGGTGTAAGAATATTTATGGGACATGCAGTCCACAACATCTGGAGTGCCAAAGCTTTCCTACCCCATACATTTTATCATTCATTGTGGCAATTTTTTATTTTTTTTAACTGTTTGATTATTGAATATTTGATGATTCACCGTTTTGAATTTGATTGATTAGTAGCTGGTGCTATTTGGTGAATTTTTGAAGTCACAATTGAATTAAGTGAGTGGCCAGAAGTGTTTATCCTTTAGCGAAATTTTAATCCCCATACCAACAAGGGTCTCAATTTAATGTTTTTGGTTAAATTTTCCAAATTCTTTAATATTTTTGGATTAACTTTTTAAGTGATTTATTTTAACATATTAAAATATATAAAAAACATCCTATATAAAAATACATCTAAATATATTAAAAATATCAGAATATTACTAAATTCAAATATTTTTGATTATATTACATAATTTTATGTTTTTTTTTTTTTCAAAAATATGAATTCATTTGGAAAGCTTATCGAACAAAATCAAAGTCTAAGTTGGTTGCAAAGACCGATACTCTGCAAAGATTCTCTACTTGAGAACTGGACTGTTTGCCAAATGTTGAGGGAGCAACGTACGTTACCTCTCAGTTCACTAATCATCATCTGCTACAGTCGTGCCCATATGTCGTACGTGCATGTAAATGTATGTATGTTTGTTTATACAAATATTATATACTTTATTATTTCTTTGAATTTGCTGTAAATGTCACTGAACAATTAGCATGGCATACAGCCGTCTTATTATCTGTCTTGTCAAGTCAAATAAGAATCAAACCAGTGGCTCAATGTCCCATATTAAAAATTATAGTTTGGGATTATTTGTTACAGATACCGAGGCGTTAAGGTGCACCTGTTCCTTAAAACTGAACCTGTTTTAATGAACTATTATTCAATTAAACAAGAAAAAAAATGTTTTGTTCAGTAGCTTTCAAGCATTTTTTTCAAATAAGCAAGTGATATTTTACTTAATGTCCATAAAAAAAAAAAATCATGACAGGCATCTTATACAGTCTCTTGTCTGGAGTCCTGCACCGGTTTTGATGAAAATTATAATATGTTAAAAAAACACTTCAAATAAATAGGAAATAAGATGTTAAGCGAGCAGTGGCAATAGAGTCAGATGAGTCTTATAGCGGTTTAACTTACAAAGACATGTTTTCTTTCCCAAGGTGTGGGGAAGGGGTCAACATTTACTGCCAATCACGAGAGTTTATATTAATTTTTAATGCTATAACATAGAGAATATCTGTCACATTCCTTAATACGTGCAGTGACCGCTGAAGAAATGGCTGCCTTCGGTATCATCTAGAGGTCCAAGGTTGTCCATCACTGCTATATCATCTAGCATTTTTTATACACCGAATGAAGTATGGCTTTTAAAACACTTTTAATTATGTATTTCTCTAAACTTTATGTTGAGTTCCTTTAATTTCCATAGCTGATTGCACTTTAATTACCAATTAATTGCCGATAGTTCTTTGGTGTCAAGAACGCCCTTTCACTCCATAGAGTTGTCAGTATTGCCATTCAACACTCCGCCTCCCACAAGGATCCCTACTGTCCTTCTTCCTGTCTGAAATGCCTCCTACCGAAGTTCTTTAGAAAGTGCTTGATGGCTGCTCTACTCTGCTACATTTATTCCTTTACATGATAAAAGTCCAAGTGGATTGGAATGAAATGTAAATTTTATAGGGGAAGTAGCTTCAAGTAACTGTATTTCGACTGTACGTTGAATAGCCGTCTTCTATTTAAGGTGCGTATGTAACTAAGTAAAAAAAAAAAAAAGGATAAATAAATAAAGGCATGATTTTTCCATTGCCGATCTGTCATGCTAACTTATCGCAATGCTGACTTTAAAATGCATGTCCAGTCGCAGGGGGCATGCGTATGTACAGTATGCACATTTATGGGGCAGACCAATTATATGATGCATACTTGCTAACAGCATTAAGGTGCACAATTTGAGTCACTAGATTAGTTCATAAGCTGCATGGGTGGTGTCATCGTCGCACACATTAATGTCTGGTTAACATGCTACCCAGCAGGGTGTCCAATCAAGTTACTGCCTAGAAGTGCCACAAGCAAATTTTAGTGTCCCTCTGAAATTGGGATGCTTGTAAAGAACTATAACCCCATCAGCTATGAAAGAATCCTAAGAAAATAGAAGGGCTGTCTGTGTGTGTTGGGAGTGAGTGGGGACTTTCTGTGTGCGAAATATGTTGTGATTTCTCATTGTAATGAGAAACAGTGACCATCACACTGAAAGTTGTCCATGTAGAAAAGGACGGAGTGGTCTTTACTGGAGGATGTGTGATGGAAGTGGAAAGGCTGTGAGTTGTGAGCTGGAAGTACCGAATTCCATTTGGATTGGTTTCCTAACAGTAAGTGGGCTTGATTCTGTGCTTTATATGTTTATTTAGGGCACTGCTGTTAGTAGAATTTTATTAAGAATGTTCTGTAAAGTTGTAGAGGGTGTTAGCCACTAATGTCTCTGTCTTTCCTCTAATGCCCCAGAATAATCACCCTTTACGAGTAATGTCCAATTTGGTTTGGGTTTCCCCTGAGCTTGGTAAACCAAGTCAGCCGACCCGTATTAGTTCTGCAACTGTCACTGCTGCTGTGCAAGGAATGTCACTTACCTGTAATCATGGCTCCTAACAATTGTGAGTGTAAATTTAGGGTTTTGGCCATCCACCATATCGATTCTTTGGGCAAACGTTTTATTTCACTTCTCAGATCTGATCGGATGTTTCCTTAAAGCAGATATTTCCTATTTGTGAAAAGAAAAATATATTTAATCCTGCAAATGAAAGGGATTTTGCGTATTATTTATTTTTGGTTGATTTATTTTTACATATCTATGTAATTTTAGGTTACATCTCGCAGGTACAGCCGAGGCATTTGATGCACATAAAATCAAAATTCCCTTGGTAATCTTTCATCTAGAAAAGTTGGCATTTATTGACACTTCAAAAAAATGATATAACATTATAAAAAGATTTGATACAAAACCAATGCGACCGTTCTCTGCACAGACGGCCTAACATTCAAATACCTTGTCAAAGTTCGACAACACTTCATTTAATGTATTATTATTATTATCATTATTATTATTATACCCTTTAATTGTTATTTTATATATATATCATTTGGTCAGAGTTACCAAAAATATAGAGAATTAACAACTTCCAGCCAGTTTGCAATACTGTATTTTATGTTATCTTTTCAGAATCTGTGCTTCTTGCAGTGACCCGTGCATTTTCCCAAGGCCAGTTTAAGGTATATTGTTACTGGAAATGACATTAAATTGGACCTTAGTCATCTGCTTCTTGTCACTTCCTATTATTTTCTACTTGCACATCAATCCTGGGGGGAAATCAAAGTCCATGTGGCTCCCTTTTCTAATCTGCATAATGCGCTGTGATAGCTGGCTCCGGTTTACTTTCTTAGAAGTGAAAAAACAAAGAATAATCTAAAATAATCTGTAATCTAATATTTTAACCATTTCAAGACCTGCACAAAACAAGTACCAATACACGATTCAGCACAGGATCTATATGTACCATATATTTTTTAAATATTTTTTTTTAAACTAGCTTAGATTTTATGTAAACACGTGTCTCTTTGTGACCGATATAGAACATAAAACATAATGCTTAGCTTTCGGTTTAAACAAGCTCTTAAATCTGTAACATTGTGTGTTTTTGTTGGTTGATTGTTGTAGCTCCATTGTGATTATGTGTCCCTTAGTAAATTGTCCAAAAGGGCTATTGTCTGTTTCAATAACATTATGAAGGTATTTGCCTATATGCTCACTGGTCCCTGCACTTTATTGGGAACTGCCAATGATTTCCTATAGAATCCGTACCAACCTTGTGACTGTGTTTTCTCATACCTCCATCTGATTGTTTGATTTTGAAGGCAGTTGACATCCTGTCTCTTCAAGGGTAACTAATTGTCAATTCCAGGGATTTTTGATATTTGTACATTTTACTTATCCTTGTATTTAACACATATGTGATTGTGAGGTGTGAAACATCAACTTAAACATAGAAATATTGCCCTCTTTCTCCTTCAATCGGGTGCCTCCATCTTGGCTTCCTGTTGGCCATTGTCTTCAGCTGTGTCTATAAGCAAGCATTGAGGACGCATACAAGGATGAGGAGAATTGGAACACTGTTTCTATATCCCTACTCATTTACTATGTTTTTCATGGATTTGCCTTGAAGTTAGGGTGCCAGGATTGCCCTGGAGCACCCCCATTATAATTAGTCAAACTGTTTTACTTCTTACTTGGCGTGGAGGGATGTGACAGAGTGAGTCTGCGGGGTTTAGATTGTGTGTGTGTGGAGGCTGTTTTTGTTGTTGTTTGTTTTTTATCTGAGCCCTCTGTGCGGGGAGCTCTCATCTTCATACCCAGTTGGTCCAGTGGTTTCCCTGGCAGTCAGGCTGTGTGCAGACCCCTCTGAATTTTTCCTCAGGTCTCTGACCAGGAGGGAGTATCTGCAGAGAGCTGATCCAAGCCATACTTTTGTAGACAATCAATGGTGCGTAGCTTTTTATTTCAATTAAGTTGTTATAGTGCCTGGAGTTTCCCTTTAATAACAGCCTCAGAATACAAAAGTATATATTTGTAGAAAGTAGACCCATATGGGTATTCAACTATCAGTATTTTGACAGGCTTCATTAACCATTTCATCAGCAACCCAACCAAAACTGCTGGGTATATTTCAATGCATTTTCCTAAGCGTGTCATTATCAGACTGTGTAAATCTCACTACTGTAGACCCCTGATTTGTATTCTACTATTGCCGCCAACTATAGTACCGTATATACTAGAGTATAAGCAGAGTTTTTCTGCAAATTTTTTGTGCTGAAAAACCCCAACTCGTCTTATACTCGAGTCACTGTCTGTATTATGGCAATATACATTGCCATATATACATTGCCATAATACAGACAGGGGGCTGGCAGCGAGCGCTTACCTCTCCTGCAGCTCCTGTCAGCTCCCTCCTCCTCCGCGCCGGTCCGTTCAGCACCTCTGTCAGCTCCCAGTGTAAGTCTTGCGAGAGCCGCGGGGTCATAGTGCGGCCGCGAGACTTACACTGTGAGCTGACAGAGGAGCTGACCGGACCGGCGTGGAGGAGAAGGGAGCTGACAGGAGCTGCAGGAGAGGTAAGTGCTCCCTGCCAGCCCCCTCCCCCCCACTGAACTGCCAATGCCACTGGACCACCAGGGAGTGAGAGCCCCCTCCCTGGCCAGCTAGGAAGCAGGGAGGGGGGACGAAAAAATTAATATATATATAAATAATAATAATAAAAAAATAATAAAATTAAAAAAATTAAAAACAATAATAATAAAAAAATTAATGAAACAAAAAAACAATATTAAAATAATAATTAAAAAATAACAACCCACCAAGGCTCTGCATCACACTCTGAATCACACACACACACACTGCATTCATACACACTGCACTCATACACACACACTGCACTCATACACACACACACACTGCATTCTCATACACACACTGCATTCATTATATACACACACTGTAAATAAATATTCAATTAATTAATAAAACATGCCCTAAATTTGACATGCCTCTTTACTTGTTTCCCAGATATGTCATTTGACAAAATCTGTGTCACCATACTGACCAGCTTCACACTTAGTCTGGGAGCCAATCAGGGACTGTGTCTGGACTACATCACAGTGAGGTGGTTCAGCAGTACCCTATCGACAGCTGGCCCTATAATGCACTGCGGCACGTAGGAGTGCTGTAATATGCTGTCATGGTGGTCCTATGGTAATGGCAGCCTCTTGAGGGTGTTACAGGAAAACCTCATGAGTGAGACTGTCCAGTAACCCCATGAATATGCTGCGGTCACTAAGATTGCGGCATGTACCATTTGAAATAGAGGTCCAGCAGGTGCCTGAAGATGATAGCCGTGGCATTGCAGGGACAGCTACTTGTGGGACCTCCATACGGCTAATTCTGTAATGTCTCACTAGTGAGGCCTGTTGAAATAGCCATATCGCTGCGATCACAGTGATCGCGGTTATATTAGAGTGATTTATCGCCATTAGAGAGGTGATTTGTTTTCTCCCACACTAGATTATAAAAAAACATGGGATGCATGGTGGACATTGTGGCTGTGCACATATGAGTATGGCAAACAGAAGGGCCGTGTGTGTGGTTTATATCTCAGTAATGACCGCAAACTCGCACAGTTCCAACTATACATTTGCTAGGGATTCGTTCTTCTCCACCTTCTTGGCTAAGATTATCAGATTTAACGATCTCCTCCAATCCAGCACTTTTCCATAGGAAAGCATTTGGAGGCTATTGCGCATACGCGGCAATATGCTGCACTGTGCCAATCAGCATCTCCTGATAGAGGAATCAATGAATTCCTCATTGAATCAATGCATCTCTATGAGGAACATTCAATGCCTCCATGCAGAGGGTGGAGTCACTGAACAGTCCTGCACCCTGTGCAGCACTGACCTCAGAAACACCTCTTGTAGCCATCTAAGTGACTGCTACTGCGACTGTCCTCGGGCAGCAATGTAAACATAAAACGCCTGTAGGCACAGGCTGTATACACCAGAACAACTGCATTAATCTGAAGTTGTTCTGGTGGCTATAGTGTCCCTTTAAGTAGATGGACTGAGAGACGATCGCTATATGGACATAGACCTAGGCCTCGATTTAAGAAGCTTTCCAAATGAATCAATACTGTTTGAAAAACCTTCCAAGTATCCACAATAATTCCCATACACTTTAATAGTGATTTATGTAGATACATCATTTGCAAAGTTTGTGTAACAGTATTGAATCAGTTGGAAAGTTTATTCAATTGAGGCCCTATATAGAGGGAGGTGGAGGATAGATATATAATCGATATATAAATAAATAGACCTAGATTCATAGACGTATTTTACGTTGCTTTCGATTGCTCTCTCTTGCAGCTCAGAGATAGATTGTTCCATAGGTCCCTCCACCAGAACAGGCATTGAAGTACCAGTCTGTTGCCTGTCACATGTTACTGTCAGTGACTGAGCTGTGTTTAAATGCTTCTGGCATCCAGTAATTAACCAGTAGTGAAATACATGTCGATATCCTGCGATGTGTAAAATTTCATTTTACAGAATCCTTTGTTTTAAGCTAGTTGACAGCTACCTTTTTTTTTTCTTCTACGAATTGCACAAAGAACAATGAGTTTGGACATACCAATCTGCTTTATCGTTTAATATCAATTCAATAGAAGGTTTACATTGTGCAATCCCCCCACTACGGGGTCTATTCCATAAAGAGTGAGTTGACAAGCAATTAGCAAAATTTAAGACAAAAAAGCCTAGATGAGAAAATATAATGCGTTTTTTTTTTTTCTGATTTAACACCAAACTCATGCATTTAAATCCTGTAAGTCCCTTGGAGTTTATATTCATACAGCCCTGATGTATGTAGAATTCACATTCTGCAAAATAGAAATCTATTTATTTCTCCTGAAGAAATCCCAATGGAATTGCCTTGATTGGACAAACACGGTAAGTCTGGCGGTTTCATCAATGCAGCCACAGAATAATAGTACACGGGAAACTAAAATTCACTCAGTGGTTTGCTAATTTGCATGTTGTCTCATGACATTCAGTGAATGTTGTAAAATATATAGATCCCATGGTTCCAATGTTTAAAGTGGATTTGTTTTCTGCTTGTCAGTGCTCACCAACATTTGTGAGACATATTGGTCTTTTTTATCCTTCCCCATAAGTTAAAAGGGCAGTATAAGATTCATGACCATTACAGCCCACTATAGTGGTTATAGTGCAAGGTGCCGTCCAACAATGAGGAGTCAAACCATTTTGAAATGGTTTGACACTTACCTGGATCCTGTGCATACCTACCATACTGTCAGTATTTACATAAGCGTTACGTGGAAGTTTTCATTCTGAAACTGTCAGCAGGCTGTAGTGGTTATGGTGCATAGCTTGCCCCTTTAAAGGGCGTTCCTGTAGAAAAGCTGAAACTTTGTAGCCCAAACCAGATGTCGTTTTCTGTAGAGCCCACACACTCGATTTGTGATGGATCTGTCACTTGATGTCTGGTTTTTGGCAGTTTATTCTTCAGAAAACAAGCAACACATAACAAAAAGAAAGTAAAAGTGTTAAATATCGGGCACAAAGTATGTGTATTCCAATACCTTTTCATCACTTGTACACTAAGAATTCTATTTTTTAAATGATATCCTGCCAGCTTTTTCACAATCCATTAATTCCTGGATCAACATCACAAGGAATGTCAGGGCAGAGTGAAATTCTTGTAAGACACAGATGTCAGGATCAAAAGTCAGAGACATTCTCTGAACAGCGGGGAAGCTTTCTTGCTAGACCTAATCGCAACAATTAGTGTGTGTCATGTGACATTCTCTGCCTATACGTCTGTGAAGTTTATACCACGCTAAAGACTTTTTTTTTTTAAGCTGAAAGAAGAAAAAAAAAAAAAGAAACTGTTATATTACCAAAATAGGATAACTAAAACCGTGTTAATCCTTCGATGGATTCCCTTTAATGGAAATGCGTTTGTTTACGCTTGTGTAAACTTTGTTCCATGTTTTATCCTGGTTTGTAACGTATGATGCAATGCTTTAACTTTGCTCTTTTTTGTTTTAATGGAATGTATGGGCAGATTAAACTACAAGTTTACCATCTGTCTTCTGGAGATTATTTAACCCCTTGTGTCCTCAGTGTCCTTTTTTACCTTGTTGGTGCACTTCACAGGTTATAGAATTTAACCCAGATTTACCTGATTAACCAGATTGGGTTAAATATCCCTTCTGTCACTTACCTGAGTCCAGCACCGATGTCCCTCGACATTGATTCAAACTCTGCTTCCGCTCCTCCCCCCGCCATCAGCCGGTGGGTAGACCTTATGCACATGCGCAGCAATGGCCACTCTTGCATTAGTTACCCCCCCCCCCTATAGAAAGCGTGTATAACGCTATAATGCTTTCCTATGCGGTTTTACATGACGCTGTTACTCCCTTTTCTACCAGACAACCACTAGAGATGGAGTTAACCCTCTGCAATAATTACCATTGTAGGGTTGCAGGACCTGGGACACTGCACTCAGACCTCTTCAATGAGCTGAAGTGGTCTGGGTGCCTGTAGTGTCCCTTTAAATGCTCAGTTTTGCATTTTTTTTTATTGGAATGATCAGTAGAGTTTAGACTATAAATGAAGAGATTGAGCAGTAGGCTGTAGTGGTTATGTTGCTTGGAGTAACCCTTTAAAGAGACACTAAAGGCACCAAGAACACTTCATCTCGTTAACCCCTTAAGGACCAAACTTCTGGAATAAAAGGGAATCGTGACATGTCACACATGGCATGTGTCCTTAAGGGGTTAAAGTGGTCTGGGTGCCATGTTCCTATTTAACCTGCAAGTGAAATCATCATAATGACAATGCTTTTTATTGCAGGATTTAAATATATCTAGTGGTTGTCACTCAGACAGGCACGAGAAGTGCTTCCGACGAAATAGCAGAGTAAAACATTTTGTGGTGCATGCGCACTAGGCTCCCAATGCTCAACCATTGGATTGTCTGTGATCGTCGATCTCGAAGATCTCAGTCAAGGAAGCGTGGCGTCAGCACGGAGGGTGATGGAGAAAACTTAACTAAACTTCTAGTACCTATAGATGGGGAGGGCCTGGGACCTAAACATGTACTAGGACGCTACGGCGTTCGGAATACAACGTTTTATTCCTAACACCATAGTGTTCCATTAAGTATTCCCAAAACACACACAGGACTGCTTCAAAAGCACATATAAGATTAGCCTTAATATAATCAATATAAAATTAGTGCCTAAAAGCCTTGCTGTAAATCTTGGCACCCTTCTGTGTCTAAATGTAGAAAATTAATTTAAAGAAGATTTCAAAACAGAGCAGCTAAAATCGTTTTCTATGCAATTATATTTTTGTCTACAACACATTTTACATTTTAATAGAAAGATGCTTATTTTGTTTTTGATTAATTTGTGACCAGTGCCTTTTTCTCTGTTACAAATTGTTTGATCTTGCATTAAAACTGGTCTTTTTAGAGATCTTGCATAAATGTCATTTTTCGTTAGATTCTAGCAATCTAATTATGGTAAAGAATCAAGCACATCTCTGGAATTCAAACAGTTAAAAATGTTCAAGATTGTGTTAAAATCTGCTCTAGGAACTTAATTTTGCAATTCCAACAAAATCATTTGACATAATGAGTAAACTCTGATTTACTGTATTTTCTGTTTTATTTAAATTTTCTCCCTAGCTGGGACCTTGTTTAAAAAACGTCTTGGCACCCAAAAAGAGGACATATAATTTCAGCTTATCTAAAATATACTGTTTTGTAAGAATTGCAAGATGACCAGTGATGGTTAACATTCCCACTGCACTAAAAATATATTTCATTTGTTTTAAAATGTTTTTTTTTTTTTTTAATTAAACATAATTGATTGCCTACATAGGCAATTCTCAAGGAAACTTGTTTTCACCTTGTTATTGTATAGAGATGAGTGCCACTTATACTGAAGTGTTGCAATTTTCTCTCAACCTAGTTTCTCACAACCTAGTGTCCTTCAACACAAATATAATAAGCAATTTAGTACTACCAGGCCGTCCAAACCTGAGAGAAAAAGTTGTGCAAAGAACAATTATATGCTTCAACTCATCCTAGCAGGATTTTGTTTCGTAAAAGGGTCTTTGGTGAATAAAGGACGGGAATTGGTAGCCCAGGAGGTAAATTACTTTGGGCAAATTCAAAAAATACAGCACTAGGAGACTAGGCCTCTATTCATTCCACTAGACGTCCAAATGCTTCACCATACAGTAACAGCAAGATCTACTGATAAAAATTCATAGACATCATTCGCAGATCAGTTGACCCACAACGGACAGGGGATACTTCAGATGTTCCGTTTGTTCTCAGAATGTTGCAAATTCTGTCTTTCAGATAAATTCTTCAAAAATCCTAAAGTTTATCCCCGAGCCAGCATTCACAGTTCTATCTTAGACTTACGTTATTATTCTGGTTTTGAAACACACTAATGCATTACTTAGTCTATGTACTGTAAATCAGAGAGGCTCAGCCAGAAACTACATGTACTGATTGGAATTGTGTGTCAAAGCTGCACAGTGATGGCAAGTGCACACATCATATGTGCATACCTGATTGCCACAGCTTGGAGATGTGACACTGAAAGATGTCCCCTTTAAGATGGTGACAATGACAATTAAAGCAGTTCATTAACACACAGTTAAGCATTCCTTCAGGAATCAATTAGAATTGTCCATAGCTATGACAGTATTGTTGCATACTACAAGTGTACCAATCCAAGTTCTTTGTGTGCTATACAGGTCCTGAAGTGTGTGCCACTATTTTCTTTTATCAACTGTCTTGACCACTACCATCCCTTTTTAACAGTTTGTCTAATTCTGTTTTTGCTTGTTTGAACCTTGACCTACCTACTGTTTGCTGATGTTTCCAAGAAATTTGATCTGAGTTACTGCACTGGGGTCTTGAGACTTCAGCTCCCTTGATGGTGTTGGGTGTTTGTTCCCTATGTCAAACTGTAGGGTTTGTGTAACTCTTAACCATCTAGCAAGAGTATTAAAGTGAATATGTTAGTTGCTGGCTCTTTCGCTTAGCTCTCCTTGTTTGCCCTAGCGGTGTCCTTCCAGTTTCCTCTCCGACATGATTACTAACACAGCCGCCTGTATTGTAGGCCACACCTTTGGGGGGGACTGCATTTGCAATCTCTTATAATTCTCTGCAGCTGTTTTCTGTATGTATCATCTTCTGGTCTGTCCTGATAATAAATCACCAATCCACACTGTCGTAAGAGTGTTGCATCTCCTGTTGTGACCAAACTCTATTTGTGTCTACAACTATCTAGTCACTGCCAATATCCACAAGAAAAAAAACCTAAACTCCAAAAATGTGTCTTTTATGATATGATTTATTTTATCTAATAAAAGTTTAATCTAAAAAAAGTTTAAAGTTTAATCCAAAGTTTTGGTCAGTGTGGGGTTTCTAAACCATTTGGATCAAGCCCCCAGTTCAGTGCAGCTAATGCTTCCCCTCTTACTAGGATGAACCAATGGGTTAAATATGAAAAGAAAAAGAGATTTGGAGCGCTGAATAGACACCTAGGTCAAAAATGGGAAAAATAGACCTTGGGTCTAAAACATAAAAGTGATATCCAATGATAGAGTATGTATTATCTTTGCTACACACTTCAAATGCTATCCCTTCGTAACATTCAATGTCACAATTATACAGTAAAATCAAACAAGAAGTGGAGCAATATTTGAAAGAGATGCTTCACCACCCTCAGTGATACAGACAGGGCCGGATTAAGAGCACACTGGGCCTGGTGCTGACAATTATGATGGGCCTAATTACGGAATCTTATCGACCAAAAACATTAAAACAATCATACCTCCCAAGCGTCATGTATCTGATGGAGATGGTGCTGGAGGGAAACTCATAGGATGCAGCTATAGGAAAACACATACTCTATGCTAATATCTCTCTAATTTATATCTTTCAATTAAATCCATAACCCTTAACAGCAGTGTCCAGTGAAGCAGGCAGTCAATGGGCGGGATAAAAGGGTGGCCACCGGTGCGAATCACGTGACCAGACCTGCCAAAAGGGGAGAACATGCCCAAAAAGGGGGCATGTCTGTCCAAAGAATTTGAAGGACAGCCTGGCATGAATGCATGTCAGGCTGCCCGCCAATCATGCAGGCTGTCCAACTAAGGGCATACTATGCAGGCAGCACCCTGAGCTTGACATAAATGCGTCTAATGATGCGCTCACTCAATGCTTTCTAAGGACTGTCCCCTAGCACTCGCTGGTCCACTTGTCTCCTTAGCTTCTTACTAGCAGGCAGAAGTTCCTGGTATATAGTCTGAGACAGATAAAAGGTGTATGTAGTGAGTGTAGATGAATGGGGACATGCCACAGTGTTAGAGAGACCAACGTCTGCATTACCTAAACTAATTTTATTGTCAGCCAGTCCACACAAGTTTTGTTCCCATACATCCCTCTTAAGCTTCCAAACTTAAAGGGACACTATAGTCACCAGAACAACTACAGCTTATTGTATTTGTTCTGGTTAGTAGAATCATTCCATTCAGGCCTTTCGCAGTAAACACTGTCTTTTCAGAGAAAATAACTCCACTGGCCACTCTTTAGATGGCTGCTAGAGGTGCTTCCTGGGGCAGTACTGCCTAGTGTGCAGCACTGCTATTCAGTGTCTCCACCCTCGGCATGCAGACACTGAACTTTCCTCATAGAGATGCATTGATTCAATTTATCTTTATGTGGAGATGCTGATTGGCCAGGGCTACGACTTGTGCTGGCTCTGCCCCAGATCTGCCTAGTTGACAGTCTCAGACAATCCTATGGGGAAGTATTGTAATTTGCTCAGACCACCACTTCTGATGATGTCAGCAGACAGTCAGTTCAGAGGCAGAGCCAGCAGCTGCAGACTTGAATACAAGTTATATTTTTACTATACTTAGGGAGGCAAGAAGGGGGCAGGGTGGTGGTTTTAACATAATAGGGTCAGAAATACATGATTGTGTTCCTGACCCTATAGTGCTACTTTAAGCAAGAGTATGTGAAGAGTAGTTAAGGTTGCCACCTTTCTTGGAACAAAATACTAGCCTTAATCCTTTGTATAATCACAAGGAGTGACATCAGAGTGACATCTGTAAAATCACCAACAAACTACTCAGTTTGATTCTGCTGTATAGATAGATTGCTCCCAGTGTCTCCGTCTCGCAAGTCACACAGTGTCTCAGTGCCCCTATGTATCACAGTGTCTGTGTCCCCATGTCGCCCAGTCCCCTAGTCTCCCAGTGTCTCAGTGTCCCCATTTCTCCCAGTGTCTCAGTGTGTCCCCATGTCACTAGGACACTGAGAGACATGGGGACACTGGGAGACATGGGGACACTGGGAGACATGGGGACACTGGGAGACATGGGGACACAGACATTTAGGGAAACTGGGAGAAATGGGGACACAGACACTAGGGACACAGACACTGGGAGACATGGGGACATTGAAACATTTGGGGACACTAAGACACTAGGGACACAGAGACATGGGAACACAGGCACTGGGAGACTATGGGACACTGGGAGACTATGGGACACTGGGAGACTATGGGACACTGGGAGACTATGGGACACTGGCTGGGAGACAGACACTTGGGGACACTGGGAGACATGGGGACAGTTGTGGACATAGACATGGTGACACTAGGCACACAGAGACATGGGACACAGACACTGGGAGACTTGGGGATACTGAGACACTAGCGACACTGGATGGGGGACACTGGGAGAAACAGCGTCCCCATGTGTCTCAGCATCCCCATGTGTCTCAGTGTCCCCAAGTGTCTCAGTGTCTGTGTCCCCATGTGTCCTAGTGTCTGTGTCCCCATGTGTCTCAGTGTCCCCATGTGTCTCAGTGTCCCCATGTGTTCCCTAGTGTCTCAGTGTCCACATGTGTCCCCTAGTGTCTCAGTGTCCACATGTGTCCCCTAGTGTCTCAGTGTCCACATGTGTCCCCTAGTGTCTCAGTGTCCACATGTGTCCCCTAGTGTCTCAGTGTCCACATGTGTCCCTGCTGCCTTTCCCCCCCCATCCCTCACTTATCTGAGCTGTCGAGCTGCTGTCTGGACTCTGTGCTGTGTTGCTGGTCCCCACGGATCAGTGAGTAGTACAGAGAGGCAGGGATATGCATAGACATAAAATACTAGACGCCGCATTGACTTGGATCGGTCACAGTGTGATCTGCAGCATAGACATGTCTATGATCTGCAGAGCAAGGTCCTCAAAGTAAACATGGTTAGTCTTAAAATCCACCTGGAGGGTGTACAGATCCAGTAGCATGATGTTTAATCCTGGGATATTAAATAAAATTAACTGACATTTGCTGCTTTAAGACCTCTGTGGTTATTTACGTTATCGACTAAATTTACTCAATACATTGAAATTATTTGAATTTCCTGATTGAAACTATGCGTTGCATTTGGATTTAGGTTTGCTAAAATTATAAGTTTAGTGAACTAACCCCACAATCTATCATCTTAATATACATGTTTTAAACTGGGACTGGATCTTTGCCTGATTTGTAATGTATTTACTTTTCACCTATTTTTAACTAATATGGATTTTGGAACTGTGCAAAATAAAATGTAGATATTTACAACTCTTTATTATTGTCAGCTCTGTCTTTTGCACTTTGAAGTCCGCATGGAGATAGCATAAAGAGAATAGGAGAACAAACAATCACATCACTATTTACTAAAGTGAGATTTGTCACTAAGGCAAAGTAAATTAAAAAAAATTAGGGACAGAAGTCCTAATATATAGACATATAATACCACACCGGGTGACCGGCCCAAAATGGCGCCCGCATTTCATGGCCCCCCGAGGTCAATGCGGCGTCTAGGTATTATATGTCTATGGGGATATGCTGTACCTTCCTATCCCTGCCTCTCTCCACACACAGTGACCCCTACTGGCCGGTGCTGGTATTGCAGAGTAATCTCCACTTATTCTGAGAAAAATACCTGCATTTGTATTGCCAGTATTACTGCAATACCGGCACGGCCAGGCAGTCTCAAATACCGTCTGTGCCAGTAAAATACCAGTCAGGTGGCAAACCTAAGAGTAGTGTGTGTGTAAAAAAAAAAAAAAAATAAATTGAAAAAAAAATTTTTTTTTTTCATTTTTTTTTTTTCAATGGGCCTATTCCATGGGCCTGGGCCTGGAGCTGCAGCTCCATCAGCCCCTATGTTAATCCGGCCCTGGATACAGATTAATATAACTTACGTTACCAGTCGGTGGCAGCACCCAATACGGAGGTCATATAATCCATAAAGAAAAAAACAAAGAAAATATATCGATAATAGTGTAGATCCGTTAATTAGGTCAAATGGAGTGAGTAGAATGTCTGTTTTTGAAAGACTTTTTATACTAATGTCTAAATAAATGTTATACTAGATATTCTACTCACTCCATTTGATCTAATTAACGGACCTACACTATTATCGATATATTTCTGATGGGTTAAATAACTTGGTCAATATGGATCATTCTTACCACACATGATGAGTATGTCAGCCATCAGCAAAGCCCCAAGACCACCATTATCCCAAACACACAACGCAAGGAGGAAAGTGGCTTTTCAGGTGAAGCTTTCACCAACACATTGAACCATTCCCTAAGTACCCGTGCCCCAACCCTCTCTACACAATAGGAAAGAGTTACTCTCTTTGGTGATTGAGAGGTATGATGTCATATTGTATGTCAGGATAAAACTGTAACACAACTAATGTATAATTGTGCGACTTGACAAAACTGGTTCTTACGCCTAAAAATATGATTGTGTTTTTTTCATCTGCACTACAAATGTTGTTCACTTTTTCAGTGAAAATTTCCCTTTAACATTGGTAAACAAATACTTCCCAACTGACTGGGCGCAAGAAATTAATTTCAGCTTGTCTTCAGGGGATACAAGACTTCCTGTGACAACCAATCAATGTCGTTCTGTGGGTTTGAAGAAAACCTAATATAACCTAAAAAAGACAGCATGTAAAAGTACTTTAATACCATATAACAAGTTAAAACTCCGCAGAGCCCTTTCATACTAAGGCCAAAAAACATACAAGAAGATCAGAATGCAGGAAATGATCAGTGAAATGGCATTTCCCGCTTGTATTCACATGTTTTGTCAAAACATGACCCCAGGTTTCAGGGTTTTAATATAGGAGCTCTCGATATTTCCAGAGAAAGGTATATGGCAGCCGCAACCGAGTGCATATATGCATTCTAGTTGATCTATATTTTGTCGAATTTATTCCGTTACACCCATTAGAGACGGACATTTATTGAAGTTTAAGACCTTTCAATATGGTTGTTTTGACTACATGTATTTCTTGTTAGCTGAGATGAAATTAAATCTACAAACTTAGCAGCTCTATGGCATATTTATATATAATACCTTTACATGGTATTTTTTTTTTTACAGATTGTAATTTTTTTTTTTTTTTTTTTATTGGCATTGAGAGCGTATTTTTTTTAATGTTCCCATGGTGAAATTTTAAGAGGATTGTTTTTACTGGTAATGTCCACAGTAAGATAATGATTATCATTTCACATGTTTAATTTTCTAGTGGGTACTTTCACCAATACCAATATAAGAATGGATTTTCTTAACAGAGTAAAGGTTTTTGCATTTTGCATTATGAATAGAATTTCCTCTATCGAAGTCTATGGGAATATTGCTATTAAATTCAGTAAGTATAATTAGCCCTAAGTGTGCCAAAAGAGTCCAACTCCAAGGACAAAGATCCCCATAGCTTAATGGATGGATGGATGGTGATGGAAAAAATTCAAAGTTAATTTAAAGACAATTTTAAATTTAAGGTGGGGCGGATCCTGATTGCTGAGCTAGCCGGACGCACGTTGCTTGAGCTCCGGGTCTCTGACCCTAATTTTGCTAGCTTTTTGGACGGGTGAGGGTTATCCCTGTTCCAACTGTGGTGATCTCACACTTACCTTGCCCAGACCTAGGGGTTCCCATGGAGCTGGCTTTCAGCAAAACGCGAGTTAAGATGCTGGCGACGAGATGCCTATACCACTATAAACCTCAATAATTACAGAAAGAACAGGGTAAAACACAAAAAAAAGGAAACAGCACTAGAGAAACTAATACAATATATAAAAAAAAAGGGTAGCAAACCTAAGGTAGGGTTTCCTCTAAACCCTACTAGTAGGAATAATACAGAAGGTAAAAAGAGAAAGGTTGCGCCAAATACAAAAGTACCGTATAAGCCGACCCGAATATAAGCCGAGGCCCCTAATTGTACCCCAAAAAACTGGGAAAACGTATCGACTTGAGTATAAGACTAGGGTGGGAAATGCAGCAGCTACTGGTAAATTTCTAAATAAAATTCGATCCTAAAAAAATTATGTTAATTGAATATTTATTTACAGTGTGTGTATATAATGAATGCAGTGTGTGTGTATGAGAGTGCAGTGTGTGTGTATGAGAGTGCAGTGTGTGTGTATGAATGCAGTGTGTGTGTGTGTGATGCAGAGTGTGATGCAGAACCTTGGTGGGGGGTTATTTTTTAATTATTATTTTAATATTGTTTTTTTTTCATTAATATTTTTTTTATTATTATTTTTCATTTTATAATTTTTTTTATTTATTATTTTATTATTATTATTTATATATATATATATTAATGTTTTCGTCCCCCCTCCCTGCTTCCTAGCTGGCTAGGGAGGGGGGCTCTCACTCCCTGGTGGTCCAGTGGCATTGGCAGTTCAGTGGGGGGGAGGGGGGGGGGCTGGCAGGGAGCACTTACCTCTCCTGCAGCTCCTGTCAGCTCCCTTCTCCTCCGCGCCGGTCCGGTCAGCTCCTCTGTCAGCTCACAGTGTAAGTCTCGCGAGAGCCGCACTATGACCCCGCAGCTCTCGCGAGACTTACACTGGGAGCTGACAGAGCTGCTGAACGGACCGGCGCGGAGGAGGAGGGAGCTGACAGGAGCTGCAGGAGAGGTAAGCGCTCGCTGCCAGCCCCCTGTCTATATTATGGCAATGTAAATTGCCAAAATACAGACAGTGACTAGAGTATAAGACTAGTTGGGGTTTTTCAGCACAAAAAATATGCTGAAAAACTCGGCTTATACTCGAGTATATACGGTAGGTTCTTAGAAATATATATTGAAAAGAGTCCAATATTGATGTCAAATTCAAAACAAAAATAATACCAAAATGAGTCCAGAGCAAGTCTTGCCAGAGGGATAGCCAACAGTCTTATGGGGGGGGGGGGGGGAATGTTCTCTGTAGAGGTCAGATGGAAACAACTTGAGGGATCCACATGGGGAAACAGAGAAAGGGTGATAGTGCAATAAATCCAATACAAAAGTAATATTAATGCAACAGGGTCTAATGTAGTCCTACTCACGTTTAATAGAGCTATAAACCAGTTCTAGTATGAATGGCATACAGTGGTACAATCCCCACTTATAGGATACGTGATGTGATGTAAATTTGCAGAAGTTCGTAGACCATAAAAGGGTAAAAAGAGGGAAAAAAACTAATAGTGCTCACTGTATAAAAATATATAATAGGACTTATAAATATCAAAGTGTGTACTCACATTTGACTGAGCAGGCGGACTGCTCAATGAATCAGGCATGAGTGGTATAATCCCCATCTAGGATTTCTTTGGAGTAATACTCAACTGGATTATAAAATCCGGATACCAAGCAGCGACAGTAAAAAAAAATTAAAATAGTAGCAAATAGTGATTTAAAAAAGTAAAATGGCACAATCAGTGTAGTTAAAAGTAGCCAAAGTACCTTCATTAAACACAATATTAAAATATCCACAACGCGTTTCACCTATAGAGGTTTTCTCAAGTGGAGGTAAAAAATACATGCTTGGTAAGGTAGGGTTTATATACGGGACCGATAATGAAACAATTGAAAATTTGGCGCCCAAATGACGTCACAGATAAAAATATAAATAATCAAAATACAAAACAAAGCATACACACAGTAAGTATATTGTATAGGGAACTTGTGTGTAAAATTTGGCTTTAAAACGAGTGTTATAAGCTAGTTTAAAACTAGATAAAATGGTCATGTGATTGGCGGCCATTTGTGACTCGAACTTACCGCTGTGCAGTATAGGATATGTAGTTAGTGTAAAGGAGACGTGGTTTGGCGGCTGTTTGGGCCGGACTGTTAAAAATGGTAGTAATACTATGCAAAAGAGAAGAGACATAGGGGGTGTGGTTAGTGGCCGCAAGCCAGGTGGGATTATGAATAAGAGGAAGCAGATTAAGCTGCTCTGTAGGGAGGGAGTGAGTAGTGAGGAAAGAGGCGTGGATATCGGCCGTGGACCAGTGGGAAATGTAGTATATGTAGTGTTAGTGCAGGAGATAGAGTTGCATGTTAATAGGGAAGTTTATTTTGAAAGGGGGGGCGTGGTAATCGACCAAAGAGGCTAATTTTAAGAGTAAATAGTCACAGATTCGGGATATATTATAAGACAAAACAAGAAGAAAAAACAAAAGTTAATTTAGTATTACATTTTTTTTTTATCTATGATGCCCACAATAATATAATAATTTAGAGGGGAGGAAGCTTAGGTCTTGCCTTCTAGTTGGGAGGGGAAAGTGCATGAGTGGTGTAGTGGTATTTACTGAGAATGCAGTACATATTTAGTGATTTGTACAATAGTTGAAAATACAAATACAAACCTCTATAGGTGAAACGCATTGTGGATATTTTAATATTGTGTTTCATAAAGGTACTTTGGCTACTTTTAACTATACTGATTGCGCCATTTTACTTTTTTTTATCACTATTTGCTACTATTTTTTTTTCTTTCTGTCGCTTCTTGGTATCCGGATTTTATTATTCCAGTTGAGTATTACTCCAAATAAATCCTAGGTGGGGATTGTAGGGGGACCTGGGTGACCTGGCTATATATCCCTTTTTGTAAGGATAGGTCAGACCCATATACCCAACAGGACGGGACACAGTTCCAGGATACAACGTTTGACAATGATTATTTGGGTGCACAGCTTTTTATGCACAGACCCCACGCAGGGGGTCTCCATCCAACACAACACAATCTCATGCAGGAGGGGGCTGGGGAACAGATAACCATCTGGGAGATACTAATGATGTAGATTAATTTAGAAATAAACAAATATGTTTAAATGTCTATCTGTTCCTGTCCAAATCTGAGATGATTAAATTGCGTATACGCAGAAGTAAGTTCACACTGACACATGGAGTTCAGGTTAAAAGCACTTCAGAAAATTTAATGCCATCTAGTTGGAAAACAGTTATGCAGACCTTTTTAAAGGCAAAATGACATCATCATTGAATATCAGATAATAACAAATAAACATCATTAATTGGATTAAATGTTATGTGACTATATCAGTGTCCACCCATCAATATTATTAATTGGCTCAGGGGTTTGAGTGACCAGCTAGGTGTCCTCCCACCGGGAGGTGGTATTGTTCTGGACAAGGGTGTGGACAGAAGGCTCAGGCGCCATCTTTCCCAGCATGAGGTTTACTCGGTGGAAAGGGGGGCTTGAGCGTCATTTTACACAGTCAGTCTCATGATCAGGTGCAAGGTTCTTTTATGAATAGAACATTTCATTAGTACAGTGTTCTCATGGCCTTGGCTCTGGCCTTGGTTATACTTTGTTGCATGTTACAGGAGATTCAATAATTCCGGAGTCAGCTATGTCTTTATAGAAAATACAGTCTCTGTTCATTGTATTAAATGTACTGGGAAATTCTGTCATGTAATGTAGTTTAAGATGGAGAATCTGTCAGGTAATGAGGACAAAATGGAGGGTTTGTCACAGTGTGAGGTTAAAATGGAGTTAGTACAATAATTCAGTACAAGTTCAATAAAGATTTTTAATAATTCTACATCAGTCCCCCTATGAAATGTTAAATTCTAAAAGATAAACTTTATTGGTTAGTCTCAGAAGACAGGTTAGCCCAAAGGCACAAAACCCTATGAAGTAACGGTTCTTAAAGTCTTCTTAGTTCTTCAGAGGGACATCATAAATAGACAAGCTTACATTACCATATGGACCTGTGTTATCTGGAGTATAGGCACAACAAGTCATGGTGACAGGTAAACGTTATTGGTTGCAATAGATATAATAAATGCAAATCAAAATATTATTATTATTAGCAGTAACGGTTGGGAAAATGGACTCAAACTTTCCTTTTACTGCAAAATCATCTGGTACCCCCCTTGGCACACCTATGGCATCAATATATATATATATATGTGACAAACTTTCCCTTTAGAGGGGTGCTCCTCTTTATGTTCTGAAGCATGAATGTGGTGTGTCAAGAGTACCTTGTCATGTATTATGTGTATGGACATAATAACCTTGGCTAGGGCGCATTTGCTTATGCATTGTAGTATTAAACCTGTCCCACGCTACATCAGCGTAGGTGGACTCGGATCATTTAGTCAATATTAATATCACCACAAACTCAGGATGGGCAAATAATCCTGAGGGAGCTTGGAGTTTGGATTTCTTTAGCTTCACGAGGTCTCCTTTTGGGGTCCTCGGCTTTCCATCGATGGCAGGTGGTCAGGCATTATTATGGCCATCAAACAGCTACTTGTTGGTATCTTTTTTTATTATTTTTTTTTTTAACAAGTCATTTTTTTCTTTAGAGTCAAAAGTGTGTAAAAATCAACAAATGTTACTTCTCATGTTGCAGAGAGAGAGAGAGTCTTGAATCTGGAACAATGAATCCACTGAGTGATCTCTGCAACTTTCACAATGCACTATTGGGTATATGGTCTTGGTTGTCACATTGATGACCGGCTAGGCTTCTGGCCATCCTGACAAAATGTCTATTATAACTAGTGCATATTTGACCCAGCAGCTCTTTGTCACCTGGATTCTTGAAAGGGATATTGAGAGATAGCTAGGTGCTAAGGATTCTCCTCCTCTTCTGCCTGAGCTGTCCTTGGAACAAATAATACAGGATCGGCAGTAACTGATGATTAGAGGAGTAATTCTAGGTGCTTTAGAGTATTTAGAGATCAAAGAGTTCATGAGAGTCTTGGATAGGTATAAAGTTCCATGGGCTCACTGCCCAGTACATGTTTTTGGGTAAACCGAGCTTGAGAGTGTTGGAGTACAGCCCGTCTTCAAGGGTTGCCCCTTTCTGTTTTTCCAGCTTTGTATTTCTTCAGGGTCAGCAGCTGCTTGTCATTCTTTCAGAAGCTTGAGATCTGTAGGTAGGATCTACATGGTGAGTATAGAAGTTTCTTTAGCGGACACCATTCTGTCCACTTCCCTTGGTGCACTTGTGGCTTGGTTGGCAGCTTTTAGTCAGCTGAGTGGTGCTTCTTATCTTCCAGATGGATCCAAAATAATGTGCTGCACCCAGGGCATATCTTGAGTCAGTGTAGGTATTGGCATGTCTTCCTTCAGGCATTTTGTATGCCACTGAGAAGGCTGTCAATTCAGCGTCTTGAGCAGATGTGAGTGAGGAAAGTGAAGATGCTTGACGTACCTGATCTTCTGTAGCAACAGCAAATCCAGTATGGTACCTTTCCTCTTTATCCGCAAACAGAGTGGAGTCAGGATCTGGTAAAGCTACTGCATGCTCTGTTGAAAGGTGTCTTGTTTCTTCTTTCATCTGTTCAAAGCAACCATGAGGAGCAGTAGAAGAGGTTTCCTCACCTATTTCTGTGAGAGATTGGGGGGTATTTGTCTTTCTATTTACAGTTCTCTTGCTGACCCCCCTCTGTAGAGAGTTGTGAATTGATTGTTCATGTTTTGTTCTAATGAGTCAGGTTCCTTTCATGAGATTTCTGGGGACTTAGTGAAGAAAAAACATGAGGGACAGCCACCTCCCTTACACGTGTCTTACTTCCATGGGAATCTGGGTCAGGACCGCACTATTTCCTTGAGAGTGCCCAAAACAGTTCTTTCATGTCTGAATAATTTTTCGTTAGTGTGGTATTCCCCCCTGGGAAGTGGCGGAAGAGTGGCCAGAGCAACTTTTCTTCAAAATATAATGTTGTCAGGTAGAGGCAGAGTTGTCTATGAGCGGAGGAAATTGGTAAGGAATAAGAAGGGAGGAAGCACATAAAGGATATAGATATGGTGGTGGGGAGATGGAAGAATGAGTAGTGGATAGAGTGAGAGGGAAGAAGGTGGAGTAGGAGGAGGAGAAGGGGGAGTAGAGGGAGGAGTAGGAGGAGGAGAAGGAGGAATAGAGGAGAAGTAGGAGGAGAGAGGAGAAGGTGGAGTAGAAGGAGAAAGTGGAGTAGAGGGAGGAGTAGGAGGAGGAGAAGGAGAAATAGAGGGAGGAGTAGGAAAAGGAGGGAGGAGTAAGAGCAGGAGGAAGGAGTAGGAGGAGTAGAGGAGGAAAGAGGAGAAGGTGGAGTAGAGGGAGGAGTAGGAGGAGGAGTAGAGGAGAAGTAGGAGGAGAGAGGAGAAGTAGGAGGAGAGAGGAGAAGGTGGAGTAGAGGGAGGAGTAGAAAGAGGAAGGAGGAGTAAGAGCAGGAAGAAGGAGTAGGAGGAGGAGAAGGTGGAGTAGAGGGAGGAGTAGGAGGAGGAGAAGAGGAGAAGTAGGAGGAGAGAGGAGAAGTAGGAGGAGAGAGGAGAAGGTGGAGTAGAGGGAGGAGTAGGAAGAGGAAGGAGGAGTAAGAGCAGGAAGAAGGAGTAGGAGGAGGAGAAGGTGGAGTAGAGGGAGGAGTAGGAGGAGGAGAAGAGGAGAAGTAGGAGGAGAGAGGAGAAGGTGGAGTAGAGGGAGGGGTAGTAGGAGAAAGTGGTGGACTGTAGATGAAGGGGAGAGATCGGTGGGAGGAGTAAGCGGGGGTGGGCAGGTAAGGGAGCAGACAGGTGATGTAGCAATGGAGGATACATCAGAAATCAAGACTAGGTAGAAATGCAATGGAGGCTGCAAATAGCCCATGTACAACAACTATTAACTGGCCCTATGCTTTCCCTAGAGAAAAATAATAAAAGGCTAACATGCACATCTTGTCTCCACAAGCCTCGAACGTTTCACTCCGTGGGTGTCCCGCAGCGGCTAGCCCACCACATCTCCCACACCAGACTTGTGCCCGTGGAGACAGACGCTATCCCTGACTCTCGTTCTTTATTTTATTAATTTATATTCTAACATCCCAAAATGTAATTCCTACTTATATCACAAATATACATTATCACAATTTTATGTCTCGCAAATGGGATAAAATTTATTCTACTCTTCACTGATAATGTATTTTTAAAACAAACAAAATAGACAAATAACATTGTCTTCTGCAAAATAAATGGAAAAGATAACGGAAATTTTGTTAAGCATTGTTAAACAGCTATACCTGAATTCACATTTCTTGTTCTCCAGTTCCTGGCTGTTAATGGCAATGTACAATGTAATAGAGCAGTAGAAAATGCTAGCAGAATGCTTGGTTGCATAGGGAGAGGTATTAGCAGTAGGAAGAGGGAAATGCTCATGCCATTGTACAGAACACTGGTGAGACCTCACTTAGAGTACTGGATACAGTACTGGAGACCATATCTTCAGAAGGATATGGATACCTTAGAGAGAGTTCAAAGAAGGGCTACTAAACTGGTTCATGGATTGCCGGATAAAATTCACCAGGAAAGGTTAAAGGATCTTGACAGGTATAGCTTGGTGAAAAGACGAGACAGGGGAAATATGATAAAAGCATTTTAAATACATAAAGGGAAACAACACAGTAAAAGTGGAGACTATATTTAAAAGAAGGAAAACTACCATAACAAGAGGACATAGTCTCAAAAATAGAGGGACCAAGGTTTAAAAATAATATCAGGAAGCATTACATTACTGAGAGGGTAGTGGATGCATGGAATGGTCTTCCAACTGTAGTGGTAGAGGTTAACTCAGTAGAAGAGTTTAAGCATGCGTGGGATAGGCATAAGGCTAAGCACTTGCTGCTAGTAACAGATCTAGAATTAATACACTATAATTCCCAAAGTCTCAATTCCTATGCACATGTAATAATAAAATATCTGGGCTTACAACAAAAATTATGTTAGTCAGTCTTTAAACTTGGCTTATTCATTTGTTAATAGTTATGCTTATAATGTTAACTGGTTCCTTTTCAATTAGATAAAAACATTTTAAAACCAGTCCTTAATCGTATTACCATTTGTTCAAGAAATCTTTGTTTATTAGAAACTTCTTTTAGTAAATGTTCTTTAAGATAACCCCTCTTCCAGCATATTATCAATTTTTTTTTTTTTTTATACAAAGTTCAAACACACTTGTTCACAGACACTTTCCTGATATAGGGAAACTAATAGTAGGATAATTTTAGTAATTGTAACTTTTTGTTCATAATATGTGGGAATTAAGGAAGACAGCATGTCTTAGGATAGGATGAGCGTGGTAGAAGCAGATCTCGAAGTGACACTATATATGGGCGTATATATGACCTCACTAAGGGCAGAGTGAGGGCAGGAGCCTGGGCTGACGTGTCTCTTTAAGGACAACCTTCTTTTGTTCTAGGGGCCATTTTCTTTTAGGGCATTTCAGCTGACAAATGAAAGCATTATACATTTAACAGCCCGTGAAGCTTTGGAATAACATGGTGCAAAAAATAAACTCACGGGATGCAACCAACCTCCCCCATCATTCACCAGCTATTAATCACTCAACACGTCCAAATACATATACAACGCCACGGAACCTGCTGGCGTCGCACGAATAGCAGCAGCAACAACACACAAACCCTAGAAACCTCCTATACGACACATCACTCCTATGTAAGTAGCAAAATACACAATTAGAATATTTTCTAGCAAAAATTCCATTGCCAAGTCTTATCAGTAATAACTCTACAGAACACGAACACAAATCTGAATCGCACCCCTGAATCAGTCCCAAACACGCCCCCCCCTCCTCCTCCCTCCCCTGTCTCACAGAAGGCAAAAAGGGAGGGGTAGGAGAGGGGGGACTGCAAGCACTACATTTTAACCATGTCAGTGCTGGAAAGACAGTTACGTCACAATTATTGCAAAAGCAAAGAGACTCAGTGAAACTCAATACAAAACCCCCACCCTCTCCCAGGGTAATGGCTAACACAAAATACAAAAACAATTATTATAATATACATATATTCCTAACCCTTTGTGATTTAGTTCTTCCTCAACCCAACCTTCTTGCTGAATAGCCTTCGCTACTCTGTACCATGCTTCAGCTGTCTTTAATAAATCATTATTTGCAAGCTTGCCTTTCTTCTCTGTCTGTAACCTACGCCAGCTTTCTGGTTGCAATCTTCCACATGTAGGCACAGCATTTTTACATACTTTTGCAATCTTTTCAACACCTTTAACCATCTCCTCTCCCTCTCTGTCTTCAACTAAATCACATGCGAGCCAGCCCCTACCGGGCTTACTCAATTCCTGCCCCATATTCCCCCTCCCCCCTATACCAGCGTCCTAGATATAGGGATAGAAAAGGAAAAAGGAACAAGAGCGTCTACAATGCTCGACTGCCACTGCGTCTTCCCAAAACGTAGACTAGTCACTGAATCCGCCTACCCGAGGTGGTAGACACGGATTGGAGCGAGGTGAGAAATGTGTGACCAATCAAGAGAAATAGGAGTGGATAGAATAATAATATAGGAAGTATAGAAAAGGGAAAAAGGCAAGGAAAAATCCTTAGAGACAGACACAGGAGTTTAAATAACTCCTAATTACACAAACAAGACAACAGTACAATTGAAATACAGTGCATGCATCACAGTTCAAATAAAATCAACAGTAAACCTTTCCTTTACTCGTGTGCTTACTCCAAAGTCACCTCCCTCAACCCCGTAGTGTCCCCGCTCGGAGAACGACTTCCTTAAGTCTCACTACCAAAGGCCACGGAAAACAACTGACACCGGTCCGAGATCCGTTAGCCTCCCTCGTTACAGCAGCCCACTAAAAGTGGCCACCTCTATCCTCACTCTCGTAGTGCCCCTATGAAACCCACTCATAAGTCCCACTACCCCGTGGTGATGAAGACAGCAATGCCTGCCCGAATCCACACACCACAAATAAAAAAATTGGAATGACTCCAGCTCAGCGCTCAAAGCTGGAGGGTACCACCTCTCTGCAAGCAGAGTTATGTGCACAATGAAGCTAGCTAGGCTACCAAAGTAACACCAGAAGGATCCCCAGGAAACTATGAGTCTACACCAGTGGTAGTCAACCTTTTTCTACCTACCGCCCACTAATGCATCTTTTTGGTTGAAAAAATTTCCTTACCGCCCACCAGTTTTCGCGCAAATGCAGAATATTTTTAAGAAAGGGGGGTGTTTTTTAAAAAAATAAATGTACGTACATTTATCTTTTTATTTCTACTTAATGCAGGTTTATAAGGTTTTTAACTTTATAACGTTTAATGAGAAAACAATGAAGTAAATTGAAATTACCTTTACTAGTGATTAATGAGATCCTTGAGGTTGATGCTGCGAGACTAAATATTTGATATCTGGTTCGATTTTCGTAAGGAACAAACAAAGGTCTCTTTCACTGATATTCAGACGACTTCTCTGTTTGCGCATAATATGATTTCTCATTTGTGCGTCAGCTCATCTCCTCTCCCTCCTCAATTCCCCTCCCCACCTTTTATTCCCCTTTTTTTCTATTTTTTAACCGTCCTTATAGCAATGCCCAGTAGGAAGGCTGAGCTAGGTAGCCCACTTACTATAGTCCACTATAACATACAGACACACACACAGGACACACACACAAAGACACAGACAGGCACACATACAAAGACACAGACAGGCACACATACACACACACACGTATGTGTGCCTGTCTATGTCTTTGTGTGTGTGTCCTGTGTGTGTGTGTCCTGTGTGTGTGTGTCCTGTGTGTGTGTCTTGTGTGTGTGTCTTGTGTGTGTGTCTTGTGTGTGTGGGTCTTGTGCGTGTGTGTCTTGTGTGTGTGTGTCTGTATGTTATAGTGGACTATAGTAAGTGGGCTACCTAGCTCAGCCTTCCTACTGGGCATTGCTATAAGGATGGTTAAAAAATAGAAAAAAGGGGAAAAAAAGATGGGGAGGGGAATTGAGGAGGGAGAGGAGATGAGCTGACGCACAAATGAGAAATCATATTATGCGCAAACAGAGAAGTCGTCTGAATATCACTGAAAGAGACCTTCGTTTGTTCCTTACGAAAATCGAACCAGATATCAAATATTTAGTCTCGCAGCATATACATACAAACTAACAGGCACACATACAAACAGACATGCACACACACACACACATACAAAGACAAGACACACATACATACAGACAGACACATACACACACACAAGACACATACAAACACACATACGACACACACAAGACATACATACAGACACAGACAGGCACATATACAGAAACACAAGACACACATACATACACACACAAAGACACAGACAGGCACACATACACACAAGACACATACATACAAACAGACACACAGACATGCACACACACATGCAGACATACATAGACACACACACACATGCAGACACAAGACACACATACAATGACACATACATACAAAGACAAGACACACATACATACAGACACACACAAATATATACACAGACAGACACATACACACACACAAGACATACATACAAAGACACATACAGACACACACACATATATACACAGACAGACACACACACAAGACATACATACAAAGACAAGACACACATACATACAGAGACACACACACACACACATATATACACAGACAGACACATACACACACACAAGACATACATACAAAGACACATACAGACACACACACACACACATATACACAGACAGACACATACACACACAAGACATACATACAAAGACACATACAGACAGACACACACAAGACATACCTACAAAGACACACACACACATTATATTTAAGTCACCCTCCTGTTTCCTACCTTTAAGGTGCAGGAGGGTGACTTTCCCTGGGGTCCAGTGGTGGCTCAGGTGGATGGGAGTCAGAGTTCCCACTCTGACTCCCTGGTGATCCTCCCGCGCGGCTCTCAGTTTTAGCTGGGAGGAGTGACCGGGGAATCACTTCCTCCCAGCTCTGATGTCATCACAGGGGGCCCGGTCGCGCTGTTAAAGCGCCCAGCGCTGACCGGGCCCCCTTACAATCCGCATCCATCGGGTGGCCCTGACAGCATGGGCCACCCGATGGACACTTTGGAAGGCGGCCCCGGCGGTTTACCGGGCGGGCCGGAGCCGCAAATGGTCACGGCGGTACCCAGTCGCACGGGTACCGCCGGCTCGCACCCGCCCGATCAACCTGGAAATCCCTACCGCCCACCTGGAATCCTGAAACGCCCACTAGTGGGCGGTAGGGACCAGGTTGACGAACCATGGTCTACACAATCTCCACAGATCCAACTCGCCTCTTTTTCCATACAGCCACAGCCACGAGGCTCCTAAAAGAGGTAAACAGGCAAAGAAGACCCCCAGGAAAACTTCCACAGGTCAACCCCCCTTTTTCCCTACAGCCACAGACCCGTGGCCCCTAAAAGGAGTAAAACAGGCAACAGGACTCCAGGCAAATCCCCCGGGTCCACCCCCCCCTTTATCCCAAAAGGGGTAAACAAGCAAACAGTCAAAACAGAGAACCCCAGGCAAAACCCCCGCAGGTCCACCCCCCTTTATCTCAAAAAGGGGAAAACAGGCAAAACCGAGAACCCCAGGCAAAACCCCCGCAGGTCCACCCCCCTTTATCTCAAAAAGGGGAAACAGGCAAAACAGAGAACCCCAGGCAAAACCCCCGCAGGTCCACCCCCCTTTATCTCAAAAAGGGGAAAACAAGCAAACAGACACTCAACCCGGGCACTTAAGCTAAAATAGGCCAATACAAACACACCCAGGCAACAGATAGACTAAATGCAGGTAAACAAGTGAGTAACGAGACACCGGGCAAGATATTACCTGTCTTTGATGTCTTCCCGGGAAGCAGTCACAGACACGTGGACGGGTCAATCAAAGGGGCCGGAACATACCGGTGGCTCTGCAGAAGTCTCTACCGTGTACCTGGAGGTGATCAGTCTCCTTTCCTACCCCCAGGATTCCCCCGTCCAACAGCATCTTCCTTAGGGCGGCTCACCGGCCAGACATAGCCCGATGCCCCACGTTGGAAAGCGCCAAATTGATGTCGATTAATTTAGAAATAAACAAATATGTTTAAATGTCTATCTGTTCCTGTCCAAATCTGAGATGATTAAATTGCGTATACGCAGAAGTAAGTTCACACTGACACATGGAGTTCAGGTTAAAAGCACTTCAGAAAATTTTATGCCATCTAGTTGGAAAACAGTTATGCAGACCTTTTTAAAGGCAAAATGACATCATCATTGAATATCAGATAATAACAAATAAACATCATTAATTGGATTAAATGTTATGTGACTATATCAGTGTCCACCCATCAATATTATTAATTGGCTCAGGGGTTTGAGTGACCAGCTAGGTGTCCTCCCACCGGGAGGTGTTATTGTTCTGGACAAGGGTGTGGACAGAAGGCTCAGGCGCCATCTTTCCCAGCATGAGGTTTACTCGGTGGAAAGGGGGGCTTGAGCGTCATTTTACACAGTCAGTCTCATGATCAGGTGCAAGGTTCTTTTATGAATAGAACATTTCATTAGTACAGTGTTCTCATGGCCTTGGCTCTGGCCTTGGTTATACTTTGTTGCATGTTACAGGAGATTCAATAATTCCGGAGTCAGCTATGTCTTTATAGAAAATACAGTCTCTGTTCATTGTATTAAATTTACTGGGAAATTCTGTCATGTAATGTAGTTTAAGATGGAGAATCTGTCAGGTAATGAGGACAAAATGGAGGGTTTGTCACAGTGTGAGGTTAAAATGGAGTTAGTACAATAATTCAGTACAAGTTCAATAAAGATTTTTAATAATTCTACATCACTAACAGGACACAGGGACACACATGAGTACACATTACATACAGGGGGGTGAGCTTTGGGGCTCGGCGCCCCGGGAAGAGAAGGGGGTACAGGGTTACACTTCATAGGATCCCGCCTAGGACTCCTGCAAAAAGCGGGGCGATTGGATGTTCCATGGTGTTGCTTGGTTTAGTCTGACGAATTCAGACTTCGCACCTAAACCAAGCAACAATCAATCAGCCAAAAGGGCGCAAACCAAATCACGCCAGAAAGCGTTAGGGGGAGGAAGGAGTTTTGCCGCCTAATCCGAAGAAAGGGCGCAAAATTCAGATGTACCAATCAGTGCTCGGGGAGGAGATGGGTTTCGCAGCCCAGTCAGAAGATAGGGTGCGAAACCCGATGTCACCAATCCGCTGAAAGGCGCAAAACCTATTCGCGCCAATCAACGCCCAGGGACGAGAGGGGTGGAAGGATGCGAAACCCCGCTTGAACAAGCGCTCCTTCTTGGATTGCGGCGAGCAATGAGCGCTTTACTTGCGCCGACCAACCAGGAGAATGGTGCAAACCCAGTTTGAATGGGCGCTCCTTCTCCCATTGGTCAGCACGGACTTCCATTCGGCCAGCGGGAACCCTGTGGCCGTGAGACTGACTCACAGCCCCAGGGACTCCCTCCTGGTGCGCGCCCCTCTCTCCGGTGGATACCCATACTCAAGCATCCGCCGGAGAGAGCGTTCGCCTGGGTAGCCACAAGCCTAGCCTCGTAGCTCCCAGGTTTGAGAGTGGCAATTGATTATAGCTCTGTTAGGAGCAGGTAGGATGATCCCTGACACCGAGATCAAAGACAGTGTATGCAGGCCGTTTCGGGAGTCGAATACTCCCCCTGGTGGGCGTTCGGTGATACGAACCGGCGGCCACCCAGGGGAAGCATGCGCCACTCGTTCCCTTCTGGTCTGCAGTTTTCACACCTCGTTAGCGAGGTGTGAACATGCTAAGTAAACAAGTAAAAAAGGAGTAAGAGACAAGTAGGAACGTCTCATTTCATTTTTTTCTTCTCCCTCTATCTCTGAGACGGTTGTCAATGTGCATCATATAAGTGAAGGTGTCATTAAGTGTTTCTGGCAATTCCTTTGCAGCAGTCTCATCAAGTACTGCATCGGACAGCCCTTCAGAAAAGGCGGTTATTAAACCGATTAGTCCAGTCTACTTCTGAATCAAGAGTACGAAATCCAATGGCGTACTCCACAACTGATCTATTACCTTACTTAATGTGCATTAGGGCTTTGGCAGCATTTTTTTTTTCTTTACCTAATGGCTCAAATGAAAGTTTAAACTCAGAAAGGAACTCCTTATAATCATGTACTACTGCCCTAATGCTTTCTCATAAAGGATTGGCCCATGTAAAAGATCTTATCAGAAGGGAAAGATCCAGGAGATGCCTCAAAATGGTATTCTGTTTGGTTAAGAAAACCACGGCATTCCTGTGTATTGCCTCCAAAACGAGGAGGAGGTGATAAGGATATTGAGGGAGCCTTATACACAATGGGAACAGTCACAATAGGGGGGTGGACCTGACGGTGATTCATCAGGCTGAAGATGAGCCGTACGGGTTAAGAGAGTTTGGAAACCCTGGGCAAATTGATCCATGCGGTGATCATTTTCCTCCAGCCTCCTCTCACAAGCCAGCATGTGATGACATATTTCTGCAGGGTCCATGACCCTGTCGTAATGTCACTATTACTACTAGTGACCCAACACGCAGAACTATGTAAACACAAAACACGTATACCCACCATTAGAATGGCCGGACTTAACGTAAGAGAATATTCAAAAACAATCCCAAGTCAAGGGTACAGAAATACACAATGAACTTAGAACTAGCCAAAAGTCAAGATACTAAAAGTAGTTTCATAGTAGTTTTCCTAATAAAACAGGACCGCAGCAGCCGGCGTCCTTTAGAACGCCGAATCAGCCGGGACCCGTCTTCAGGAAGGGTCGCAATCCAGGTAAGTGATTCTTTCCCCTGTCCGCGCAACTTTCCTGCTTGTGGCCGACCGGGGACTTTAGTGCGGCTAAAGTATCGGTGTGACCGCACTGATCAGGCATGGTCACGCGCCGATACAACCTCCCAGCTCCATGACACAAAGTAGATGAACTGGAACCATGGACTTGGAGACTGTTTTAAATTCGGCTACTATTAGTGAATAACCATGACATTGCTTTTCCAAAAAATAAATTCTCTGTTGCAATCCTAATTTCTGTTGTGTTTTATCCAAAAAGTACTTTGGAAAATCTATCCACCCCATTCGCTGTAAAATATGGTGGGAAGTCAGATTAACTCTGGGTTTATAATTTACATATTTTTTATTCAATTTGCTTTATTAAATCATGGCACGGTAACGAAAGTGACAAAAACGTGGTCTCATGTATAATGCCCCCACACATTAAACCACTTGCATTTAGTCTTTATTTTTTCCCATAGGACCAACAGATTCTGCCTTACTAAATACATGGATATTACTAGATTCAAACTAATTAAAAGAGACTAAACATTTCAGAAGGTCACAAAAGCTGCGCCCCCAAGCTTACAATCTAGGGATAAAAAGATATGTGTGGTTACTATACCTGTGTCTACTGGCGCTTCTTATTCAAAAAAACATTTGATTAGAGCTTTTTAAAATATTGACTAGGATAACTGTATAAGGAAAGATGATGAATAGTGAAGGATATTGATCCAAATAAAGAGTAGGATGAATGAGCAATTTCTTATGTTATCTGTTTGTTTCTGTCTGTGCCATATTCCCTGTGTGCCCGTCTGTGTCTGTCTGTCCTCTTGCTGTGTTCTTTCTTAGCTGATGCCAATATTTCACAGACAGTCTGTCCCGGTAGCAATACTTTCATGTTTTTTATTGGAATAATAATATGAATGACAATAATAATATTGTGGGTGTGTATTGACAATACTGGGAATTATGCTAAATATACAACCAAAATTACAAAGTGTAGATCAAAATACATTGGAAAAAGCCTACAATTCAGCCTTTTTTTTTTCTTCCAAAACATTCGAGTCAATTTGTTTTATTGACAGTTCATCGTCTCTCAATAAGCCTTTCATCACTTCAGACTGATTAAAGGCTTATCGGAAGCCCGATAATTATCAATCAAAAATCAAAACCGACACCTCTACTTTTACATGAAAATATCAGATGGGGTGATTTAATTCCATTTATATTTCTTAATAAATTTCCTAATTGGATTTGACAACTAAAAATTGTTGATAATTGTTTTTTGTTTTGATTTTTTACTTTTTACCCACTGGCATTATTTAACCCCCACATAGGTATAAACGAAGTTTAATACCTTCCTTATGACCCAACCTGCCATGCTGCGGATGGGGGCATGTGCACTGCAATAAACTGTAATACAAAAACGGAGTGGGCAGCTGTCAGACCAGCACCAGATGGGGACTTGGAATTAAGTAACGGTATGGTGGACAGGTCATTGCCCATCCCTCTGCCCTCTGCTGCTTTTTTGCCCCCCCCATGTATTATATTTAAAAGAGCCCTCACCCACTGGACTGCTGTGTGTACAGGCAATTATTTAATTGTAAGCGTTCCCTTTCTCAATATCTATGTATTTTTTTTTCTTCTTACAGTAGAAAGACAGCGGCTGCTCATTGTTTGGTAGACATGCCCCCACCCGCAGCATTGCAGGTGTGGACACATAAACTTCCCTTATGCTAATGTGGGGGCATATTGACACTATAGGCTTTTTTTTATGATTAACAGGGTTAGTCATTAATAAGGCAGGTAAGTGTGCTTCTGATGCACTTTTATTGACGGTTTTATTTTGAACAACTGATGTGTTTTATCAAGTTCGGCTGCTTGAATTTTGGCTGGCTGGCAATAAATAGAGCCAAAATTAAATTTAAAATAAGCTGTGTTCGGTCAATAAAATTAAAATGAGGTCTTGGTTACTTTGGGATTACTTTGGAATTGTTTGATGGTTCAGAACAATTAGTGAATATATTCTAAAGTGAATAGAAAAATAGATTTTATTTTTGATCTTACAAAGTAAACATATGGCAAGACATGGTGCATCAAAACCAGAACTTATTTTTTGCAAGTATTTACCAAACCTTCTGACATTGGTGGGATTGGAAGAAAGGAAGTGGGTGTAGGGTCAACAAGGGAGTCAAGAAGTAGGCCATTGTAATGTTACATGAGAAATGTAAGCAGTGCTTACGAGCAGCCCTACCAGTCAACCATCTGCAGAACTACTCTACCATCGTCAAACATAGCTTGCAGGAGCTTTGAGCAATGATTTGACATTCTGCAGCTTGGAAAAGTGGTTAATTTGTTAAAAATATACAAAGTTCCATTATATGTGAATAACATTTCTCCCCAAACTATGTGGGTTAATGGGAGGTGCTGGGAGGATTATGTTCCCAGAATCCCATGCGATCGAAAAGTCAGTATGCCCAAATCAACAATATAGTGGTGTACAATTACTGTTCATGGCCTTATATAGTAATTAAAAACTCTTAGTTCAGACATAGTGCTGCTTCTTTTTTAGTTTTGATTTTGCTCTATCCAACAGTGTTTTGAGCCTGTGCAACACCCAAACCTCAGGTCATGTACATTCCAAATTCATAACCTGTCTCTATCTAGGTCTATTTTTCACCACTCCCTCACCCCCCTGTGTTATTTTTGTATATTTAACCCCTTAAGACCGCAGCCAAATGTACAAGTTGTGAACCAAAAAAAATGTAAACAAACCACAGATTTTGACTATATGTCTGTTCAACAATAATTTACCTCTTTCATACTAAGTGCACCCACACTTATTATATATCATTTTGTTCAGGGGAAACAGGGCTTTCATTTAATATCAAACATTCATGTATGGAACTCCATTTTATATGAATAAAATCTAAAAAACTTGAAAAAATTATGAAATCTTGTTATTTTTCAATTTCAGCATGGCAATTTAACTGTTAATGTCAGAATACTATTCGGTTTTCCTGCAATAAAACATACATATTTGTATTCAGAAATGTCTCACGAGTAAAACAGTACCCCCCATGTATAGGTTTTATGGGGTTTTGGAAAGTTACAGGGTCAAATATACGACTTGTCCATTATTTTATTTTCTGCATAGAAATTTGACAGATTGGTTTGAGTGACCTAGGTTGCCTTTTAGACCGTATGGCAGCCCAGAAATGAAAATTACCCCCATCATGGCATACCATTTGAAAAAGTAGACATCCCAGGGTATTCAAAATGGGGTATGGCCAGTCTTTTGTAGTAGCCACTTGGGCACAAACCCTAGCCAAAGTTAGCGGTTTTTTTTGTGTTTTCTTTTTTTTACATAAAATCTGTACTTTCACTGATAATATTATTGTTAGTATATAGTTTACTGCCCTGAAACACTCCTAGTTCTGCTCAGTGATGTCTCACGTGCGCCATGGTACCCCCCATGTATAGGTTTTATGGGGTTTTGGAAAGTTTCAGGGTCATATATACGGCTTATCCATTTATGCTTTTTCACCTTGAAATTTGTCAGATTAGTTTGCAGTGTCCAGGCTGCCTTTGAGACCGTATGGCAGCCAAGAAATGAAAATTACCCCCATCATGGCATACCATTTGAAAAAGTAGACATCCCAGGGTATTCAAAATGGGGTATGCCCAGTCTTTTCTAGTAGCCACTTGGGCACAAACCCTAGCCAAATTTAGTGTTTGTTTTTTTTTTTTGCATTTTTCACATAAAATCTGTACTTTCACTGATAATATTATTGTTAGTATATAGTTTACTGCCCTGAAACACTCCTAGTTCTGCTCAGTGAGGTCTCACGAGCGCCATGGTACCCCCCATGTATAGGTTTTATGGGGTTTTGAAAAGTTTCAGGGTCATATATACGGCTTATCCATTTATGCTTTTTCACCTTGAAATTTGTCAGATTAGTTTGCAGTGTCCAGGCTGCCTTTGAGACCGTATGGCAGCCAAGAAATGAAAATTACCCCCATCATGGCATACCATTTGAAAAAGTAGACATCCCAGGGTATTCAAAATGGGGTATGCCCAGTCTTTTGTAGTAGCCACTTGAGCACAAACCCTAGCCAAATTTAGTGTTTGTTTTTTTTTTTTGCATTTTTCACATAAAATCTGTACTTTCACTGATAATATTATTGTTAGTATATAGTTTACTGCCCTGAAACACTCCTAGTTCTGCTCAGTGAGGTCTCACGAGCGCCATGGTACCCCCCATGTATAGGTTTTATGGGGTTTTGGAAAGTTTCAGGGTCATATATACGGCTTATCCATTTATGCTTTTTCACCTTGAAATTTGTCAGATTAGTTTGCAGTGTCCAGGCTGCCTTTGAGACCGTATGGCAGCCAAGAAATGAAAATTACCCCCATCATGGCATACCATTTGAAAAAGTAGACATCCCAGGGTATTCAAAATGGGGTATGCCCAGTCTTTTCTAGTAGCCACTTGGGCACAAACCCTAGCCAAATTTAGTGTTTGTTTGTTTTTTTTGCATTTTTCACATAAAATCTGTACTTTCACTGATAATATTATTGTTAGTATATAGTTTACTGCCCTGAAACACTCCTAGTTCTGCTCAGTGAGGTCTCACGAGCGCCATGGTACCCCCCATGTATAGGTTTTATGGGGTTTTGGAAAGTTTCAGGGTCATATATACGGCTTATCCATTTATGCTTTTTCACCTTGAAATTTGTCAGATTAGTTTGCAGTGTCCAGGCTGCCTTTGAGACCGTATGGCAGCCAAGAAATGAAAATTACCCCCATCATGGCATACCATTTGAAAAAGTAGACATCCCAGGGTATTCAAAATGGGGTATGCCCAGTCTTTTCTAGTAGCCACTTGGGCACAAACCCTAGCCAAATTTAGTGTTTGTTTGTTTTTTTTGAATTTTTCACATAAAATCTGTACTTTCACTGATAATATTATTGTTAGTATATAGTTTACTGCCCTGAAACACTCCTAGTTCTGCTCAGTGAGGTCTCACGAGCGCCATGGTACCCCCCATGTATAGGTTTTATGGGGTTTTGAAAAGTTTCAGGGTCATATATACGGCTTATCCATTTATGCTTTTTCACCTTGAAATTTGTCAGATTAGTTTGCAGTGTCCAGGCTGCCTTTGAGACCGTATGGCAGCCAAGAAATGAAAATTACCCCCATCATGGCATACCATTTGAAAAAGTAGACATCCCAGGGTATTCAAAATGGGGTATGCCCAGTCTTTTCTAGTAGCCACTTGGGCACAAACCCTAGCCAAATTTAGTGTTTGTTTTTTTTTTTTGCATTTTTCACATAAAATCTGTACTTTCACTGATAATATTATTGTTAGTATATAGTTTACTGCCCTGAAACACTCCTAGTTCTGCTCAGTGAGGTCTCACGAGCGCCATGGTACCCCCCATGTATAGGTTTTATGGGGTTTTGGAAAGTTTCAGGGTCATATATACGGCTTATCCATTTATGCTTTTTCACCTTGAAATTTGTCAGATTAGTTTGCAGTGTCCAGGCTGCCTTTGAGACCGTATGGCAGCCAAGAAATGAAAATTACCCCCATCATGGCATACCATTTGAAAAAGTAGACATCCCAGGGTATTCAAAATGGGGTATGACCAGTCTTTTGTAGTAGCCACTTGGGCACAAACCCTAGCCAAATTTAGTGTTTGTTTGTTTTTTTTGCATTTTTCACATAAAATCTGTACTTTCACTGATAATATTATTGTTAGTATATAGTTTACTGCCCTGAAACACTCCTAGTTCTGCTCAGTGAGGTCTCACGAGCGCCATGGTACCCCCCATGTATAGGTTTTATGGTGTTTTGGAAAGTTACACGGTCATATATACGGCTTATCCATTTAGGCTTTATTACATTGAAATTTGGCAAAGTGATTTTCTGGGCCTATATCGCATTTGAGAGAGCATGGCAGCCTGGGTAATAACATTTCCACTATTATGGCATACCATTTTCAAAAGTAGGCAACCCAGAGTATAAGAAATGGTGCATTGCAAGATGTTTGGTCTAACCACTTTATCAGAAATGAAGGGCCCACATAGGGGTTATAGCTTTATTTGTGCTTTTTCACGCACATGAACTCCATTTTCACAGGACATTTCATATTCCTGATATGAGTTATTGCAACAAAGCCTCACTATTTGTATTTAACATTGTCTCCTGAATGTAACAGTACCCCCATGTACTAGATTCTCTGTTTTGGGGGGGAAGTCATGGGGACAAAAATATTAGATGTCCTTTTCAAAGTTGGCAATTTAACAAAGTGATTTTCTGGGTCTATCTCGCCTTTGAGAGAGCATGGCAGCCTGGGTAATAACATTCCCACCGTTATGGCAAACCATTTTCAAAAGTAGGCACCCCAGAGTATAACAAATGGCATAATTTGAGATGTTAGGTCTAGCCATTTTAACAGAAATGCTGGGCCCATGTAGCGATTTCTACTTTGATTTTTGTCTTTTTAATCAGATAAATAGCATTTTCACTGGAAATGTCATAATACAGATATTAGTTAGTGCACTAGAGACTTGGTATTTTGATTTAACACTGTCTTCTGAATATAACGGTACCCCCACGTACTATTATTTCAGATTTTACTGATAAGTCACAGGGCGAAATATATTAGATGCCCTTTCAGCTTGTAAGTTTGCCAATATTATTTTCTGGGCCTATGTAGCTTTTCAGAGAGTATGGCAGCCTGGGTAATAACATTCCCACCGTTATGGCAAACCATTTTCAAAAGTAGGCACCCCAGAGTATAACAAATGGCATAATTTGAGATGTTAGGTCTAGCCATTTTAACAGAAATGCTGGGCCCATGTAGTGATTTCTACTTTGATTTTTGTCTTTTTAATCAGATAAATAGCATTTTCACTGGAAATGTCATAATCCTGATATTAGTTAGTGCACTAGAGACTTAGTATTTTGATTTAACACTGTCTTTTGAATATAACAGTACCTACATGTACCATGTTTCCAGGTTTTTATTATATCACATGAATAGAACAGTACCCCACATACACTTTGATCTGAAGGCAGAGAGAGGCAGATAGATCTTTGATATCACATAGAGAGTCACTGTGCGAAAAGTTTGAGAAGTAAAAAAAACGAAAAAAAAAAACCTATTTTTTGTAACCCTTTCAGTGCTAATCACAGCATTAACCCTGTGATCAGTTTTTTATTGGGAAGTCACATTTCAAGTACTACAAATGTAGTATTTTGAGTTGTTTGGTGTAGCCACTTTAGAATGGCTAGCGTAAACAGGGACAGGCCAAGGTCAGGGGAATCCAGAATTCAGAGTAGTCGGTAAAACAAGCCAATGGGTCGGTACAGGCAGCTAACAAAGCGTAGTCAGGACAAGCCGAGGTCAGAAATCCAGGTAAATCAAGCAAACAAACTGCCAAAGTCCCATACAGAGTGATTCAGAAATTCAGCTCTGTATGGTAGACTTTGAAACAGTCTGTTATGCAGAGGGCGGGTAGAGATGGGCAGGTTGGACAATAAAAACTGGAGTCCTTTCGGACTCCTTTCTTGTAGCAAACACGGCACTTTTTTTGGGGAGCTTTTTTACTAGGGGTGGATGGGATTCGGGAAGGGAAGTGTTTGCCACAAAGTCTTTGGAGATCTCCTGATTCCAAAGTGGGATTGGGGGGCTGGGTAAATAACATACGGGACAAAATGCTTAATGTGAATTCGAGGAAAGGGCAGGGCCTACCTATGACCTCTTTTGTATAGAGGACATAGGCATTGAAAATTGCAATCTGGCTCACGTAGATTGCAATTTTCTTGTACCAGGTCCTAGTTTTTCGGTTCACCAGATAGGGCTGTATGCATTGGTCAGCCAAGTCTACTCCCCCCATAAACTTGCTGTAGTCTACAATGCACTTCGGCTTTTCCAGATGCTCAGTGCTACCTCTCACAGACACTGGCACTGTACTTTCGTCATGCATCGTAGACAGCATGTATACATCTTTCCTATCTCTGAAGCGAAGAGCAAGCAACTCATACTGGCGGAGAGCTGAAGAGGAACCTCTACTGCTTCTGCCACTTGCCAGGGCTTGGGGGAAACCCCTGCGATTCTTCCTCACTGTGCCACAGGCTAGGGTTTCAAAACAATATAAATTTTTAAATAATTCTATACTGGTATAATAATTGTCAACCCATAGCCTATATCCCTTATTCAACAAGGGAAGGATTAGATCCCAAACAATCTTGCCACTTGTACCCACAGAATCAGGGCATCCTGGTGGGTCAAGATGGCTATCCTTCCCCTGGTAAATGCGAAACGCCCATGTGTAACCAGTACAGGATTCACATAAGTTATAAAATTTAACGCCATATCGGGACCGCTTCGATGGAATATATTGCTTAAATAGCAGTCGACCTTTAAATTTCATAAGGGACTCGTCAATTGAAATATCTTTATCGGGGACATAATTTTCAGAAAATTTGTCTGACAGGAGTTGAATAAAGGGCCGAATTTTATATAGCCTGTCAAACAGTGGGTCGTTTCTAGGGGGACACAGCGAGTTATCATTAAAATGAAGGAATCGCAGCAGTTGCAGGTAGCGATCCCTCAACATAACCTCAGGGAAAAGAGGTGTAGCCAGGATACGTTGCTTGCTCCAGTAGGACCTGATACTGGGCTTTTTTACAATACCCATCATTAGGGTTAAAGCCCAAAACCGCTTCATCTCTGCGACATCCGTGGGTCTCCACATATTCCTGCGACCATGATGGGACCCCGGATGTGCAGAGAGATACTGCATAGCAAACAAATTTGTTTGCTGAGCCATGAGCTCAAATATATCGTCTGACATAAAGAGCTCAAAAAAACGAATTGGCTCGCAGTCGTCCACTGTTACAGTGATGCCAGGTGTAACAGTGAACGGCGGTATTTCTGGGGCCATCATATTTGGAGGCACCCAGTCTCCGCCTGGCATTGGGCTTGCTGAGCGTCCTCTTGTGAGTGGTGGTGGGGCACCATCACTTGAGGTCTCACTCAGAGGCTCAATGTCAGAGGCAGTGATAGTGTCACTGTCTTGCAGAGTGTCACTATCACTGCCTGCCAGAATGGCATACGCCTCCTCGGCTGAGTAGCGACGTGCCATTCTAGGGGGACAAATTAATTAATTTATATACTAAAGTGGGTAATTAATTATCTACCTGCCTAACACCTACTACCCGCCCTCAAAAAATAATATAAATGTACTGATCACAGTATAGGCAGCTGCAATCAGTACACTGAAAGGGTTATTTTCAGATCTATAAAAATAACCCTAAAAAAAAGTCAGTCTGATCAGAGAGCCCTCTGATCACAGTGATCACTGATACAGTACTGTACAGCAGATAAACTGTACAGTTTAGTGATCACGGCAGCGGGGAAAGGGTTAAGGGAGATTTGGGTTGCTGCGACTGACACAAAGGGTCAAAAAAAATTAGAAATAATTTTTTTGACCCAAAAAAGTTTTTAAAACTGAAAGGGTTATTTTTTGATCTGCAAAAATAACCCTAAAAAAGGTCAGTCTGATCAGAGAGCCCTCTGATCACAGTGATCACTGATACAGTACTGTACAGCAGATATACTGTACAGTATAGTGATCACGGCAGCGGGGAAAGGGTAATGGAGATTTGGGTTGCTGCGACTGACACAAAGGATCAAAAAAAATTAGAAATATATTTTTTTTGATCCAAAAAAAAAATAATAAATAAATACCCTAATCAGGTTGATCACAGTAATATGCTGTGATCAGCACTGAAAGGGTTAAATAAAATATAAATTTTAAAACTTTGAAAAAAAATTTAAACTTTCTTTTTCCACAGGAGCTGCAAAAACCACGATCTCTCTGCCTCTCTCTCTCAGATCGAAGTGAGGTGAGGAGAGGGGCAGAGACAATGTGTCAGCCAGTGATCTGAGATCATTGGCTGACACATACTAACAGTGATCACAGTGACTGGCTGTCACTGTGATCACCTCCTACAGATCGCGGTAATTGGCCACAGGGGGATGCCTGGGAGGTACAGGCATGCCCCCACCGCGATCTGTAGGGGGCTAATGGCTGCAGTTACATGTGTCAGCCAATGGGCTGACACATAGTAACACTGATCGCACTGACAGGCTATGGCAGCCTGTCAGTGTGATCAGACTGCAGCCTGACAGTTCAGATCGCGGTCACTGACCCCAGGGGGGCTGCCTGGGGGGCCAGGCATGTCCCCCGACCGCGATCTGCTGCAGAAGAATGCGGCCGGCTCCATGTGTCAGCCGATTTCAAATCGGCTGACACATGGTAAATACCGATCGCAGTGACAGCCTGTCACTGCGATCGGAAGCTGCAGACCGCGGTCCCCAGGCACAGGGGGGCTGCCTGGGGGGCCAGGCATGCCCCCCGACCGCGATCTGCAGCGGCCATGTTCCGCCGGCCACGTGGGGCTGAAGACCGCCCAGGACGTACTATGCCGTCCTGCGGCGTTTAGAGCCACCAAAATAAGGACGGCATAGTACGTCCTGCGGTCTTAAGGGGTTAATATATGCTCCATTCTCAGTCCTTTTTGATCCCATCGTTAGGTTCTGTTCCTTGTTTTAGTTTGTCAATCCCCACTTAGTTGCGTGATATCAGGCTAGATCTTTGGCTTGGCATGCTGTGTCTGCTACAGAACTGTATCCTCCTGTATCTGATCCACACAGTCATAGCTCTGGGCATCAGTGTCTCTTCTGTTCCCATCTACCCTGGTATTAATACATTTCAGTCTTGCTGAAGTTCATAGTCTAGCCTCATCTTGTGTACCCCTTGAAGCCCTCGCACAGGTAACCTGATAATACTTGGACTATGAGCTATTTTATTTCTGAAATTTTTAATAGGTCTAATCATGTCTTATAAATGTTTTAAAGTAAGGATTATGGGGAAAAGGGGTGAAGTTTGCATGCTGCAATTATTTCGATCACAGAGTTACTATAAATTTAACCTTTTGACTCATGTGTTGCAATTTTCTAGCACAATATAAAAAAATACTACTTGTCTAATATATATATATATATATATATATATATATATATATACAACTCAACATATAATTAATTTGTATTTTACAAGTAGGTTTACTGCCTGGAGAAATCAACAGGTGTATGTAGATAATGTCAATCTAAAGAAAAAATTACTTACCGTAATAAAACAAAACAAATTTCATAGAACGAGCCCTGTTAACACCTTTGATGCTGGTTACATCAACAAACAATTTTATACCTTTAATTACATACTCCCCATGATAAAACTGAAAGATATAAGAGTACACAGTACAGAAAATTGTTTAAGGCATTCTTTTTCTTCCCTCCTACCATTACAAAGCTATCGAATTGATTCCCACTTATTGATTTTGCAAGAGACAAATTACTCAGAGCCGTTTGATTCAACTGTACATTTCTGTTTATGCTGGATTGACTCGTCTAGCGGTGGCTTTCGCCATTGTCCAAGCCTGTGACATAGTTTGGCTAGCACTGTAAGATGAGCATTTCAGACAAGCACTTTTTCCTCATCATTAGGTTCCCAGTCAGAATCCTTCAGTCCTACTATTCCTCTTTCTGGTTACTGTCCTTAGCACTGACTACCCACCGTTTGTGATATATAGGCAAGCAACTAATAATGAACATTGATAGAACGTTCAAAGCTCGATGGGCAAAGCTTGCCAACGGGGAAAAAGCAACAAAGCTTCTGTATTCCCCGATGTGATTCATTCTTCTCTAATGAAACAGAAGGCAATTGTAATACCTGTTTGTATATTCGGAATACACTTCACAAGGGAAATGCAAGTTGATTGATCCAAAAAGAGGAGATGATTTACTCTTTTTATTTTTTTTCCGAATAACTGTGCTCTCAAGAGTATATAAATGAATGGTCCATGCTGAGCACATGTAATTAAAATGTCAGTTTGCATTCCATGGGCATTTGGAATGCCAGGTTTGATTTACTTGAATTTTTTTAGGCTTTTGCAAATATTTATATATTTTTTTTATATCAAGATTTTTATTTTGAGAAGAAGAAGAAGAACAGAAATGAAAAACTAGCACAACATCCTGAGACACGCAGAAGTAATCGTTCGGCCTCGCAGGATCTATTCACAGTAGTCATCGTCATGCATGTTTAGTGACATAAGTAAGTTTGAGACATTGTGTTTGTCATTCGGCTGGCTTTTGCAAATATTCAAGCCAACTCTGCAACAAGAAAAATGCTCATTACCCAAATAAAGAAGATTAACTTATAAAAGTGTGATTGTCTAACGAGAAATGCTAATTAAATCAGTACTTTCATCCTTTTACATTCAACTTTCAGTGCTGCAGTGGGGTGCAGTATTAAACTGTACCTGCTCACGTGACTTCCTTTGTTATTGCAAGACCTACATGTTTGCATCTATCTATCTGCTGATAAATAGAAAAAGGGATAATCGTATGGGAACTGTAAAAAATGTGGGCAAAGCTATACCCGCTCCCTCCGTCCAACCTCGAAAATACTTAATAGTGACAAAAAACTGAAAGTCTTTTTTCCATTTAGAATCTCTGGTGTGTGATTGATATTTTGGAACACCTGTCATGACCTATCTTATTATAATCTGAGCCATTTTACCAGCATTTGCGCCCAGTTGGGTGTGCATTTGGCCGTCACAGACATTACGCAACAAAGTAAAACTATTTAAAATATCATCATTTTATCTTTGGAGTCTTTCATAGCTCCGGCCTCCTACTTTAGTGGGGTCTTACCAATTATGGGTCAATCTATTCCGTTTTTACCTTGATTTGGTTGATCAAGAATCAGCAATATATCTCTTTGTCCTTTTTTTCTCTATTTGTCAGCTAAGTTCTTGTTTGAATTACTTGTTCTTGTATCCATACGTTTCCTGTCAAGAGGATATTTTGTTTAATAAACATAAATAATCTCCATGATACAATTATCTCCTATTCTGCCACTTGTTTTTTTGTCATTTGGAAAGCCCTCTATGGTTTCACGCTTACTCACAAGTTTGTGAATATATTATTAACAAAGAATTGTAGTTAATTGAAATCGGAATGCTAAAACGTAATCTAAATCCGGCCACGTAGATTTCAATTCACTGCTATTCCAAGTACAGTGATCAACCCTTAATCTGCCGTTCTTGCGAAACATTGTATTTCATGTAGTGTGCTTGCACTGAAATTCTAACTCTATATAACAAAAGTTACACAAGTTATAGAAATCTAAAAAAAAAAAAATCTACTCTTACAATGGAGGCTTTGTAATGAGGGAACAATGTAATGGATTATGCGATTAAGGGCAGGTTATGAAAACAGTTATATCACTGATCAGAGATAAAATCAAAGAGCTGCAACAATTTTAAGAGAGAGAGTGATTTGTCAAAGGTTTCCAGGAAGTAAACTGTAGAAAATGGGCGAGAGTTAAAAAAACAAAACAAAAAAACAGGATGGCCTGTTATGTTTGCTTTATAAGATAATTCTCTTTTAAAGATAAGAGACCCTGGGGTCAGAGATAATACAGACAATGAAAAGGTAGATTGAGGGCATGGAAGTGTGATTTCCCAGAAAAGCAGAGATGAGATCCGACAACTAAATTCAAGCAACACCAGGCCAACAAAGCAGTCATACGACTGAACCCAGATTCCTTGCCCTGAAGACCCCTTCAGCAATATTAAGATGAATGATCATTAAGGTATTAACTGGTTTTCTTAAGGTTAACAAAATCTTTACAATTCGAAACCACAAAAGGGAAGTGCTGTCAGTCATTTCACTTCCCAGTTGTATGTTTTGCTGAAATGGGCCATTGTAGAACTTTCCAATGCCTCAGGCCCAAGACTGAACGTCCTACACCAAGGCCTCATAACTCAGTCTGCATAATTAGGTGTTTTGTAAGCCAGCTGACCCTAAAATTCTTGAGAATATCAGGTGCTATCCCCATAACAATCCTTCTTGAAACAATTAGACTTGGTAATTTTGATAAGAACCTATCATTAGTTGAATCATCAAGTGTCATACCGATATATGTATCATGTATTAAGCAGGAGGCTCAAATATCATGGAAGCAGCATTTTAAGGGAAGGGAACAACGTCAAACCATGACAGCCTGCATGAGAATCTCTTCACCATGAGATTATGGTAAAAGCTCTACTAACAGGGCCATCTTCTTTAGTGGTTTCCCAAGACATGGGTGGGTGAAAGAGCCTGGTGATGGTGGTATTCATTGAAACAGAAGCTATGGGGCATGACCACATTCAGAGCTTCCTTACTTTGTTTCTGTATGCATTGGTACCACCTGCACCATGAGAGAGGGATTAAGGACACAGTTGCTTGATGAAGTTGTATTTCAGTTGAATTGCCCTTAGTCTCTCTCTTCTGGTGTGTTGGACCCCCTTAACAGCATGGGTGGATTGGTAAAGGACCCAATGAACATTACAGGCCCTGTACTTAGAAATGATAATAAAGAAGAAAATATGGCTGCCATGTAGTGGCCCTGAAATGTGGGCAGCTGCTCTGGACTTCCTCATAATTTTGGCCAAAGACTTATTCTTCTTTTACCCAACACTATCAATGGCTCTAGATGCTGATCTATTCCACTATTCTGCAAAGGTCTAGGTATTCAACTGTCTAATATATATTCTTACAATTAATATAATTTTCTTTGTAATAACACATCTTGATGGTTGAATTATATTTAAATGTAGTGTAGATCAGATGAAAATTATTTTAATTGTATATTTGGAATATTATAATTATGTTTAAATTATTCTTTAGTACTAGCAGTCAGACTATGTGCTACATTTTTGGTAACTGTGTTTAACTTGATGATTGGTATTACTATTCACTTGAAAAATCAGGCTGTGGTTCAATTTTCAAAACAAAATTATTACCAAATTACACAATCATGTAGATTTAAAAATAAATAAATAGAACAACGAAGAGAATAAAACAAATTCCCAGATACAAAACAAGAGAGGACAAGATCAATAAAGAAATAAATCAATACGATTAATTCAAACCCTAGAATATAGACTCATCAACATGGTGAAGCTTTTACTGCTTTTGAAAGTTGAATATTAAGACAAAAAAGGTATTTTACCATTGGTTAATATAGCTACTTCAATCTAAGCATATGTGTATTAAGCTACTTTTATTATAGCTTGGGAAGTTTATGTCCCTTCCGTGTACTTACCTCAACCCCCTTTCTATTCTTTCCTCCCTCTCCTTTTCAAAATGTCCTGAGGGTTCTCCACTGCATCTCGTCACTACTGGAAATGTAACATTTGGGGCCTGAATGTTCCTGAGTGATTAAATACACATATTGAGGGCGCTTTGGTCTCATATCCATAGCATTTTTACAAGAGACCTATTTTAAAGAAGGGTCTACTCTAGACAATATCCAACAGGGTTCTTTGCTAATAACTCAGAAGACAAAGAAGAAGGGGTTGCTATCCTGTTTGACCACATTACACCTTTTACCTGCAAAGCCACTTTAGCGTATGCACTTGGACTTTTTTTTGGTTATTAAGGGAACACTAGCTGATCACCCTTTCACATTCGTGTATATTTATGCTCACAATAAAAAACAATACCTCTGTGTAGCTAAAGTGTTTTCCTCTCTTGATAGATTTATGGAGGTGTTGTAGGTAGATGCCGGGAATATTATTATGCCCCTTGACCCTTAACTGGTCACTTCGAAAGGAATGAGTAGTGTTCCCTCACACTGTATACACCATGCTGTCCACTCTATACACTGCCATAGACTGCTGGCACACCCAGACAGTAGAGAATATTCATATTATTCAACTGTACACACAGTCTACACGAGAATAAATAAACTCTTTATGCCCGAATAGTTTCTGCCACTATTGCTTTCCTTGGCTTTGTGCAGATGATGTCCCCCTTACATAAGCTACGAGATTAACAATGGAGAGTTAATGAAAATTTGATAACAGACCAAGCAGACGTAGGACAAGCACAAAATGCATCACACAACGCCATTACATTAGCTTACCATAAAAAGGAACAAGCTAGAGAAACACTGAAGTTCACGAAACGCATATGAACATTACAACAGCAATATAAACATACCTTGTAAGAGGGCTCGTAGTATCGGGATGTGCTGTAGGCACTGCGCGCATTGAACAGATTGATATCTCAAAGGGAACTTCAAACCCTACGTAGGTCTTAATGCTTTTTTAAAAAAAAAATTTTTATTTTTTTTACAAATACTCAAACACGTTCTGGCGACAATGCTCCAGAAAAGCCACATTTCTGCCTTATCCATAAGATAAAACGGGACAAAGATCTGGAAACTAGGTCTTTCGACTTTTACTATAAAAAAAAAAAACCCTATTTAATATAGACCTGCGAGAAATGCTGAGATCTCTACATATTTACATCAGCGTGTTACTAAAACTATAGACTCAGAGACTGTTGACGAACTTCCTTTTTTTTGGCACTGCATTGCAGCAGTTGGATTGAACTCTGTACTCCTTACATTTATTTGGAAGTGTATGGGGGTGAATACCTTCCAAATTACCTTACCTAAATAATGTGGAGGACTGGGATTTCCATCCCTGTTGAGGTATTACCAAGCAACCCATCTACAATGGGTATTAAATTTGAATGTTTCTGATCCCTCATAAAAATGGCTGGAACTGGACCACTCCATCACTGGAGGCAACCTACCTGCACTGAACTGCGACTAGATAGATCATGTGATCAGCCCATTCATTGCAACATCTGTTCATAGGCGCTTCACTGGCAGGATGGATGTTGATTCAACTACCACTGCAGTTAACAACAATCCCAGGCCCATAACTTGGACTCCTAAGCTTGCATCAGCTGTGTTCAGCAGGGGCACTGAGCGCTAAGGCGAAATGACGCTCCAACAGTCTCGTTCATTTCCAATATTTCAAAATCCAACAGAAGTGCTCTACACTCCAGGGAAAACGTAACGTACACAGGGAGTTAACACAATTTCAACTAGTTTGCACATAAAGAGCGCGCATATTGAAAGGCATACCTACTCTCCATGCAATGCTTCTAGGTGCAAGAGGGGAAGTTCATCTTACGTTTTACATTTTTATATATATATTGGCCCACAAGGGTTCGATCACTTTGAAATACCAATACCAAATACCAAGAACTAAACTACAAAACCATACCAGCAGTATTGCATCGGATGTATGAGGGCACTACAGAAACATGTTGGAGATGCAGGGTGGTACCAGCCAGGACCAATGCAAGGATTTTTGGGTACACAGGCAAAGATGATTTTAGCGCCCCCCACCCTCAACCCCCACCTCAACCCCCACCAAAATAGCATCTTCACCTGTGTGCCACTTAACCCACCTTTTGTTTCTTATGCCCTTTTTTTAAATGTCTTACTACCTTTTAGTGTATTTTATCCCCTGTTTCTCCCCACTGTGTGTCTTACACCTCCCTTGTGTATCTCTTACAACTTCCCTTTGTGTGTCTTACTCCCCCCAACCCCTTTGTGTGTCTCCTTCTCTCCCAGACCCTTTGTGTGTTTCCCTCTCTCCCAGCCCCTTTGTGTCTTTTACTCTTTCCAGCTTCTTTGTGTGTTTCTCTTTCACCCCCAGCCCATCTATTTCCCCCCAGCACCTCTCTCTTTATCCTCTTCTCCAGCCCCTTTATATTTTCACCCCCAGGCCCTTCTGTGTGTCGCTTTCATCCCCAGCCATTCAGTGCATCTTTCTCACCCCCAGGCCCAGCTGTGTTTCTTTCGCCCCCCTCATGTCTCTTTGTATGTCTTTCTTCCCACTCAGGCCCCCGTGTGCTCCACTCACCCCTCCATGTCTCCTTAGTGTTCCTCTCTCCTCCATGTCCCTTAGTGTTCCTCTCCTCTACCTTCCCTGTCCCTTAGTGTTCCTCTCCCCTCCCTCCCGTGTCCCTTAGTGTTCCTCTTCCCCCCTTGTCTCTTAGTGCCCCCACTCTCTTAGTGTTCTTACCCACTCACCCTTAGTGTTATTTTTCCATTCCCTCCCCTGTCCCTTAGTGTTCCTCTCCCCTCCCTCCCGTGTCCCTTAGTGTTCCTCTTCCCCCCTTGTCTCTTAGTGCCCCCACTCTCTTAGTGTTCTTACCCACTCCCCCTTAGTGTTATTTTTCCATTCCCTCCCCTGTCCCTTAGTGTTCCTCTCCCCCTTACCTGTCTCTTAGTGCCCCCCCCATTCCCCTTAATGTTCCTCCCATCCCCCCTTAGTGTCCCTCTCCCTTCTCTTTTAATGACCCCCCTCCTACCACAGCGTTCCTTTTCCCTTCCCTCCCCTGTACCTTAGTGCCCCCCTTATTGTTCCTCTCTCCCCCCCTCTTTTAGTGGTTGCCCCCCTGTCCCTTTCTGTACCTTTCTCTCCCTTTCTTTATCCCCCCCCCCCAGTGTTCCTCCCCCTCTCCTCCCCTGTGTGTCTCCTACCTTTCTAGTAGTGTGGCCGAGCGGAGCAGACCGCAGTACAGGAGCTTCAGTTTCCTGTACCTGGCCAGACTGACAGGAAGTGCTCTCTCGGTGAGCACTTCCTGTCAGTCCAGCCGGGTTAAGGAAATAGATCCTCCTGTACCATGGTCCGCTAAGCTCGGCCACGCTACACTGAGAGACTGGCAGGAGGGAGCGCTGTGCTTCCACCTCCTGCCGGTGACTCTAATATAGCGACCCCCTGGCCGGTGCGCTCTAAGGCGGCTGCTTGTGCCACCTTGTGGATGCGCCTGCCCTGCTACCAGCCTGCACATAGCAGCGTGGTGAGAAGGTAACAACTGTTGGTGCGATTTTTCGCAAATGGAAGCTCGGTCTGGTGCTCGGTCTGGTGCTCCATGCAAGATCTCACCCAGTGGAGTTTCAATAATCATGAGAACGGTGAGAAATCACCCCAGAGCTACACGGGAGGATCTTGTTAACGACCTCATGGCAGCTGGGACCATAGTCACCAAGAAAACAATTGGTACTGAAATCCTGCAGCGCCCGCTGCTCAAGAAAGCATATGTACTGGCCCATCTGAAGTTTGCCATCTGAATGAACATCTGAATGATTCAGAGGAGAACTGGGTGAAAATGTTGTGGTCAGATGAGACCACAATTAAGCTCTTTGGCATCAACTCAACTCGCCATGTTTGGAGGAGGGGGAATGTTGCCTATGACCTCAAGAACACCATCCTCACCGTCAAACATAGAGGTGGAAGCATTATGCTTTGGGGGTGTTTTTCTGCTATGGGGACAGGACAACTGCACCACATTAAAGGGATGATGGACAAGGCCATGTAGCATCAAATCTTGGGTGAGAACCTACTTCTTTCAGCCAGGGCATTGAAAATAGGTCCCTTCCATTTCAGCTCCTTTACATGTTGTTACACCACACCACAATGCCCTTAAGGATGTACAAGAAATCTATCGCCAAGCAAAATCTATTGCCTGATAACACCAGCAAAATCTCTTATTCCCACAATGTGGAAGAAACAGTCGGCACCCACTCTCCAGCAGTGGATGGCTTGAGTAGAATAAATATATCTGATGGAGTGAACAAAAACAGGATTGAAAGGAACAACAGAGCAGAGCAATTCAAACATTCTACCCTACCCTTACCTTTTGTGACACTTTACCCCACTCCCTCTAGCATGTAAGCTCATTGAGCAGGGACTCAATCCCTCTGTTACTGTGTCACTTTACCCCACTCCCTCTAGCATGTAAGCTCATTGAGCAGGCCCTCAATCCCTCTGTTACTGTGTCACTTTACCCCACTCCCTCTAGCATGTAAGCTCATTGAGCAGGCCCTCAATCTCTCTGTTACTGTGTCACTATACCCCACTCCCTCTAGCATTTAAGCTCATTGAGCAGGCCCTCAATCTCTCTGTTACTGTGTCACTGTACCTCACTCCCTCTAACATGTAAGCTCATTGAGCAGGCCCTCAATGCCTCTTTTCCTGTGCGTCAAACTTGTTTGATTACTAATACGTGTCTGTTAGTCCACCCATTGTACAGCGCTACAGAACTTGTTGACGCTTTATTCATAATAAAATGGACATCATTGGTAGATTATATATGCAACTATGATGGGCTCAACTGATTAAAATAAAGATTGTAAAAAAAAAAAAGGGTTTACATTGGAGGGGTATTTTCCTTAACATAAGTCACCAACATGCTGAAACCGAAGACAGACTGTCATTGAGTTAGATTTTGTTTTGTCACAGAACACTAAGTTATAGGAACTGATAACCATCTAAAATCTTAGTTTTTTTTCACTCTAATTTGACCTGTTTAAGCCTAAATCTTGTCAACTCTGCACAAAGCACTGTTGTGTAACTAGACCTCTTAGCGTTGATTTTACAGCCTCCGCGCTGATGCGTGGAGAGGTGGTTTGATTCAGTACAATAATTGCCCCTTTCTGTAATGACATAAAGGTTAATGTTATATTTAACTGTATATGTGGCATGCTGGGCACAGCAGGATAATGTTTATTTGATGCCAGAATATTTTTAGCTCCGTATGCATATTCTTTATTTGTTATGTTCGGTGCATTTAAAACTGCTGATCTACATAAAGCCAAAATGACCACAAAGGAACATTTTTATAAGATTCACAACCTTTCTCAAAGAAAATATTAGAATTCACTATTCCTGTAAAATTATTCACTAGTATTAAACATGGCAAGAAATAGCTTGAAAAACACCACACTGCCCAAATACAAAAAAGTCACTGTTTGGGGGGGGGGGGGGGGGGGGGCACTGCTAGCCACTGGCCTGAACAGACGCACATGCTGAGAGCTCCCAAGAGAGACCTACTAGTTACAAGCTTACCTACAACCACAGCACCCCAAAAACATACCCAAATCTAACCTGAAGTGACGGGGAAAAAAACAAAAGCGTAGCAGCACACCGCTGTGGCCTTCTAAGATGGCGCCCGTGCGGGACTACTCGAACTCCGGCTCGGAGGAGAGTGTACCAGGAGACTCAAGACTCAGCCGGCCGTGGCGTACCCAGTCAGAGACCCGCAAACACAGAGGCAGCCTCAGTCACCAGGTGTGCCAGCCTTACACAGCACACAGAGAACATGCCGGCCAGCAAAGCAGACATCAAGAACATGCTGGCTTAGATGAAGGCCTACTTCTCGGCCGACATTGCGCTAGTCCACCAAGACATGGGGACTATTACTGCCTGACTGCAGTCCCTGGAGGAAGAGGGGAGCATCACCAGAGACCTACCGGGAAACCTGTCTGCTGACATAGACTAAAACAGATCACCCTCACCATGGAAGACAAAATAGCTGTGCTGGAGGACTCAGAGCGGCAGCGCAATCTAAAGCACTGAAGAGTTCCTGAAGACATCACAGAAGCGGAGGTGCCACACTATCTTCGAAGGCTCTTAAGCACTATGCTTGCACCTTCCAGGGCAAAAGCCATACAATTTGACCACTACTACAGGGTCCCTAAGTCACCCAAAGCTCTGGCCGAGGTGCCATGAGACCTTGCTACTGAGTTTCAAGCTGCTTCAGAGCAAACCGTTCCTACAAGTGTGCAGCCGCGATTCACCTACCCATCACTTTTAACCTCTCCTTTTTTAACAATCTTTCTAGACCCACAATGCTCTGGAGACAATCCTTGCAAACAGTCACAAAGCTATTAAGAGATGGGGACCGGGACGGAAGTTGTCGGTGCAACATGGCGAGAAGTGACTATACCTCACACAGATTTCGGAAGCAGAGCGACTTTTCAAGGCACTGAACCTGCCAGCACCAGAAAACATACCGAGACTCAAAGCAACCACTTCCACTGAATTTCCCTCTTCACCATGGGATGTAGACCACATCCGGCCATTTTACCCCAAGCAGAAGCAGGCCATAGTGACACAGCCACTCACGGACACCTGAAACCTGAAGTCCACAGTGACGTACACTCACCCACAGCACCAAATGCGGTTGCTATGTTAGAGATAGAGTTAGCCCCAACTCCGATTTTCCTTTTATTTTATTGAGAACCTTTTTTTAAATGGTTTTATTTTACTTCATCACATCAGAGTGCTTGTTATCGCAAGGCATATATTCCTCTTTTGGGACTCTCATTCCCTCCCACTTGCTGCGATTTAACCCGATGATCCTACATAGTCCACATCACAAAGTGCAGATGTTGCTAGATTATATTTAGCCAGTCAGTAATAATGTGACATTATGCAAGTTTTTTAAGTCTGTATGCGAAGCACTTTTCCTTCTACTTTTGTTTGCACTTAAAATGTAGCGTACCGTGCTGGTACTTGTA